>NW_024044842.1:1425914-1744664 GCF_015852505.1 Tachyglossus aculeatus | reverse complement strand
ACAATTTACTTAATTCTATAAGGGATGGATCACGTTTACCAGCCAAAGGTTAGGATATTGCTCCGTGGGGCCGTTTTCAACTGAGAGCGGGGACCTCGGGACAAGAAATCGGCCTCAAAGTCCTAAAAAAGATAAAAAGAAAAAATAACCACGAAGGGATTCGAACCCTCAATCTTCTGATCCGAAGTCAGACGCCTTATCCATTAGGCCACGTGGTCCAGTTATTAAGTGCCCCCTTTGATGCACCAGAAGATGAGGCGAAGGAAAAGATGGTCTGGGTTGTTTCCATCAGTGGATGCCACATAATAATAAAAATAATAATGGTATTTGTTAAGCATTTACTATGTGCTAAACACTGTTCTACATCCTGCGGTAATAAAGGGATTATCCATTAGGCCACGAGGTCCGGCTGGTAGGCCCTCCCTTTGACGCACCGGAAGACGAGGTGAAGGAACAGATGGTCTGGGTTGTTTCCATCAGTGGATGCCACATAATAATAAAAATAATAATGGTATTTGTTAAGCATTTACTATGTGCTAAACACTGTTCTACATCCTGCGGTAATAAAGGGATTATCCATTAGGCCACGTGGTCCGGCTGGTAGGCCCTCTCTTTGACGCACCGGAAGACAAGGTGAAGGAACAGATGGTCTGGGTTGTCTCCATCAGTGGATTCCACATAATGATAATAATAATAATAATAATAATAATAATAATATTTGTTCAGCGTTTACTATGTGCTAAACACTGTTCTACATCCTGCGGTAATAAAGGGATTATCCATTAGGCCACGTGGTCCGGCTGCTAGGCCTTCTCTTTGACACACCAGAAGACAAGGCAAAGGAAAAGATGGCTTGGGTTGTCTCCATCAGTGGATTCCACATAACAATAATAATAATAATAATAATAATAATGGTATTTGTTCAGCGTTTACTATGTGCTAAGCACTGTTTTACATCCTGCGGTAATAAAGGGAGATGGAGATGGCAAAATTGGAGAATGTGGGCATCGATCCCACTACCTCTCGCATGCTAAGCGAGCGCTCTACCATCTGAGCTAATTCCCCACCCTCGCTCAAGCCTCCTGGGTCACAGGCTGAGGAGCCAAAATAGCTCAGTTTCAGAGAGGCAGAGACAGAATGTGACAGAGACATAAAGATAGAGAGATAAGGGGAGAGAGAGAGACAGAGACATAAAGAGAGAGGAGAGAAAGAGTGACAGAGACATAAAGATAGAGAGATAAGGGGAGAGAGAGAGAGACAGAGACATAAAGAGAGAGGAGAGAAAGAGTGACAGAGACATAAAGATAGAGAGATAAGGGGAGAGAGAGAGAGACAGAGACATAAAGAGAGAGGAGAGAAAGAGTGACAGAGACATAAAGATAGATAAGGGGAGAGAGACATAAAGAGAGAGAAGGGGAGAGAGAGAGTGACAGAGACATAAAGATAGAGAGATAAGGGGAGAGAGAGAGACAGAGACATAAAGAGAGAGAAAAAGAGTAACAGAGACATAAAGATAGATAAGGGGAGAGAGAGAGACAGAGACATAAAGATAGATAAGGGGAGAGAGCTAGAGACATAAAGAGAGAGAAGGAGAGAGAGAGAGTGACATAAAGAGAGAGGAGAGAGAGAGTGACAGAGACATAAAGATAGAGAGATAAGGGGAGAGAGAGACAGAGAGTGACAGAGACATAAAGATAGAGTGGTAAGGGGAGTGAGAGACGGAGAGAGAAGGAGAGAGAGACAGACAGTGACAGAGACATAAAGATAGAGAGGTAAGGGGAGTGAGAGACAGAGACATAAGGAGAGAGAAGGAGAGAGAGACAGACAGTGACAGAATCAGGAATCGGATCCTCTCCCGGGAAAAAGAAGTGGGAAAATTCATCCTCGACTTTGGCATGCTGAGAGTTGGGGAAAAAAGAATATGAGCAAAGGCTCCGTGGCTTAGCTGGTTAAAGCGCCTGTCTAGTAAACAGGAGATCCTGGGTTCAAATCCCAGCGGGGCCTGGGCACTTACATCCTTCCTTTTCTTTCTTATTTTAATTTTAATTTTATTTTTCACCCAGGGCGGTTAGGACCGTCAAGTGGAGATGCTGCTGCGCTTTTTCTCCCAGAACCTCGAACCACCGCCCCTCTTGAGACCGGTCTGAAGTTCGTCTCTCATTTTTGGACCTTCCCTTCGGAAAACTTTACTGCTAGGAAACCTTTTCCCCCAAGATGATAATAATAATAATATAATCAGATGACATTTATTAAGCGCTTACTATAGGCCAAGCACTTTTTAAGCGCTGGGGGGGGGGGGGGGGGGATACAAGGCGATCAGGTTGTCCCCCCGTGGGGCTCAGTCTCCATCCCCATTTGACAGATGAGGGAACTGAGGTACAGAGAAGTGACTTGTCCAAGGTCACTCGGCAGACAAGTGGCGAAGGCCGCTGATTTTTCTTCAGTTTTCTCCCTGCCGCATGTCTGCTGTGTAACTTTGGGCAAGTTACTTCACTTCTCTGGGCCTCATTTACCCCATCTGTAAAATGGGGATTAATAGTATGAGGACAGGGACCGAGTCCAACTTGACTACGTTGTATCTACCTCAGTGCTTAGAACGGTTCTTATTTTATTTGTACGTATTTATTCTATTTATTTTATTTTGTTAATATGCTTTGTTTTGTTGCCTGTCTCCCCCTTCTAGACTGTGAGCCCACTGTTGGGTAGGGACCGTCTCTAGATGTTCCCAAGCGCTTAGTCCAGTGCTCTGCACACAGTAAGTGCTCAATAAATACTATTGAATGAACGAATGAAGGCGGAATTAGAAGCCAGATCCTCTGACTGTCAAGCCTGGGCTTTTTCCATTAAGCCACGCTGCTTTTCTTCTTCAAAGATCCTTAGGCCCTTAAAATTTAGATAAAATACTCCCACTTTTAAGCAGAGTGGCGCAGCAGAAGCGTGCTAGGCCCAAAACCATAGGGACTGTCTCTATATGTTGCCAACTTGTACTTCCCAAGCGCTTAGTACAGTGCTCTGCACACAGTAAGTGCTCAATAAATACGATTGATTGATTGAATGATTGATTGATAACAGAGGTCGAAGGATCGAAACCTTCCTCTGCTACTAATCCTTTTTTGTTTTCAAAATCATCTGTTAAAGGGGGTCATCCATTCTACGCACTATTGGCTGTGGGTTTTTCATTCAATCGTATTTGTTGAGCGCTTACTGTGCGCAGAGCACTGGACTAGACGTTTAGAAAGTACAATTCGGCAACAGAGACAATCCCCACTGCGCCACTTGTCAGCTGGGTGACTCTGGGCGAGTCACTTCACTTCTCTGGGCCTCAGTTACCTCATCTGGAAATTGGGGGTGCATAACGATAATAATAATAATGATGGCATTTGTTAAGCGCTTACTATGCGCCCAGTACTCTAAGCGCTGGGGCAGGTACAAGGCTCACAATCTTTAACCTGCATTTTACAGAAGCAGGGTGGTTCAGTGGAAAGAGCCTGGGCTTTGGAGTCAGAGGTCATGGGTTCAGAATCCCGCTCCGCCAATTGCCAGCTGGGTGACTTTAGGCAACTCACTTCACTTCTCTGGGCCTCAGTTCCCTCATCTGTGAAATGGGGATGAACGCTGTGAGCCCCCCGTGGGACAACCTGATCACTTTGTAACCTCCCCAGCGCTTAGAACAGTGCTTTGCACATAATAAGCGCTAAATAAATGCCATTATTATTATTATTCTCGGAGCTTCAGTTACCTCATCTGTAAATTGGGGATGAAGACTGTAAGCCCCACGGGGGACAATCCTAATCTGTCCTAATCCTCCTCGACCTCTCAGCTGCCTTTGACACTGTGGACCACCCCCTTCTCCTCAACACGTTATCTGACCTTGGCTTCACAGACTCCGTCCTCTCCTGGTTCTCCTCTTACCTCTCTGGTCGTTCTTTCTCAGTCTCTTCTGCAGGCTCCTCCTCCCCCTCCCATCCTCTTACTGTGGGAGTTCCCCAAGGTTCAGTGCTTGGTCCCCTTCTGTTCTCAATCTACACTCACTCCCTTGGTGACCTCATTCGCTCCCACGGCTTCAACTATCACCTCTACGCTGATGACACCCAGATCTACATCTCTGCCCCTGCTCTCTCCCCCTCCCTCCAGGCTCGCATCTCCTCCTGCCTTCAGGACATCTCCATCTGGATGTCCGCCCGCCACCTGAAGCTCAACATGTCGAAGACTGAGCTCCTTGTCTTCCCTCCCAAACCTTGTCCTCTCCCTGACTTTCCCATCTCTGTTGACGGCACTACCATCCTTCCCGTCTCACAAGCCCGCAACCTTGGTGTCATCCTCGACTCCGCTCTCTCATTCACCCCTCACATCCAAGCCGTCACCAAAACCTGCCGGTCTCAGCTCCGCAACGTTGCCAAGATCCGCCCTTTCCTCTCCATCCAAACCGCTACCCTGCTCATTCAAGCTCTCATCCTATCCCGTCTGGACTACTGCACTAGCCTTCTCTCTGATCTCCCATCCTCGTGTCTCTCTCCACTTCAATCCATACTTCATGCTGCTGCCCGGATTATCTTTGTCCAGAAACGCTCTGGACATATCACCCCCCTCCTCAAAAACCTCCAATGGCTACCGATCAATCTGCGCATCAGGCAGAAACTCCTCACCCTGGGCTTCAAGGCTGTCCATCACCTCGCCCCCTCCTACCTCACCTCCCTTCTCTCCTTCTCCAGCCCAGCCCGCACCCTCCGCTCCTCCACCACTAATCTCCTCACTGTACCTCGCTCTCGCCTGTCCCGCCATCGACCCCCGGCCCACGTCCTCCCCCGGGCCTGGAATGCCCCCAATCCCTCTGCCCCTCCGCCAAGCTAGCTCTCTTCCTCCCTTCAAGGCCCTGCTGAGAGCTCACCTCCTCCAGGAGGCCTTCCAAGACTGAGCCCCTTCTTTCCTCTCCCCCTCGTCCCCCTCTCCATCCCCGTCTTACCTCCTTCCCTTCCCCACAGCACCTGTATATATGTATATATGGTTGTACATATTTATTACTCTGTTTATTTATTTATTTATTTTACTTGTACTTGTACTTTACTTATACATTTCTATCCTACTTATTTTATTTTGTTGGTATGTTTGGTTCTGTTCTCTGTCTCCCCCTTTTAGACTGTGAGCCCACTATCGGGTAGGGACTGTCTCTATGTGATGCCAATTTGTACTTCCCAAGCGCTTAGTACAGTGCTCTCCACATAGTAAGCGCTCAATAAATACGATTGATTGATTGATTGATTGATTGACAACCTGATCACCTTGTATCCCCCCAGCGCTTAGAACAGTGCTTGGCACATAGTAAGCGCTTAACAAATGCCATTATTATTATTATTATTATCTGTAAAATGGGGATGAGAATGTGAGCCCCATCAAATACCATTGAATGAACAAATGAATGGAAGTAGAAATACTTAAATAAGGGAAGGGGATGTAGCTCAGTGGTAGAGCGCATGCTTTGCATGTATGAGGCCCCGGGTTCGATCCCCGGCATCTCCAATGATTTTTTTCCAGTGACCAAAGGCCTAAAATTGAAGACTTCCCCCATAACTCGATTTTTCTTCTGTCCTTGCAAAGTATATTATGGTATTTGTTAACCGCTGCCTACGCGCCAGGCGCTGTGCTAAACGCTGGGATAGCTCTGCACACAGCTCCTGCTCAATAAATACAATTGATTCATGCACACAGCTCCTACTCAATATATACAATTGATTCATGCACACAGCTCCTGCTCAATAAATATAATTGATTGATTCAGGCACACAGCTCCTGCTCAATAAATACAATTGATTGATTCAGACACACAACTCCTGCTCAATAAATAAAATCGACTGATTCAGGCACACAGCTCCTGCTCAATAAATACAATTGATTCATGTACACAGCTTCTGCTCAATAAACACAATTGATTTATTCATGTACACAGCTCCTGCTCAATAAATACAACTGATTCATGAGGACAGCTCCTGCTCAATAAATACAATTGATTGATTCAGGCACACAGCTCCTGCTCAATGAATACAATTGATTCATTTATGCAAACAGCTCCTGCTCAATAAATACAATTGATTGATTCAGGCACACAGCTCCTGCTCAATAAATATTATTAATTGATCCATGCACACAGCTCCTGCTCAATAAATATAATTGATTCATGCACACAGCTCCTGCTCAATAAATATAATTGATTGATTAAGGCACACAGCTCCTGCTCAATAAATATAATTGATTGATTAAGGCACACAGCTCCTGCTCAATAAATAAAATTGATTGATTCAGGCACACAGCTCCTGCTCAATAAATGCAATTAATTGATTCAGACACACAACTCCTGCTCAATAAATACAATTGATTGATTCAGGCACACAGCTCCTGCTCAATAAATACAATTGATTGATTCCTAATTGATTCCTAATTCCTAATTCATAATCTATCTTTACTTCTGTTTACTCTGACCACTTGACACCTGTCCACATGTTTTGTTTTGTTGTCTGTCTCCCCCCTCTAGACTGTGAGCCCGTTGTTGGGTAGGGACGGTCTCTAGATGTTGCCGACTTCTACTTCCCAAGCGCTTAGTACAGTGCTCTGCACACAGGAAGCGCTCAATCAATACGATTGAATGACTGAATGAATGAATGAGTGTCTACTGTGTGCAGAGCACTGTACTAAGTGCTTGGGAGAGGACCAGAAAACCTGGGCTTGGGAGTCAGAAGGAACTGGGTTCTCATCCCGGCTGCTGTGTGACCTTGGGCAAGTCACTTCACTTCTCTGGGCCTCAGTTCCCTCATCTGTCAAATGGGGATGAAGACTGTGAGCCCTGATCACCTTGTAACCTCCCCACTGCTTAGAACAGTGCTTTGCACGTAGTAAGCGCTTAACAAATGCCATCATTAATGAATTAATTACCATGTGGGACAGGGGCTATGTCCAACCCGATTAGCTTGTAACCACCCCAGCGCTTAGGACAGTGCCTGGCACATAGTAAGCGCTTAACAAATAGCACTATTTATTATTATTCTCATTATTATTATTAGCATACATGATCCCAGCCCTAGAGTGTTTACAAACCAAAAAGTTTACATTTAAAGGTAGCTGAGGGTGATAGGCCCTTCTCAATACGATTGAATGGATGCTTCTCAATCGTATTTATTATTATTATCATTATTATTATTATTATTTATTGGCCCAGAGGAGGTGGAAAAAAACAGTTGCATTGGCCGGGAATCGAACCCGGGTCTCCCGCGTGGGAGGCGAGAATTCTACCACTGAACCACCAATGCCTTCACTTTATGTTTTTGAAAGTGAAATTTCTTATAGAGCTTTTGATGCAAAGGTTTCCTCATGTAAGAACATTAATTCATTCAATTAATTGTATTTATTGAGCGCTTACTGTGTCCAGAGCACTGTACTAAGCGCTTGGGAAGTCCAAGTCGGCAACAAAATGGGGATAAAGACAACCTGATCACCTTGTAACCTCCCCAGCACTTAGAACAGTGCTTGGCACATAGTAAGCGCTTAATAAATGCCATCATCATTATCATTGTTATTATTATTAATAGGAATTAAAGAAGGAAGATGGGTCAGAGATGAGCGTTGTTATGTGGGTGGAATAAGAGAATTTAGGAAAAGGGGGATGTAGCTTAGTGGTAGAGCGCATGCTTCGCATGTATGAGGCCCTGGGTTCAATCCCCGGCACCTCCACTGTTTTTACCCTCTGCCATTAGTTTTAGAACTGAAGAGTTCACTTATAACACGGTTTTATAGAAAATCGGAATTCAGGAAATTAGACAGTGACTCCTTTCAAATGGGTTCTAGTTCACTTATAACACGGTCTTGTAGAAAATCGGAATTCAGGAAATTAGGGCAATGTCTCCTTTCAAGTGGGTTCTAGGTCACTTACAACACGGTTCTGTAGAAAATCGGAATTCAGGGAATTAAGGCAATGTCTCCTTTCAAATGGGTTCTAGGTCACTTATAACACGGTTTGGTAGAATATCGAAATTCAGGAAATTAGGGCAGTGTCTCCTTTCAAATGGGTTCTAGTTCACTTGTAACGTGGTTTTGTAGAAAATCGGAATTCAGGAAATTAGGGCAATGTCTCCTTTCAAATGGGTTCTAGCTCACTTATAACACGGTTTTGTAGAAAATCGGAATTCAGGAAATTAGGGCAATGTCTCCTTTCAAGTGGGTTCTAGTTCACTTATAATGCGGTTTTGTAGAAAATCGGAATTCAGGAAATTAGGCAGTGTCTCCTTTCAAAGGGGTTGTAGGTCACATAACACGGTTTTGTAGAAAATCAGAATTCAGGAAATTAGGGCAATGTCTCCTTTCAAATGGGTTCTAGGTCACTTATAACACGGTTCTGTAGAAAATCGGAATTCAGGAAATTAGGACAACGTCTCCTTTCAAATGGGTTCTAGGTCACATAACACGGTTTTGTAGAAAATCGGAATTCAGGAAATTAGGGCAATGTTTCCTTTCAAGTGGGTTCTAGCTCACTTATAATGTGGTTTTGTAGAAAATTGGAATTCAGGAAATTAGGGCAATGTCTCCTTTCAAGTGGGTTCTAGTTCACTTATAACATGGTTTTACAGAAAATCGGAATTCAGGAAATTAGGGCAATGTCTCCTTTCAAATGGGTTCTAGGTCACATAACACGGTTTTGTAGAAAATCGGAATTCAGGAAATTAGGGCAATGTCTCCTTTCAAGTGGATTCTAGGTCACTTCTAACATGGTTTTGTAGAAAATCAGAATTCAGGAAATTAGGGCAATTTCTCCTTTCAAGTGGGTTCTAGTTCATTTATAACGCGGTTTTGTAGAAAATAGGAATTCAGGAAATTAGGGCAATTGTATTTTTTGAGCGCTTACTGTGTGCAGAACACTAGACTAAGCGCTTGGAAAGGACAGTTCAGCACCAGATAAGAGACAATCCCTGCCCACAACGGACTCATTGTCTAGAAGAGGGGAGACACAACAAAACAAAACAAGTAGACAGGCGTCAGTACCATCAAAATAGATAAATAGAATTAGAGAAATAAACACATCGTTAATAAAATAGAGCAATAAATATGTACAAATATACACAAGTGCTGTGGGGGAGGCGGAGCAGAGGAAAAGGGGGGCTCAGTCTGAGAAGGCCTCCTGGGTTCGGCCCCTCGCTTATTAAATCACCAAGGGAACCTCAGTTTCCTCACCTGTAAAATGGGTGCAGGATTCCTGTTGTCCCTCTCAGATTGTGAGCCCAGCGTGGATCGATGAGAATAATAATGGTATTTGTTAAGCGCGTAGCATGGTGATGATGACGATGGTATTTGTTAAGTGCTTACTCTGTGCGAAGCACTGTTCTAAGCGCTGGGAGAGATACAAGGTCATCAGGTTGGCCCACGTGGGACTCACAGCCAGGCACTGTACTAAACGCTGGATTTTCTTGTCTTGACCCCAATTCTTGTCTTGACCCCAATTCTTCTAGACTGTGAGCCCACTGTTGGGTAGGAACCGTCTCTATATGTTGCCAACTTGTATTCCCAAGCGCTTAGTACAGTGCTCTGCACACTGCAAGCGCTCAATAAATACGATTGATTGATTGATTGATTGACTCCAGGTGAGAGCATAATAAAAATAATGATTGGCGCTCCATACTTGCCGGAATGGGCAAGTCACTTAATTTCTCTGGGCCTCAGTCCCCTCATCTGTAAAATGGGGATGAAGGCTGGGAGCCGCCCGTGGAACAATCTGGTTACCTTGTATCCTCTCCAGCGCTTAGAACAGCGCTTGGCACATAGTAAGCGCTTAACAAATGCCATCATCATCATCAGGAAGAAATCCAGCAGAGGGAAGGGTGATTGTTGGGTGGATTCAGCTGGGAATATTGGGAGTGAAAGGGGGAAGGCTTAGTGGAAGAGGTGGGATTTGAGGAGCGCGTTAAAGGAGAAAAAGGCTGACGTTTGGCTCAGCGGTCGTGAGTTCTAATCCCGCCTCCGCCCCTTGTCAGGTGCGTGACTTTGGGCAAGTCACTTCACTTCTCTGGGCCTCAGTGACGTCGTCTGGAAAATGGGGATGAAGACTGCCAGCCCCACGGGGGACAAGCTGATCACCTTGTATCCACCCCAGCGCTTAGAACAGTGTTTCGCACGTAGTAAGCGCTTAACAAATGCCATCATGATTATTAGAAGAAAGAAAGCAAAAAATAACTCGTCCCTGGGTGGGCTCGAACCACCAACCTTTACGGTTAACAGCCGAACGCGCTAACCGATTGCGCCACAGAGACTTCCCAGCTTTCCAAATTTGGGATTCCCATCCCACAGATTTCCCACTACCCCACATTCCCTGTCGAGGCCAGATTTCATTCATTCAATCCAGTTCATTCCATCCTATTTATTGAGCGCTTACTATGTGCAAAGCACTGTACTAAGCGCTTGGGAAGTACAATTTGGCAACAGGGAGAAACGTCCACCTTCAGAAACCAGCCAAATGGGGGGATAAATGATGATGATAATGATGATGATGACATTTATTAAGCGCTTACTATGCGCAACGCACTGTACTAAGCGCTTGGGAAGTACAATTTGGCAACAGGGAGAAACGTCCACCTTCAGAAACCAGCCCACTGGGGGGATATATGATGATGATGATGATGACATTTATTAAGCGCTTATTATGTGCAAAGCACTGTACTAAGCGCTTGCGAAGTACAATTTGGCAACAGGGAGAAACGTCCACCTTCAGAAACCAGCCAAATGGGGGGATATATGATGATGATGATGATGACATTTATTAAGCGCTTACTATGTGCAAAGCACTGTACTAAGCGCTTGCGAAGTGCAATTTGGCAACAGGGAGAAACGTCCACCTTCAGAAACCAGCCAAATGGGGGGATATATGATGATGATGATGATGGCATTTATTAAGCGCTTACTATGTGCAAAGCACTGTACTAAGCGCTGGGGAAGTACAATTTGGCAACAGGGAGAAACGTCCATCTTCAGAAACCAGCCAAATAGGGGGATATATGATGATGATAATGATGATGATATATATTAAGCGCTTACTATGTGCAAAGCACTGTACTAAGCGCTTGGGAAGTACAATTTGGCAACGGGGAGAAACGTCCATCCTCAGAAACCAGCCAACTGGGGGGATATATGATGATGATAATGATGATGATATTTATTAAGCGCTTACTATGTGCAAAGCACTGTACTAAGCGCTTGCGAAGTACAATTTGGCAACAGGGAGAAACGTCCACCTTCAGAAACCAGCCAAATGTGGGGATATATGATGATGATGATGATAATGATGATATTTATTAAGCGCTTACTATGTGCAAAGCACTGTACTAAGCGCTTGCGAAGTACAATTTGGCAACGGGGAGAAACGTCCACCTTCAGAAACCAGCCAACTGGGGTGATATATGATGATGATGATGATGATGATGATGATGACATTTATTAAGCGCTTACTATGTGCAAAGCACTGTACTAAGCGCTTGGGAAGTACAATTTGGCAACATCTAGAGACGGTCCCTACCCAACAGCGGGCTCACTGTCTAGAAGGGGGAGACAGACAACAAAACAAAACATATTAACAAAAAAATTAGAATAAATATGTACAAATAAAATAGAGTAATAAATATGTTACTATGTTAATAAAGCATATTAACAAAATAAAATAAGTAGAATAAATATGTACAAGTAAAATAAATAAATAGAGTAATAAATATGTACAAACATATATACAGGTGCTGTGGGGCGGGGAAGGAGGTAAGGCGGGGGGATGGGGAGGTATTATAATTATTAATAATAAGATTAATAATAATATTGATAATAATAATATTGTTATTATGATCTTCCCCATAGCTTAATACCGTAGTCGGCACATAGCAAACGATTCAAAATACCATTCAAATTATGATTATTGTGATTGCCCTTTATATTTTTATATTATGTCGCCAACTTGTACTTCCCAAGCGCTTAGTACATTCATTCAATCGTATTTATTGAGCGCTTACTGTGTGCATATATACATATATCCATATAGACAGGTGCTGTGGGGAGGGGAAGGAGGATGGGGAGGGATTATTATTAATGTTATTATTATTATGATGTTCCCCATAGCTTAATACAGTAGTCGGCACATAGTAACCGATTCAACATACCATTCAAATTATGATTATTGTGATTGCCTTTGATATTTTTATATTATGTGGCCAACTTGTACTTCCCAAGCACTTAGTCCAGGGCTGTGCACACAGTAAGCGCTCAATAAATACGATTGAAGGAATGAATATGTTTAGAATGATTTTGAAATCACGAATTGCCCGTCTATCTTTAGTTCTGGAAAAACGTTCCTAGGGATGGGGGCGAATAGGAAGGAATGGGGGCGAATAGGAAGGAATGGGAGATTCCAAAAAATTGGAGAAATCGTAGTCGGCAGGATTCGAACCTGCGCAGGGAAACCCCAATGGATTTCTAGTCCATCGCCTTAACCACTCGGCCACGACTACTACATAAGCACCGCTTCCTCCTCCCCCTCTCAATGATGCTGGCTTCCCTCATTCAATGGTATTTATTGAGCGCCTACTGTGTGCAGAGCACTGGACTAAGCGCTTGGAAAGGACAATTCGGCAACAGAAACAATCTCTGCCCATTCATTCATTTTCACTCATTCATTCAATCGTATTTTTATTGAGCGCTTCCTGAGTGCAGAGCACTGTACTAAGCGCTTGGGAAGTCCAAATTGGCAACATATAGAGACGGTCCTTACCCAACAGTGGGCTCACAGCCTAGAAGGGGGAGACAGACAACAAAACGTATTTACAAAATAAAAGAAATGGAATAAATCTGTACAAATAAAATAAATAAATAGAGTAATAAATCCATACAAACATATATCCAGATATACAGGTGCTGTGGGGAGGGGAAGGAGGATGGGGAGGGATTATTATTAATGTTATTATTATCCTTCTTATGAAGGAGGTAAGGCAGGGAGGATGAGGCTTTGCTAGAATATAATTTCACTCCCTAAATTCAAAATTTCTGGCAGCGGTGGGATTCGAACCCACGCCCCCGCAGAGACTGGAGCCTTAATCCAGCGCCTTAGACCGCTCGGCCACGCTACCGCATCTACCAAAAGTTTTAAGGATTTATGGATATTCATAGGGAATATATAATTCAAGTCGTGTACGACTGGTGAAGATTTGTTATGGATTTGTTATGGATAATAATCACGATGGCATTTGAGTCTGGAAAGAAATCATGAAACGTGCTGATCTAACAGTTGCCCCCCAAATATAAATTGTCAATTCTATGGCGTTTCCAGTGACAATGTATGCAACCGAAAGCTGGGCAGTGAAAAAGGGGGATTGGGATAAATTCTTGGGAAATGTGGTGTTGGAGAAGGCTTTGGCCAATTCCGTGGACTGCCCGAAAAACAAACGAGTGGGTTTGGGAGCCAATTAAGCCAATGTGGTCTTTGGAAGGCCAAAGGACTCGATTTAGATGAGTATATTTTGGACATATAATCAGGAGGACTGATTCTCTGGACAAGACACTAATGCTAGGAAAAGTATTGGAAAAACAAACAAGTGGGTTTGGGAGCCAATTAAGCCAATGTGGTCTTTGGAAGGCCAAAGGACTCGATTTAGATGAGTATATCTTGGACATATAATCAGGAACTCTGATTCTCTGGACAAGACACTAATGCTGGGAAAAGTATTATCCTTTATCTTATATCTTATTTATCCTCCTCCTCTCCTTCCTCTTCTGCTCCTCTCGTTCTCCTGCTGTGCACATAGTAAGTGCTTAATAAATTCCATTATTATTATTATTATTATTATGAGTATATTTTGGACATATAATCAGGAGGACTGATTCTCTGGACAAGACACTAATGCTGGGAAAAATATTGGAAAAACAAACAAGTGGGTATGGGAGCCAATTAAGCCAATGTGGTCTTTGGAAGGCCAAAGGACTCGATTTATATGAGTATATTTTGGACATATAATCAGGAACTCTGATTCTCTGGACAAGACACTAATGCTGGGAAAAGTATATCCTTTATCTTATATCTTATTTATCCTCCTCCCCTCCTTCCTTTTCTGCTCCTCCCGTTTCTTCTGTTCCTCATATTCCTCGTGGACTTCCATCTCTTACTTCCTTATCACCGTTTACTCTTCCATAAATCCCTCCTGCAACAATGCGTGCTCAAAAATCCCTATTAAGCTGCTGTGATGGCCGAGTGGTTAAGGCGTTGGACTCGAAATCCAATGGGGTTTCCCCGCGCAGGTTCGAATCCTGCTCGCAGCGAATTCCTTTTCCATGGATATAAAATATAATTTTCTATGGAATTTATGGAGCTCTCAGACCTTTGCAGTGCAAAGCACTGTACGAAGCACTTGGGAAGTACAAGTTTGCAGCATATAGAGACGGTCCCTACCCAACAGTGGGCTCACAGTCTAGAAGGGGGAGACAGACAACAAAACATATAAACTAAATAGAACAAATATGTACAAGTAAAATAAATAGAGTAATAAATATGTACAAACATATATACAGGTGCTGTTGGCAAAATAACTGGAGATACCGGTAAGTATTATTATTACTTAACAGCCAAGGGGGAGAACTGAGAGGGGAACTCACTTTGAGGCCGACAATGTTATTATTTCACGAATTCCGATTGGATCGACGGTTATTACTGCATTTTCTCCAATAAGAGGGAATAAGGTTTCGATCTATATAAGAAGGTTGGCAAAATAATTGGAGATGGCGGGGATTGAACCCGGGGCCTCATACATGCGAAGCATGCGCTCTACCACTGAGCTACATCCCCCTCTGAAATAGGCGTCCCAAACACTCCACTTCTACCCCAAATAGCTCGTTAGGAGTAGGGATTTTTGGTAGGTCACATAATAATGATGGTATTTGTTAAGCGCTTACTATGGGCCAAGCACTGTCCTGAGCGCTGGGGGACATACAAGGTGATCAGGTTGTCCCACGCAGGGCTCACTGTCTTCATCCCCATTTGACAGATGAGATGACTGAGGCACAGAGAAGTGAAGTGACTTGCCCAAAGTCACACAGCTGATTATTAGCTCCCAAGACCTCTGGCTCCCAAGCCCGGGCTCTTTTCACTAAGGACTGGATCAGATGAGATGAGCATAGTTTGGACGCATAATCAGGAGGACTGATTCTCTGAAGAAGACGCTAATAATGGGAAAATCCAGGGAAAAGGAGGAAAAAAGAGGCAGACCGACAGTTAGATGGACAGAGACCAGAACAACCATAAGGGAAGAACCGTTAGAAAGGTTGCGGATTATCAATTACGTTCTCTATGTCCCCCTTTTAGACTGTGAGCCCACTGTTGGGTAGGGACTGTCTCTATATGTTGCCAATTTGTACTTCCCAAGCGCTTAGTACAGTGCTCTGCACACAGTAAGCGCTCAATAAATACGATTGATGATGATGATGATCAATCAATCAATCAACCAATCGTATTTATTGAGCGCTTACTGTGTGCAGAGCACTGTACTAAGCGGTTGGGAAGTACAATCTGGCAACATATAGAGACAGTCCCTACATCTTCAGTTATCTTTTAGGTCCCAGAGATTGTAGATTCAAATCAATTCATCTCTGGAATTTCTGAGTTTAGGAACATTTCCCCAATTCCCTGAAATTCCTTGAAGTTGTCTATGACGAGGTGGCCGAGTGGTTAAGGCGATGGACTGCTAATCCATTGTGCTCTGCACGCGTGGGTTCGAATCCCACCCTCGTCGGGTGTGTGCTTTATTTTACTTTTTTATTTTATTTGTTTTTGAAAGTAGGGCTCGCAGCCTGTTGCTGACTTAAAACACATTAAAAACAAAAGAAACGTCCCTGGGTGGGCTCAAACCACCAACCTTTCGGTTAACAGCAGAAAGCACTAACCGATTGGGCCTCAAGGACACATACTGAACGCCCCCCTCTGCCATGTTATGTTGGCATGAGGCTCTCCTTGCTTCCCTTCCCCCAGGATTGGCTCGACAACATTGATGTTTCATTCCATTCCTTCATTCCATCGGATGGACTGATTGATTGATTGATGGGTTAGTTATTCTTATTGGGTGCGGAACACTGTACTAAGCGCTTGGGAGAGTACAATACCACAATAAACAGACACATTCCCTGCCCACAACGAGCTGACAGCCCTTTCTCCCCACCTCAATTCTTAGATTCACTCATTCAATCGTATTAGCGCTTAGTCCAGTGCTCTGCACACAGTAAGCGCTCAATAAATACGATTGAATGAATTTATCTTCTAGACTGTGAGCCCACTGTTGGGTAGGGACCGTCTCTCTATGTTGCCAACTTGTACTTCCCAAGCGCTTAGTACAGTGCTCTGCACACAGTAAGCGCTCAATAAATACGATTGATTGATTGTGTGAGGAAAAGGTGCCATGTCTAATTTCCACCCATGTATTCCCCCCGCAGAGCTTTTCAGCGCTTAGAACAGTGCCTGGCACATAGTAGGCGCTTAATAAATACCCTTATTATTATTATTATAGTATGATAGTATAGTATTATCCTAGTAAGCACTTAATAAATACTCGTTTCTGGGGTCCCAGAGATTGTGGATTCAAAACAATTCAACTTTGGAATTACTGAATCTAGGCATGCAGTAAGTGCTCAAGAAATTTCTCAATTACTATTATTAGACCATTATTATTATTATAGTATAGTATTATCCTAGTAAGCACTTAATAAATACTATTATTAGTATTATTATTACAGTGCTCTGCACAATATGAGATGCAGCATGGACTGCTGGATAAAACAAAGGCCTTAGGATGAAATGGACCTGAGTTCTAATTCAGCCTGGAATTGATTTATTCCCTGTATGGTCAGCCTTAACAGTGCCAAGGCATGTGGTAGCGTGGCCGAGCGGTCTAAGGCGCTGGATTAAGGCTCCAGTCTCTTCGGGGGCGTGGGTTCGAATCCCACCGCTGCCAGTTGTTTTTTTGCTCTTCGGTGGTTTTGAACCTCCAGCTTTGGTTATCAAGTGTTAATAATAATAATGATGGTATTTGTTGCACAGTTCTAAGCGCTGGGGGGATACAAGGTGATCAGTTTGTCCCACGTGGGGCTCACAGTCTTCATCCCCATTTTACAGATGGGGGAACTGAGGCCTAGAGAAGTGAAGTGACTTGCCCAAAGTCACCCAGCTGACAATTTGCAGAACAGGAATTTGATTTTATTTTTTATTGAATGGTATTTATTGAGCGCTTACTGTGTGCAGAGCACTGGACTAAGCGCTTGGGAAGTCCAAGTTGGCAACATCTAGAGACGGTCCCTACCCAACAGTGGGCTCACAGTCTAGAAGGGGGAGACAGAGAACAAAACAAAAGATATTAACAAAATAAAATAAAAAATTTTATCACATCGCCTCTGACTCCAAAGCCCGGGCTCTTTCCATCAAGCCACGCTGCTTCTCTAAGGAAAGATTCTTAGCAAATCCTATCGCTCTAGACTGTGAGCCCACTGTTGGGTAGGGACCGTCTCTATATGTTGCCAACTTGTACTTCCCAAGCGCTTAGTACAGTGCTCTGTACACAGTAAGTGCTCAATAAATACGATTGATTGATTGATTTCCCCAGTTCAAGAATTCCATCTCCTATGGCAAAGCGAATTGTACTTTCCAAGCGCTTAGTACAGTGCTCTGCACGCAGTAAACGCTCAATAAATGCGATTGATTGATTGATTTCCCCAGTTCAAGAATTCCATCTCCTATGGCAAAGCGAATTGTACTTTCCAAGCGCTTAGTACAGTGCTCTGCACGCAGTAAACGCTCAATAAATGCGATTGATTGATTGATTTCCCCAGTTCAAGAATTCCATCTCCTATGGCAAAGCGAATTGTACTTTCCAAGCGCTTAGTACAGTGCTCTGCACGCAGTAAACGCTCAATAAATGCGATTGATTGATTGATTTCCCCAGTTCAAGAATTCCATCTCCTATGGCAAAGCGAATTGTACTTTCCAAGCGCTTAGTCCAGTGCTCTGCACACAGTAAGCGCTCAATAAATACGATTGATTGATTGATTCCCCAGTTCAAGAATTCCATCTCCTATGGCAAAGCGAATTGTACTTTCCAAGCGCTTAGTACAGTGCTCTGCACGCAGTAAGCGCTCAATAAATACGATTGATTGATTGATTGATTTCCCCAGTTCAAGAATGCCATCTCCTATGGCAAAGCGAATTGTACTTTCCAAGCGCTTAGTACAGCGCTCTGCACACCGTAAACGCTCAATAAATACAATTAAAGAAATCAAATTGTGTCACCCAATTCTCTTTTAAAAATAATCCCCTCTGACTCTTAAATAACTGAGCATTGGTGGTTCAGTGGTAGAATTCTCGCCTCCCACGCGGGTGACCCGGGTTCGATTCCCGGCCAATGCAGTGTTTTCATTTTAATAAAAAAAAATAATAGATTTATTAAGAGCTTACTGTGTGCCAAGCACTGTTCTAAGATCTGGGAGAGGGGAATACGAGGTGATGAGGTTGTCCCACGTGGGGCTCACAGACTTCATCCCCATTTTACAGACGAGGGAACTGAGGCACAGAGAAATGAAGTTCATTCATTCATTCAGTCGTATTTATTGAGCGCTTACTGTGTGCAGAGCACTGTACTAAGCGCTTGGAAAGTACAAGTTGGCAACATCTAGAGACGGTTCCTACCCAACAACGAGCTCACAGCCTAGAAGGGGGAGACGGACAACAAAATTAAACATGTGGACAGGTGTCAAGTCATCAGAATAAAGTCACACAGCTAACAAGTGGTGGAAGCGGGATTAGAACCCATGACCTCTGGCTCCCAAGCCCGGGTTCTTTCCATTGAGATCGTGGCTGCGTGACTTTGGGCGAGTCACTTTACTTCGCTGGGCCTCAGTGACCTCATCTGTAAAAGGGGGATGAAGACTGTGAGCCCCCCGTGGGACAACCTGATCAACTTGTAACCTCCCCAGCGCTTAGAACAGTGCTTTGCACATAGTAAGCGCTTCATAAATGCCATGATTATTATATTATTCTCTAATCCCCATTTTACAGATCACCTAACTGACGCCCCGACAAGTTAATTGACTTGCCCAAGGTCTCAAAGCAGGCCTTCTAGACGACTGGGAGTCCGTTGTTGGGTAGGGACCGTCACTATATGTCGCCGACTTGTACTTCCCAAGCGCTTAGTACAGTGCTCTGCACACAGCAAATGCTCAATAAATACGATTGAATGAATAGAAGTCCCACAATTTCCCCATTAGCACCTCGATACCACCTATTACGATGGTATTTGTTAGGTGCTTATTATGTGCCAAGCACTGTTCTAAGCGTTGGGGTAGATACAAGTTAAGAAGGTTGGACACAGTCCCTGTCCCACGTGGGGCTCACACTCTTAATTCCCATTTTACAGATGAGGTCACTGAGGCCCAGAGAATAATACTAATGATGATGATGCCATTTTTTAAGCGCTTACTATGTACAAAGCACTTTTCTAAGCGCTGGGAAGGATACAAGGTGATAAGGTGAGGTTGTCCCACGTGGGGTTCACAGTCTTCATCCCCATTTTACAGATGAGGGAACTGAGGCCCAGAGAAGTGAAGTGACTTGCCCAAAGTCACACAGCTGACAATTTCCTCGTTAGCACCACCTAATCACCTCGATAGTCATACACCCCAGTCCCATTGAGGTACATAATAATAATAATGATGGCATTTATTAAGCGCTTACTATGTGCCAAGCACTGTTCTTAGAGCTGGGGTAGATACAAGGTGATCAGGTTGTCCCATGTGGGCCTCACAGTCTTTATCCCCCCATTATACAGATGAGGGAACTGAGGCCCAGAGAAATGAAGTGACTTGTCCAAGGTCACACAGCAGGGAAGTGGGGGAGACGGGATTTCACCCTGATAACGCTGGTGAAATCCCAGCTGCTTGGATGCGAACATCCATGGAGAGGAAGGTGGAGACACCAAACCCCTTTAAATACTTGTTCAAAAATGGATTTCCCGTGAATTATTATTTTTGAGCGTGAGAGGAGCACAACCTGCGCGGGGTTTGTGGATTTCTAGTCCATCGCCTTGACTACCCACAGATGTTGTCTCATCTGTTGCCAATTTGTGCTTTCCAAGTGCTTAGTACAGTGATCTGCACACAGTAAGCGCTCAATAAATACAATTAAATGAATACTGGACATTAATTAAACTCCTTCAGGAATTCCTCCCAGGTACACAGGAACAACACGATAAATATCCAATTAATTCCACTGATCCAAAAAGGAACTACCAGGAGTGGGGCTCGAACCCACGCGGACACACGTCCATTGGATCTTAAGTCCAACGCCTTAACCACTCGGCCATCCTGGTACACTTATGTAGTAGACGCCTATATTTCCTGGATGTGAGGACACAGACTTTTCATTCATTCAATTGTATTTATCTGTTATGATAATAATTAACGATTAATGACTATCGTTATTTATCGTTATCGTGACTTGGTACAGTGCTAAGCGCTTAGTACAGTGCTCTGCACACAGTAAGCGCTCAATAAATACGATTGATTGATTGATTGATTGATTGACTATGGTACTTAAGCACTTACTACGTGCCAAGCACTGTTCTAAGCGCTCGGATAGATACGTAGTAATCACGTTGTCCCACGTGGGGCTCACAATCTTCCTCCCCATTTCCCAGATGAGGCACAGAGAAGTTGAGTGGCTTGCCCAAGGCCACACAGCAGACACTCATGACAATTCAGGTGCACATTCTGTAAATTTAGCTTCCGCCCACGGTATTTTTTAGCCATACACACCCCCGTGGACAAATTTCCCCAGGAATGGCGCCATCGAATAGAAGAGATAAATCGATATAGCTGATTCCCGAACACTGTGTCAAGTAGGGAAGTCTCTGAAAGAGAATCGATTAGGACAAGGTAGCAGTTGCACATGGAACTGTTGCTCGCCAAATCCCAACACATCCTTCCTGGAGGAGGCTCAAATAGATGGCCATTGTATGGAAATTGTCAAACCTCAGCCCTTCTCATCATCCAAGCCCGCCTCCTCCTGCAAGCCTGCCCCGTTTCACTCCCAACATTCCCAGACGGATCCACTTTATTGGATTTTTTTATTCCTGTCCCCTCTATCCGACTATAAAATTAATGTCTTGATCTGGACTGTAATGCTCCTGAATCTCTTTATGCCCCTGTTTTCTGTGTAAGCGCCTGTTGTCTTCTTTGAAGCTCTGAGCAGAGTGCTTTGCACATAGAAATTATTTCATGCATTCTTTCTCCAGGAACTTCCTTTCCCGGGGGAGCAAGAAGAAAGACAGGCTCCAATGTGGCCTTTACACATTCTGAAAATGGATTTCCTGCATTGGCGCCTCTGTGATCAAAAGGAGACCGCTGTGAGCAGGATTTGAACCTACGCGGGGAAATCCCCATTGGATTTCAAGTCCAACGCCTTAACCCCTCGGCCATCACAGCACATGATGCCAACGTTTTGAGAGGGAACTAGAAGAAAAGGGTCATGCAGGAACAACGGAGAAGGAAGAGGAGAAGAATGAGGAAGAGGAAGGGAAAGAGGAGGAGAAGGAAGAGGAAGAGAAAGAGGAGAAGGAAGAAGAGATAGAGGAGGAAGAGGGGAGGAGAAGGAAGAAGAGGAAAAGGAGTAAAACGAGGAGGAGGAAGAGAAGAAGAAGGAAGAAGAGGAAGGGAAAGAGGAGATAGAGGAGAGGAGAAGGAAGAAGAGGAAGGGAAACAGGAGGAGTAAGACGAGGAGAAGGAAGAAGAGGAAGAGAAAAAAAGAGGAGGAGAAGGAAGAAGAGGAAGGGAAAGGGGAGGAGGAGAGAAGGAAGAAGAGGAAGAGAAAGAGGACTAAGAAGAGGAGAAAAAGGAGGAAGACGAAGAGAAGGAAGAAAAGGGAAGGAAGAATAGGAGAGACGGACGAAGAGGAAGAGAAAGAGGAGTAAGAGGAGGCAGAGGAGAAGAAGGAAGAAGAGGAAGAAGAGAAGGAAGATAAGAGAAGGAGGAAGAGAGGAAGAGGAGGAAAAAGAAAGAGGAGTAAGATGAGAAGGAAGAAAAAAGGAGAATGAAGAGGAGTAAGATGAGGAGAAGGAAGAAGAGGAAGGGAAAGAGGAGGAGAAGGAAGAAAGGAGGAAGAGATGAAGAGAAGGAAGAAGAGGAAGAGAAAGAGGACTAAGACCAGGAGGAGGAGGAAGAGGAAGGGAAAGAGGAGGAGGAGGACAGGAGGAGGAGGAAGAGGAAGGGAAAGAGGAGGAGAAGGAAGAAAGGAGGAAGAGAAGAAAAGAAGGAAGAAGAGGAAGGGAAAGATGAGGAGGGAAAGAGGAGGAGAAGGAAGAAAGGAGGAAGAGAAAAAAAGAAGGAAGAAGAGGAAGGGAAAGATGAGGAGGAGGAGAAGGAGGAGAGGAGAAGAAGGAAGAAAAGGAAAGGAAAGAGGAGGAGGAGGAGAAGGAAGAAGAGGAAGGGAAAGAGGAGTAAGACGATGAGTAGCAGGAGGAAGAGAAGAATAAGGGAATGCGGAGGAGAGGAAGAGTAGAAGGAAGAGGGAGAGATAGAGGAGGAGGAAGAGGAGATCGAGGAAGAGAAGAAGGAGCAGAAGGTGGAGAAAGTGCAGTTGGAGGAGGAGAGTGAAGTGGAGGAAGAGAAGGGGAGGAGGAAGAGAAGGAGGAGGAGAAAGAGAAGAAGGCAGAGGTGAAGCCGGAGGGCAGGAGGAGGAGGAGAAAGTATTATAATCAACGTGGGACTTAAGTTGCCACCTAAGGCTCCTTGGAGCCCACCTCCTACTGAGCACCCCATTGCAGCCCTCAGGGCCCTGGGCCTCCTCCTCTACCTTTCATTCATTCATTCCATCGGATTGATTGAGCGCTTACTGTGTGCAGAGCACTGTACTAAGCCCTTGGAAAGTACAAGTCGGGGACACATAGATCCGGTCCCTACCCAACAACAAGCTCACAATCTAGAAGGGGGAGACAGACACTAAAACAAAACATGTAGACAGGTGTCAAGTCGTCAGAACAAATGGAATTAAAGCTAAATGCACATCGTTAGTAAAATAGAGTAGTAACTATGTACAAGGAAAAGAAATAGAGTCATAAATCTGTACAAAAATATATGTACAGGTGCTGTGGGGAGGGGAAGGAGTGGGGAGGAGGAGAGGAAAAAGGGGGCTCAGTGTGGGAAGGCCTCCTGGAGGAGGTGAGCTCTCAGTAGGGCTTTGAAGGGAGAAAGAGAGCCAGCTTGGAGATGTGCTGCAGCAGCGTGGATTAGTGGCAGGAGCCCGGCCTTGGGAGTCAGAGGTCGTGGGTTCTAATTCCGCCTCTGCCACTTGTCAGCTGGGTGACCTTGGGGAAGTCACTTCACTTTTCTGGGCCTCAGTGACCTCATCTGTCAAATGGAGGTGAAGACTGTGAGCCCTGGTATCTCCCCCAGAACGGTGCCTGGCACAGAGTAAGCGCTTAACGAACACCGTAATTATTTACAAGCGCTTAGTACAGTGCCCTGAACACAGTAAGCGCTCAATAAATACGATTGAATGAGTGAATGAAGTAAGCGCTCAATAAATACGATTGAATGGGTGAATGAATGAAATAAGCGCTCAATAAATCCAACTGAATGAAAGGAAAGTTCTTTAAAAATATTTCCTTTGGATTTGGAAGAAGACAAGCATTGGTGGTTCAGTGGTAGAATTCTCGCCTCCCACGCGGGTGACCCGCGTTCGATTCCCGGCCAATGCATTATTCCCTGTTTTTCCTCTCCCCCTGAGACATAATGGAAAATCTTCTACAGTCCCTCATAAATAACAATTATTATGGCCACGGAGATGATGGCGGTCATTCATTCATTCCATCGTATTTATTGAGCGCTTACTGTGTGCAGAGCACTGGACTAAGCGCTTGGGAAGTACAAATCAGCAACAGAGACAAACCCTGCCCACAGAGGGCTTCCAGTCTAGAAGGGGGGAGACAGACATCAAAATGGTATTGCTTTCATGCTTACTATTGGCACTCTACTGGTTTTATTTTCGTTACTGTTTTTCTAATCCGTTTTAACTGAAAACTAACGTCGCGACTTAGTAGTATTCAAAATGGCATTGCTCTCATGATTACTATTGGCATCCTACTGGCTTTTTTAATAGCATTTATTAAGCGCTTACTATGTGCAAAGCACTGTTCTAAGCGCTGGGGGGGATACAAGGTGATCAGGTTGTCCCACGTGGGGCTCCCAGTCTTCATCCCCATTTTCCAGATGAGGTCACTGAGGCTCAGAGAAGTTAAGTGACTTGCCCAAGGTCTCCCAGCAGACAGGTGGCGGAGTCGGGATTTGAACCCATGTGTTTCTGGGGATAGAAACCAGCAGCAGGAGAGATTTCCCCCCCTAAATTCATGCATTCATTCGATCAGTCGTATTTATTGAGCGCTTACTGTGTGCAGAGCACTGTACTAGGCGCTTGGGAGGTACAAATCGGCAACATCTAGAGACAATCCAACATAGGGAGCCAACAACAGCCTCACAGTCTAGAAGGGGGAGACAGACAACAAAACAAAGAGAGGAGACCTCCCTTTTGTCTGCTGTGTGACCTTGACCAAGTCACTTCTGTGTGCCTCAGTGACCTCATCTGTAAAATGGGGATTGAGACTGTGAGCCGCACGGGGGACAGGGACTTGGGCCCACCCCAGCGCTTAGTACAGGGCCTGGCTCATAATAAGTGCTTAACAAATATCCTAATTATTGTTCTGTCCCTTGTCCTGACAGAAATCTCGGATTCCAAGTGGAATTTCCAGGAATTTGATCCAAGACACCGACTCCTTAGGAAATAAAATTCCTCGTCCCTGGGTGGGCTCGAACCACCAACCTTTCGGTTAACAGCCGAACGCGCTAACCGATTGCGCCACAGAGACATGAATTCCTACTTTTAATTTTCCTCTTGCGGCCTTACATTCCCCCCACTTCATTCCTACTTTTATTTCATTTATTTATTGATTCATTCATGCAATCGTATTTATTGAGCGCTTACTTTGTGCATGGCACTGGACTAAGCGCTTGGAAAGTACAATTCGGCACTAAAGAGAGACAATCCCTGCCCACAACGGGCTCACAGTCTAGAAAAGACTTGCTTTTTTTGCTAAAGTAGAGCGCTTATTGTGTGCAAAGCACTATACTAAGCGCTTGGAAAGTACAATTCAGCAATAAAGAGAGACAATCCCTGCCCACAACGGGCTCACAGTCTAGAAAAGACTTGCTTTTTTAGCTAAAGTAGAGCGCTTATTGTGTGCACAGCACTATACTAAGCGCTTGGAAAGTACAATTCACCCGTCGAGAATGACAATCCCTGCCCACACTGGGCTGAGAGTCTAGAACAATAATAATAACAATGGTGGTATTTCTTAAGCGCGTACTATGTGTCAAACACTGTTCTAAGCGCTGGGGTGATAATAATAAAATATTATTGTGAGTTTTATAGGCTGTTGTTGGACAGGGATTGTCTCCATCTGTACTTGGGTACAATTACAACGCTTAGTCCAGTGCTCTGCACACAGTAAGCGCTCAATAAATAGGAGAAAAAGGAGATCGCTGCGAGCAGGATTCGAACCTGCGCGGGGAAACCCCATTGGATTTCGAGTCCAACGCCTTAACCACTCGGCCATCACAGCACCTGAATAAAGTAATCTAAGTGATAGATAATGGAAATATTTTTCAGAATGGGAGGAAAAATATCTATTAATCAATCAATTAATCGTATTTATTGAGCTCTTACTGTGTGCAGAGCTCTGTACTAAGCGCTTGGGAAGTCCAACTTGGCAACGTATAGAAACAGTCCCTACCCAACAGTGGGCTCACAGTCTAGGAGGAGGAGACAGACAACAAAACAAAACATTTTAACAAAATAAAATAAATAGGATATGTACAAGTAAAATAAATAATAATAATAGTAATAATAATGGTATTTGTTAACCTCCCCAGCGCTTAGAACGGTGCTTTGCACATTGTAAGCGCTTAATAAATGCCATCATTATTATTATTAGTATTCAAATCCTGACTCCGCCACTTGTCAGCTGGGTGACTTTGGGCAAGTCACTTCACTTCTCTGGGCCTCAGTTCCCTCATCTGGAAAATGGGGATTAAAGACCGCGAACCCCCCGTGGGACAACCTGATCGCCTTGTATCTACCCCCCAGCGCTTAGAACAGTGCTTGGCACATAGTAAGCGCTTAACAAATGCCATCATTATTATTATCTTCTAGACTGTGAGCCCGCTGTTGGGTAGGGATCGTCTCTGTATGTTGCCATCCTGTACTTCCCAAGCGCTTAGTACAGTGCTCTGCACATAGTAAGCGCTCAATAAATACGACTGAATGAATGAAAGTCACTTCACTTCTCTGGGCCTCAGTTCCCTCATCTGGAAAATGGGGATGAAGACCGGGAGCCCCCCGTGGGACAGCCTGATCACCTTGTAACCTCCCCAGCGCTTAGAACAGGGCTTTGCACATAATAATAATGATGGCATTTGTTAAGCGCTTACTATGTGCAGAGCACTGTACTAAGCGCTGGATAGTAAGCGCTTAATAAATGCCATTATTAGCAATAATAATAATTAGTAATAATAATAATGGCATTTGTTAAGCGCTTACTATGTGCAAAGCACTGTTCTAAGCGCTGGGGAGGTTACAAGGTGATCAGGTTGTCCCACGTGGGACTCACAGTCTTCATCCCCATTTTATAGATGAGGGAACTGAGGCACAGAGAAGTCAAGAGACTTGCCCAAAGTCACACAGCCGACAACTGGGCCTCAGTTCCCTGGTTTTACAATGGGGATTGACACTGTGAGCCCCACGTGGGGCAGCAGGGATTGTGTCCAACCCGATTTGCTTGTGTCCATCCCAGCGCTTAGTACAGTGCCCGGCACATAGTAGGCACTTAACAAGTACCATAACTATGATTCTTCTTATTAATTAAGTCAGAGAACAGGAAGCCAAACTGCTTCATCATTTATTTATTTTATTTTGTTAGTATGTTTGGTTTTGTCTCCCCCTTTTAGACTGTGAGCCCACTGTTGGGTAGGGACTGTCTCTATGTGTTGCCAATTTGTACTTCCCAAGCGCTTAGTACAGTGCTCTGCACATAGTAAGCGCTCAATAAATACGATTGATTGATTGATTGATTGATTGATTGATTGATTCATCAATCAGACAGTATTTCAAGGAGGCCTTTCAGTGGAGCCCGGATAGCTCAGTCGGTAGAGCATCAGACTTTTAATCTGAGGGTCCCGGGTTCAAGTCCCTGTGCGGGCGATGAGCTATTTTATTTACTGTTCCCGATACAAGACTCTGAGCATAATAATAATGGCATTTATTAAGCGCTTACTACGTGCAAAGCACTGTTCTAAGCACTGGGGAGGTTACAGGTGAACAGGTTGTCGCAGGCGGGCCCAATCTTAATCCCCATTTTACAGATGAGGGAACCGAGGCCCAGAGAAGTGAAGTGCCTTGCCCAAAGTCACCCAGCTGACAAGTGGCGGAGCCGGGATTTGAACCCAAGACCTCTGACTCCAAAACCCGGGCTCTTTCCACTGAGCCACGCTGCTTCTCTTATAATTTATATGCTATCTTATATATTCATTTAAAAATATTTAAATATACATATGTAAATATTTATATGTTATGCGACCATACCAATGATATTATAGATTTGTCTCA
The DNA here is from genome assembly GCF_015852505.1 of Tachyglossus aculeatus. Lineage (NCBI taxonomy): Eukaryota > Metazoa > Chordata > Mammalia > Monotremata > Tachyglossidae > Tachyglossus > Tachyglossus aculeatus. The sequence goes on along the minus strand of NW_024044842.1, from coordinate 1,716,919 downwards.
AAATATGTCAGTCAGTGGCGGAGGCGGGATTTGAACCCAAGACCTCTGCCTCCAAAGCCCGCGCTCTTTCCCAGTCTTCACCCCCATTTTCCAGAGGAGGGAACTGAGGCCCAGAGAAGTGAAGTGACTTGCCCAAAGTCACACACCTGATAAGTGGGGGAGCGGGATTAATAATAATAATAATAATGGCATTTATTAAGCACTTACTATGTGCAAAGCACTGTTCTAAGCGCTGGGGAGGTTACAAAGTGATCAGGTTGTCCCACGGGGGGCTCCCAGTCTTCATCCCCATTTTACAGATGAGGTCACCGAGGCCCAGAGAAGTGAAGTGACTCGCCCAAAGTCACACAGCTGACAGTTGGCGGAGTCGGGATTTGAACCCACGACTTCTGACCACAAGCCCGGGCTCTTTCCACTGAGCCCACGCTGCTTCTGAAATGAATGGGGCAGTTTCTCGCCACCGTCTATTTCCAGTGCTGAGAACAGTACTTGGCGCCTAGGAAGCGCTTAACAAATACCATTATTATCATTATTATTATTTAATAAACTCTTTAAATTCAAAGCCTTCAGGCCAAGGAAGCAAAAATGAGTGGAGATGCCGGGGATTGAACCCGGGGCCTCATACATGCGAAGCATGCGCTCTACCACTGAGCTACATCCCCTACTTGGCTAATCATTTTCTTCCAAAAATAAAATAACTCAATGTCCACGTTATGTCAATTATTCATTCAATCGGATTTAATAATAATAATAATAATGGCATTTATTAAGCGCTTCCTATATGCAAAGCACTGTTCTAAGCGCTGGGGAGGTTACAAGGTGATCAGGTTGTCCCACGGGTGGTGGTTCACAGTCTTAATCCCCTTTTTACAGATGAGCCAACTGAGGCACGGAGAAGTGAAGTGACTTGCCCAAAGTCACCCAGCTGACAAGTGGCGGAGCGGGGATTTGAACCCATGACCTGTGACTCCAAAGCCTGGGCTCTTTCCACTGAGCCACGCTGCTTCCTTAATACTAATAATGATAATAATAATAATGATGATGGTGGTGGTATTTATTAAGCGCTTACTATGTGCAAAGCTCTGTTCTAATTTATTGAGCGCTTCCTGTGTGCGGAGCACTGTCCTAAGCGCTTGGAAAATACAATTCAGCCACAAAGAGAGACAATCTCCCCCATCTAGACTGTGAGCCCACTGTTGGGTAGGGACCGTCTCTAGATGTTGCCAACTTGGACTTCCCAAGCGCTTAGTACAGTGCTCTGCACACAGGAAGCGCTCAATAAATACGGTTGAATGAATGAATGAATCCCTGCCCACAATGGGCTCACAGTCTACAAGGGGGCGGGGGGAGACATTCATGCATTCATTCATTCATTTAATTGTACTGATTGAGCGCTTACTGTGTGCAGAGCACTGTGCTCAGCATAAAACAATGTTTTGCAATCAAGCAATCAATCAATCGTATTTATTGAGCGCTTACTGTGTGCAGAGCACTGTACTACGCGCTTGGGAAGTACAAGCTGGCAACATATAGAGACAGTCCCTACCCAACAGTGGGCTCACATAGTGAGCGCTTAACAAATGCTGTTACTATTATAATTATTAGAGAATAATAATAAATTATTATAAATAATAATTTATAAAATATATTATTATATAATAAAATTCTTATTGATAATATGTAAAATTAATATAATAAAATGATGGTATTTGTTAAGCGCTTACTATGTGCAAAGCACTGTTCTAAGCACTGGGGAGGTTACAAGGTGATCAGGTTGTCCCATGGGGGGCTCACAGTTTTAATCCCCATTTTACAGATGAGGTCACTGAGGCACAGAGGAGTTAAGTGACAGCGTGGCTCAATGGAGAGAGCCCGGGCTTTGGAGTCAGAGGGCCTGGTTTATTATTATTGAGGGACTGTAATACATATTCCATTATGTTCCCGTGGGTGTGGAAAAAAAATTCCAACCGCATTGGCCGGGAATCGAACCCGGGTCTCCCGCGTGGGAGGCGAGAATTCTACCACTGAACCACCAATGCCCCCACAATTTTTTTCTCTTCCACAATTTCCACATCGTTCTCCAGTTGGGAAGTATTTTGGCCTACCTCCTGGAGCCCTATTCATTCATTCGTCCAATGGTATTTATTGAGCGCTTTCTGCGTGCAGAGCACTGTACTAAGCGCTGGGAAAGTACAAGCACATTGGAAGCAATCATAATGATAATTGGGGTATTTGTTAAGCGCTTACTATGTGCCAAGCACTCTTCTAAGCGCTGGGGGAGATACAGGATAATCAGGCTGTCCCCCATGGAGCGCACAGTCTTCATCCCCATTTCACAGAAGAGGTCACTGAAGCACAGAGAAGTGAAGTGACTTGCCCAAAGTCACACCGTAGACAAGTAATAATAATAATAATAATAATAATAATAATAATAATGGCATTTTTAAGAGCATACACAAGTAGTTATTGAGTGCTCACCCTTTTACCAAGGACTTGGTATTACATTATCTAATATTAACATCATCTTGTCGGTTGGGAATGATTATTATTGAGGGACTGTAATACATTTTCCATTACGTTTCGTTGGGTGTGGAAAAAAAAAATCCAGCTGCACTGGCCGGGACACAAGTAGTTATTGAGAGCTCACTGTGCGCTCACCATTTTACCAAGGACTTGGTATTACACTATATAGTATACTAGACAACATTAACATCATCTTGTCGGTTGGGAATGGTTATTATTGAGGGAATGTAATACATTTTCCATTACGTTTCGTTGGGTGTGGAAAAAAAATTCCAGCTGCATTGGCCGGGAATTGAACCCGGCTCTCCCGCGTGGGAGGCGAGAATTCTACCACTGAACCACCAATGCCCCTACATCCTTTTCCTCTTCCACAATTTCCACATCGTTTTCCAATTGGGAAGTGTTTTGGCCTACTTCAATCAATCAATTAATCAATCGTATTTATTGAGCGCTTACTGTGCTTAGAGCACTGTACTAAGCACGTGGGAAGTCCAAGTTGGCAACATCTAGAGACAGTCCCTACCCCACAGTGGGCTCACAGTCTAGAAGGGGGGAGACGGAGAACAAAACCAAACATATTAACAAAATAAAATATATTAACAAAATAAAATACAATAAAATTAATAGAATAGATATGTACAAGTAAAATAAATAAATTGAGTAATAAATAAGTATAAACATGTATACATATATACAGGTGCTATGGGGAAGGGAAGGAGGTAAGGCGGGGGGATGAAGAGGGGGAGTACTATTCATTCATTCAATGGCATTTATTCAGGGCTTACTGCGTGCACAGCACTGTACTAAGCGCTGGGGAAGTACAAGTATATTGTAAGTAATAATAATGATAATTGTGGTATTTGTTAAGCACTTACCATGTGCCAAGCATTGGGGGAGATACAGGATAATCAGGTTGTCCCCCATGGAGCTCACAGTCTTCATCCCCATTTGACAGAAGAGGTCACTGAAGCATAGAGGAGTGAAGTGACTTGCCCAAAGTCACACAGTAGACAAGTAATAATAATAATAACAATAATAATAATAATAATGGCCTTTGTTAAGAGCTTACACAAGTAGTTATTGAGTGCTCACCATTTCACCAAGGACTTGGTATTACACTATATAGTATACTAGATAACATTAACAACATCCTGTCGGTTGGGAATGGTTATTATTGAGGGAATGTAATACATTTTCCATTACGTTTCGTTGGATGTGGAAGAAAATTCCAGCTGCATTGGCCGGGAATCGAACCCGGGTCTCCCGTGTGGGAGGCGAGAATTCTACCACTGAACCACCAATGCCCCCACACGTTTTCTCTCTTCCACAGTTTCCACATCGTTTTCCAGTTGGGAAGCGTTTTGGCCTAATTCCTGGAGTCCTATTCATTCATTTGTTCAGTGCTATTTATTGAGGGCTCACTGCGTGCAGAGCACTGTACTAAGCGCTGGGGAAGTACAAGTACATTGTAAGTAATAATAATAATAATAATAATTGTGGTATTTGTTAAGCACTTACTATGTGCCAAGCACTGGGGGAGAGACTGTGAGCCCACTGTTGGGTAGGGACTGTCTCTATATGTTGCCAACTTGGACTTCCCAATTGCTTAGTACAGTGCTCTGCACACAGTAAGCGCTCAATAAATACGACTGATTGATTGATTGATTGATTGATAATCAGGTTGTCCCCCATGGAGCTCACAGTCTTCATCCCCATTTGACAGAAGAGGTCACTGAAGCACAGAGAAGTGAAGTGACTTGCCCAAGGTCACACAGTAGACAAGTAATAATAATAATAATAATAATAATAATAATAATAATGGCATTTGTTAAGAGCTTACACAAGTAGCTATTGAGTGCTCACTGTGCGCTCACCATTTTACCAAGGACTTGTATTACACTATATAGTATACTAGATAACATTAACAACATCCTGTCGGTTGGGAATGATTATTATTGAGGGAATGCAATACATTTTCCATTACATTTCGTTGGGTGTGGAAAAGTAAATTCCAGCTGCATTGGCCGGGAATCGAACCCGGGTCTCCCGCGTGGGAGGCGAGAATTCTACCACTGAACCACCAATGCCCCCACATCTTCTTCCTCTTCCACAATTTCCACATCGTTTTCCATTTGGGAAGCGTTTTGGCCTACTTGCAGGATTCATTCATTCGTTCAATGGTATTTTATTCTAGGGCTGGAGGGTCCCACTGTGGAGGGGAGCTAGGAAACGGAGAGTCAATAATAATAATAATAATAATAATAATAACGGCATTTAGTAAGCGCTTACTATGTGCAAAGCACTGTACTAAGCGCTGGGGAGGCTACAAAATAATCAGGTTGTCCCACGGGAGGCTGTCTTCATCCCCATTTTCCAGATGAGGGAACTGAGGCCCAGAGAAGTGAAGTGACTTGCCCAAAGTCACCCAGCTGACAATTGGCGGAGCCGGGATTCGAACCCGTGACCTCTGACTCCAAAGCCCGGGCTCTTTCCACTATGACTTCCCAGGCGCTTAGTCCAGTGCTCTGCACACAGTAAGAGCTCAATAAATCTGATTGAATGAATGAATGAATCTCCATTTTACAGATGTGGGAACTGAGGCCTAGAGAAGTGAAGTGACTCGCCCAAAGTCACACAACTGACAATTGGCAGAGCCGGAACTTGAACCCATGCTCTCTGACTCATTCATTCATTCCTTCAATCGTATTTATTGAGCGCTTACTGTGTGCAGACCACTGGACTAAGCGCTTGGGAAGTACAAGTTGGCAACATACAGAGACGGGCCCTACCCCACAGCGGGCTCACAGTCTAGAAGGGGGAGACAGACAAGAAGACAAAACATATTAACAAAATAAAATAAATAGAGTAAATATGTACAAATAAAATAGAGTAATGAATACGTACACATTCATTCAATCGTATTTATTGAGCGCTTACTGTGTGCAGAGCACTGTACGAAGCGCTTGGGAAGTCCAAGTTGGCAACATCTAAAGGCGGTCCCTACCCAACAGCGGGCCCACAGTCTAGAAGGGGGAGACAGACAAGACAAAACTTTTTAACAAAATAAAATAAATAGAATATGTACAAATAAAATAAATAGAGTAATAAATACGTACATTCATTCATTCAATCGTATTTATTGAGCGCTTCCTTTGTGCAGAGCACTGGACTAAGCGCTTGGGAAGTCCAAGTTGGCAACTCATAGAGACGGTCCCTACCCAACAACGGGCTCACAGTCTAAAAGGGGGAGACAGACAACAAAACCAAACATATTAACACAAAATAAATAGAATAAATATGTACAAATAAAATAAATAAAGAGTAATACATACGTACATTCATTCATTCAATCGTATTTATTGAGCGCTTCCTGTGTGCAGAGCACTGGACTAAGCGCTTGGGAAGTCCAAGTTGGCAACTTATAGAGACGGTCCCTACCCAACATATTAACCAACAGTCTAAAAGGGGGAGACAGACAACAAAACCAAACATATTAACCAAATAAAATAAATAGGTACAAATAAAATAAATAAGTAGACTCCAAAGCCCGGGCTCTTTCCACTGAGCCACGCTGCTTCTCCTTGGCTAGGGACTGTCAATCAATCAATCAATCAATCGTATTTATTGAGCGCTTCCTGTGTGCAGAGCACTGTACTAAGCGCTTGGGAAGTCCAAGTTGGCAACATAGAGAGACAGTCCCTACCCCACAGTGGGCTCACAGTCTAGAAGGGGGAGACAGAGAACAAAACCAAACATACTCACAAAATAAAATCAATAGAATAGATATGTACAAGTAAAATAAATAAATAGAGTAATAAATATGTACAAACGTATATACATTTGTCTCTTTTTGTCCTCTCCCAAGCGCTCAGTAAATACGATGGGATGAATGAATGAATGAATGAAGGAAGGCAGGCAGGAATAGGAGTGAATGGGCCTAGGCCTGGGCCTGGCTGCCACCGAGACGGCGGGGCTTCCTGCGGCCTAGAGCGGCGCCGGAAGTGCCAGGCCGGAAGGGCCGCCCCCCCGGCCGGAAGTGCGGGCGGAAGGGCGGCTTCCGGCCGTCTCGGTGTCTCGGGGTCCCCGCGGCTGCCCGGGGCCGAGGCAGGCGGGCGGGCGGACTCCTCGGGGCCTGACCTCTGACCCCGTGACCCCGTGACCCTCTGACCCCAACGCCCGGCCCGACTCAGCGTTATACCGGGACGGCGCTATAGCGGGGAAATCCCGCCCCCTGCCGGTGGCGGCGTTATACCCGCGTCGGCGCTGTGGCGGGGAAATCCCGCCCCCTGCCGGAGGCAGCGTTATAGCGGAGGAATCCCGCCCCCTGCCGGAGGCAGCGTTATATCCGAGTCGGCGCTGTAGCAGAGAAATCCCGCCCCCTGCCGGAGGCGGCGCTATACCCGCGTCGGCGCTGTAGCGGAGAAATCCCGCCCCCTGCCGGAGGCAGCGTTATATCCGGGTCGGCGCTATAGCGGAGAAATCCCAGCCCCCGCCGGAGGCGGCGCTATACCCGGGTCAGCGCTATAGCGGAGAAATCCCGCCCCCTGCCGGAGGCGGTGTTATACCCGGGACGGGCGCTATCGCGAAGGAATCCCAGCCCAGTTCCTGCTGGAGGAGGCGTTATATCCGGGTCGGCGCTGTAGTGGAGAAATCCCGCCCCCTGCCGGAGGAGGCGCTATAGCAGAGAAATCCCGCCCCCCGCCGGAGGCGGCGCTATACCCGGGTCAACGCTGTAGCGGAGAAATCCCGCCCCCTGCCGGAGGCGGCGCTATACCCGGGTCGGCGCTGTAGCGGAGAAATCCCGCCCCCTGCCGGAGGCGGCGCTATACCCGGCCGGCGCTGTAGCGGAGAAATCCCGCCCCCTGCCGGAGGCGGAGCTATAGCAGAGAAATCCCGCCCCCTGCCGGAGGTGGCGCTATACCCGGGCCGGCGCTGTAGCAGAGAAATCCCGCCCCCCGCCGGAGGCGGTGCTATACGCGGGTCTGCGCTGTAGCGGAGAAATCCCGCCCCCTGCCGGAGGCGGAGCTATAGCGGAGAAATCCCTCCCCCTGCCGGAGGCGGTGCTATACCCGGGCAGGCGGTGTAGCGGAAAAATCCCGCCCCCTGCCGGAGGCGGAGCTATAGCGGAGAAATCCCGCCCCCTGCCGGAGGCGGTGCTTTACCCGGGTCGTCGCTGTAGCAGAGAAATCCCGCCCCCTGCCGGAGACGGCGCTATACGCGGGTCAGCGCTGTAGTGGAGAAATCCCGCCCCCTGCCGGAGGTGGCGCTATAACCGGGCCGGCGCTGTAGCGGAGAAATCCCGCCCGCTGCCGGAGGTGGCGCTATACCCGGGCCGGCGCTGTAGCGGAGAAATCCCGCCCCCTGCCGGAGGCGGCGCTATACCCGGGTCGTTGCTGTAGCGGAGAAATCCCGCCCCCTGCCGGAGGCGGCGCTATAACGGAGAAATCCCGCCCCCTGCCGGAGGTGGCGCTATACCCGGGACGGCGCTGTAGCAGAGAAATCCCGCCCCCTGCTGGAGGCGGCGCTATAGCGGAGAAATCCCGCCCCCTGCCGGAGGCGGCGCTATACCCGGGTCGTCGCTGTAGCGAAGAAATCCCGCCCCCTGCCGGAGGAGGCGCTATAGTGGAGAAATCCCGCCCCCTGCCGGAGGTGGCGCTATACCCGGGTCAGCGCTGTAGCGAAGAAATCCCGCCCCCTGCCGGAGGAGGCGCTATAGTGGAGAAATCCCGCCCCCTGCCAGAGGCGGCGCTATACCCGGGCCGGCGCTGTAGCAGAGAAATCCCGCCCCCTGCCGGAGGCGGCGCTATAGCGGAGAAATCCCGCCCTCTGCCGGAGGCGGCGCTAGATCCGGGTCGGCGCTGTAGCAGAGAAATCCCGCCCCCTGCCAGAGGCGGCGCTATAGCGGAGAAATCCCGCCCCCTGCCGGAGGCGGCACTATACCCGGGTCAGTGCTGTAGCGGAGAAATCCCGCCCCCTGCCGGAGGCGGCCCTATAGCCGGGTCGGCGCTGTAGCGGAGAAATCCCGCCCGCTGCCGGAGGCGGCGCTATAGCGGAGAAATCCCTCCCCCTGCCGGAGGCGGCGCTATACCCAGGCCGGCGCTGTAGCGAAGAAATCCCGCCGCCTGCCGGAGGAGGCGCTATAGTGGAGAAATCCCGCCCCCTGCCGGAGGTGGCGCTATACCCGGGCCGGCGCTGTAGCGAAGAAATCCCGCCCCCTGCTGGAGGCGGCGCTATACCCGGGACAGCGCTGTTCATTCATTCAATCATATTTATTGAGCGCTTACCATGTGCAGAGCACTGTACTGAGCGCCTGGGGCGTCCAAGTTGGCGACATCTAGAGCCGGTCCCTCCCCGACAGCGGGCTCACCGTAGAATCGGTGGAGCGCCCACTCTGCGCGTAGCGCTGAGCACGGCGCTTGGGGGAGGCCAGTTCACTCCGCCGGATGTCTTGGGCGCTCAGCGTGTGCCCGACACTGGGCTAAGCGCCCCACCCGGTGCGGAGCCCGTTGCAGCGGAGGAGAGAGGACGGCTTCGCGGCGTCGGCCATCCCCGCCGCCGCCCCCTGCCTCAGTTTCCTCGCCTCACCACCTGCCCGGCCTCCTGTTTGGACGGCGGGACAGGGACCCGTCGTCGGGGCCCATCTGAGCGCCGGGCGGGGGACTGTACTGAGCGCCGGGGCGGAAGGACGATGGACGGGCCGCGGGATCGAGGATGGTGACGGCTGAACCGAGAGGAGCCGACGCCTTCGCGCCCACCCTGCCGGGCGGGGAGGCCTTCCGGGAAGCGGCTGACGCCTGGGCCTGGGTGCAAATCCCGCGCCCCCGGAGCGGGGAGCCGGCCGTGGAGATGGTGGAGGAGCTGGAGAGGGAGATGGACGGGACGGTGAGCGGGAGAGGGCCTTTGGGAAAGGATGGGACACGAGGGAACATCAGAAATCAATAATAATAATCATAATAATGATGGCATTTGTTAAGCGCTTACTATGTGCCAAGCGCTGGGGGGGATACAAGGGGATTAAGTTTTCCCACAGGGGGCTCCCAGTCTTCATCCCCATTTTCCAGATGAGGTCACTGAGGCCCGGAGAGGTGAAGCGACTCGCCCAAAGTCACCCAGCCGACAAGCGGCGGAGCCGGGATTCGAACCCAGGACCTCGGACTCCAAAGCCCGGGCTCTTTCCACTGAGCCATGCTGCTTTTAATGATGATGGCATTTGTTAAGCGCTTACTATGTGCCAAGCACTGTTCTAAGCGCTGGGGAGGATACAAGGGGATTAAGTTGTCCCACGGGGGGCTCCCAGTCTTCATCCCCATTTTCCAGATGAGGGAACTGAGGCCCGGAGAGGTGAAGCGACTCGCCCAAAGTCACCCAGCCGACAAGCGGCGGAGGCAGGACTAGAGTCCACGACTCCTTTTATAACAATAATAATCATAATAATGGCATTTATTAAGCACTTACTACGTGCAAAGCACCGCTCTAAGCGCTGGGGAGGTTACAAGGTGATCAGGCCGTCCCATGGGGGGCTCCCAGTCTTCATCCCCATTTTCCAGATGAGGGAACTGAGGCCCGGAGAGGTGAAGCGACTCATCATCATCATCATCATCAATCGTATTTATTGAGCTCTTCCTGTGTGCAGAGCACTGTACTAAGCGCTTGGGACGTCCAAGTTGGCAACATATAGAGGCAGTCCCTACCCAACAGTGGGCTCACAGTCGCCCAAAGTCACCCAGCCGACAAGCAGCGGAGCCGGGATTCGAACCCAGGACCTCGGACTCCAAAGCCCGGGCTCTTTCCACTGAGCCACGCTGCTTTTAATCGTGGTGGCATTTGTTAAGCGCTTACTAAGTGCCAAGCGCTGTTCTAAGCGCTAAAAAAACCTCTCCCCTGGTGCCTTCTCTGGGCCTCAGTTGCCTCACCTGTCAAATGGGGATGAAGACTGGGAGCCCCACGGGGGACAACCCGATCGCCTTGTATCCCCCCCAGCGCTTAGAACAGTGCTTGGCACATAGTAAGCGCTTAACAGATGCCACCATCATCATCATCATCATCCCCCTCTCCATCCCCCCCATCTCACCTCCTTCCCTTCCCCGCAGCACCTGTATATATGGATATATGTTTGTACGGATTTATTACTCTATTTATTTACTTTACCACCTGTATATATGTTTATACCTATTTATTACTCTATTTACCACCTGTATATATGTTTGTACATATTTATTACTCTATTTATTTATGTATTTTACCTGTACATATCTATTCTATTTATTTTATTTTGTTAGTCTGGTTTTGTTCTCTGTCTCTTTTAGACCGTGAGCCCACTGTTGGGTAGGGACTGTCTCTAGACGTTGCCAATTTGGACTTCGCAAGCGCTTAGTACAGTGCTCTGAGCCTACTGTTGGGTAGGGACTGTCTCTATATGTTGCCAATTTGGACTTCCCAAGCGCTTAGCACAGTGCTCTGCACACAGTAAGCGCTCAATAAATACGATTGATGATGATGATGTCTCCCCCTTCTAGACCGTGAGCCCACTGTTGGGTAGGGACTGTCTCTATATTATGCCAATTTGTACTTCCCAAGCGCTTAGTACAGTGCTCTGCACACAGGAAGCGCTCAATAAATACGATTGATGATGATGATGATGATGATCAACTACGCTGGTGTTTGTCCGCAGGGCGCAGGCCGGGCGACGGCGGCGGAGGACCAAGCGGGCCCGGGAGCGCCAACCGACGTCCTCCATCGTGGCAGATCCGGTATTTATTCCTCCCCACCGCCCCCGGGCCTTCCATTCCTTCATTCAGTCCTATTTATTGAGCGCTTCCCGTGTGCAGAGCACTGTACTGAGCGCTTGGGAAGTCCAAATGGGTGACAACTAGAGACGGCCCCCACCCAATGGCGGGCTCACGGCCTAGGAGGGGAGAGCCGCCCTCACGCAGCCGGTGCCCTGGCATTCCTTCGTTCAGTCCTATTTATTGAGCGCTTCCCGTGTGCGGAGCACTGGGCTGAGCGCTTGGGAAGTACAAGTCGGCGACGGAGGGAGACGGCCCCTACCCAAAATTTGGGCCAGGAGATTCGGTGATGATAATAATGATGATGGAGTCCGTTACGCGCTTACTGCGGGCCGGGCACTGTGCTGAGCGCCGTGGGGGGATGCGAGCGAATCGGGTTGGACCCAATCCCCGTCCCCCGCGGGGCTCACGGCCTCGATCCCCGTTTTCCAGGTGAGGGAACCGAGGCCCGGCAAATATTATTATTATTATTATTGTTATTAATTATAATTATAATAAGTACAACTCCAACTTGTACTTCCCAAGCGCTTAGTCCAGTGCTCTGCACACAGTAAGCGCTCCATAAATAGGGTTGATGATTGATGATAATGATGACGGCATTTGTTAAGCGCTTACTATGTGCCAAGCACTGTTCTAAGCGCTGCGGGGGGATGCGAGCGAATCGGGTTCGACCCAATCCCCGTCCCCCGCGGGGCTCACGGCCTTGATCCCCGTTTTCCAGGTGAGGGAACCGAGGCCCGGCGAATATTATTATTATTATTATTATTATTATTATTATTATTATTATTATTAATTATTATTATAATTATAATAAGTACAACTCCAACTTGTACTTCCCAAGCGCTTAGTCCAGTGCTCTGCACACAGTAAGCGCTCCAGAAATAGGATTGATGATTGATGGTAATAATGATGGCATTTGTTAAGCGCTTACTATGTGCCAAGCACTGTTCTAAGCACTGGGGAGGATCTGAGGTGATCAGGTTGTCCCCCGGGGCGCTCCCAGTCTTCATCCCCATTTGACAGATGAGGAAACTGAGGCACAGAGGAGAATAATAATAATGACGGCATTTGTTAAGCGCTTACTATGTGCAAAGCACCGTTCTAAGCGCTGGGGAGGATCCGAGGTGATCAGGTTGTCCCACGGGGGGATCCCAGTCTTCATCCCCATTTTCCAGATGAGGAAACTGAGGCCCAGAGAATAATAATAATAATAATGACGGCATTTGTTAAGCGCTTACTATGTGCAAAGCACTGTTCTAAGCGCTGGGGAGGTTACAAGGTGATCAGGTTGTAGACTGTGAGCCCACTGTGGGGTAGGGACCGTCTCTATATGTTGCCAACTTGGACTTCCCAAGCGCTTAGTACAGTGCTCTGCACACAGTAAGCGCTCAATAAATACGATTGATGATGATGATTGATTGATTAATGGTAGCCTGGTGGGCCGCCCTCCGCTGTCTTCTCCCTAAATCTCCCGTGCCGTCCCCTTTCCCGGCTCACGGCCGCCTCGCTGTCCTCCCCGCTGATCCAGGAGGAAGCTCGGGCCTCGGCCCCGCCGGGATCCCCCGTTTTCCGGAGCCGAGGGGAGGGCACCGGCCCCGGAATCCGCCGGGAAGCGAGAGCGGAGAGACCCCGGGAGTCGGCCCGGCAGGTGAGGGGCGGAAAGACGGAGGGAAAGAGGGAGGGAGGGAAGGCCTTATGGATGGAGCCCAGCTTCCCATCCCGGCTCCGCCGCTTCATTCATCCAATCGTACTTATTGAGCGCTTCCCGTGTGCAGAGCACTGGACTAAGCGCTTGGGAAGTCCAAGTTGGCGACATAGTCATTCAATCAATCATTCATTCAATCAATCGTACTTATTGAGCACTTCCCGTGTGCAGGGCACCGGACTAAGTGCTTGGGAAGTCCAAGTTGGCGACATATTCATTCAATCAATCATTCATTCATTCAGTAGTCTTTATTGAGCGCTTCCTGTGTGCAGAGCACCGGACTAAGCGCTTGGGAAGTCCAAGTTGGCGACATATTCATTCAATCAATCAATCATTCATTCATTCGTATTTATTGAGCGCTTCCCATGTGCAGAGCACCGGACTAAGCGCTTGGGAAGTCCAAGTTGGCGACATATTCAATCAATCATTCACTCAATCGTATTTATTGAGCACTTCCCGTGTGCAGAGCACCGGACTAAGCGCTTGGGAAGTCTAAGTTGGCGACATATTCATTGAATCAATCAATCGTATTTATTGAGCACTTCCTGTGTGCAGAGCACCGGACTAAGCGCTTGGGAAGTCCAAATTGGCGACATATTCAATCAATCATTCATTCAATCGTATTTATTGAGCGCTTCCCGTGTGCCGAGCACCGGACTAAGCGCTTGGGAAGTCCAAGTTGGCGACATATTCGTTCAATCAATCATTCATTCAGTCGTATTTATTGAGCGCTTCCCGTGTGTAGAGCACCGTACTAAGCGCTTGGGAAGTCCAAGTTGGCGACATATTCATTCATTCAATCAATCAATCATTCAGTCGTATTTATTGAGCGCTTCCTGTGTGCAGAGCACCGGACTAAGCGCTTGGGAAGTCCAAGTTGGCGACATATTCGTTCAATCAATCATTCATTCAGTCGTATTTATTGAGCGCTTCCTGTGTGCACAGCACCGGACTAAGCACTTGGGAAGTCCAAGTTGGCGACATATTCGTTCAATCAATCATTCATTCAATCGTATTTATTGAGTGCTTCCCGTGTGCAGGGCACTGTACTGAGCGCTTGGGAAGTCCAAGTTGGCGACATATCCATTGAATCAATCATTCATTCAATCGTATTTATTGAGCGCTTCCCGTGTGCAGAGCACCGTACTAAGCGCTTGGGAAGTCCAAGTTGGCGACATATTCATTCAATCAATCAATCATTCAGTCATATTTATTGAGCGCTTCCTGTGTGCAGAGCACCGGACTAAGCGCTTGGGAAGTCCAAGTTGGCGACATATTCATTCAATCAATCGATCATTCATTCAATCGTATTTATTGAGCGCTTCCCGTGTGCAGAGCACCGGACTAAGGGCTTGGGAAGGACAAGTTGGTGACATAGTCATTCAATCAATCATTCATTCAGTCGTATTTATTGAGCGCTTCCCGTGTGCAGAGCACCGGACTAAGCGCTTGGGAAGTCCAAGTTGGCGACATATTCATTCAATCAATCATTCATTCATTCAATCGCATTTATTGAGCGCTTCCCGTGTGCAGAGCACCGTACTAAGCGCTTGGGAAGTCCAAGTTGGCGACATACTCATTCAATCAATCATTCAGTCAATCGTATTTATTGAGCGCTTCCCGTGCGCAGGGCACCGGACTAAGCGCTTGGGAAGTACAAGTTGGCGACATACTCATTCAATCAATCATTCAGTCAATCGTATTTATTGAGCGCTTCCCGTGTGCAGGGCACCGGACTAAGCGCTTGGGAAGTCCAAGTTGGCGACATATCCATTGAATCAATCATTCATTCAATCGTATTTATTGAGCGCTTCCCGTGTGCAGAGCACCAGACTAAGCGCTTGGGAAGTCCAAGTTGGCGACATATTCGTTCAATCAATCATTCATTCAGTCGTATTTATTGAGCGCTTCCCGTGTGCAGAGCACTGTACTAAGCGCTTGGGATATCCAAATTGGCAACGTCTAGAGACAGTCCCTACCCAACAGTGGGCTCGCAGTCTGAAAGGGGGAGACAACTGCCTTCTCCCAAGCGTTTAGCACAGTGCTTTGCGACCGCGGGCGGGTCGCTTCCCTTCTCCGGGCTCGAACCCCTGACCGGCGGGGCCGGCCAGAGCCCCGTGTCGGTTTCAGGGGAGCCCCCGCGAGACAACCATCCTCTCCCAAACGTTTAGCACGGCGCTCTGCTTTGCGACCGCGGGCGGGTCGCTTCCCTTCCCCGGGCTCGAACCCCTGACCGCCCCCGCCGTGTCGGTTTCAGGGGAGCCCCCGCGAGACGACCATCCTCTCCCAAGCGTTCAGCACAGCGCTCTGCTTTGCGACCGCGGGCGGGCCGCTTCCCTTCCCCGGGCTCGAACCCCTGACCGCCCCTGCCGTGTCGGTTTCAGGGGAGCCCCCGCGAGACAACCGTCCTCTCCCAAGCGTTTAGCACAGTGCTGTGCTTTGCGACCGCGACCGGGTTGCTTCCCTCCTCCGGGCTTGAACCCCGGGCCGGCCGGAGCCCCGTGTCGGTTTCAGGGGAGCCCCCGCGAGACAACCGTCCTCTCCCAAGCGTTTAGCACAGCGCTCTGCTTTGCGACCGCAGGCGGGTCGCTTCCCTTCCCCGGGCTCGAACCCCTGACCGCCCCCGCCGTGTCGGTTTCAGGGGAGCCCCCGCGAGACGACCGTCCTCTCCCAAGCGTTCAGCACAGTGCTGTGCTTTGCGACCGCGACCGGGTTGCTTCCCTTCTCTGGGCTCGAACCCCGGGCCGGCCGGAGCCCCGTGTCGGTTTCAGGGGAGCCCCCGCGAGACAACCGTCCCAAGTGTTCAGCACAGCGCTCTGCTTTGCGACCGCGGGCGGGCCGCTTCCCTTCCCCGGGCTCGAACCCCTGACCGCCCCCGCCGTGTCGGTTTCAGGGGAGCCCCCGCGAGACGACCGTCCTCTCCCAAGCGTTTAGCACAGTGCTGTGCTTTGCGACCGCGGGCGGGTTGCTTCCCTTCCCCGGGCTCGAACCCCTGACCGCCCCCGCCGTGTCGGTTTCAGGGGAGCCCCCGCGAGACAACGGTCCTCTCCCAAGCGTTCAGCACAGCGCTCTGCTTTGCGACTGTGGGTGGGTTGCCTCCTTTCTCCGGGCTCGAACCCCGGGCCGGCCGGAGCCCCGTGTCGGTTTCAGGGGAGCCCCCGCGAGACGACCGTCCTCTCCCAAGCGTTCAGCACAGCGCTCTGCTTTGCGACGGCGGGCGGGTCGCTTCCCTTCCCCGGTCTCGAACCCCTGACCGCCCCCGCCGTGTGGGTTTCAGGCCCCCCCCGCGGGCGTCCGGCCCCACCGCTGCCCCGACTGCGGCAAGGCGTTCGGCCTGCAGTCGACCCTGCTGCAGCACCGCCGCGTCCACAGCGGCCAGAAGCCGTTCGTCTGCCCCGACTGCGCCAAGGCCTTCCGGCAGAGCTCGCACCTGGTCCGCCACCAGCGCATCCACACGGAGGAGAAGCCGTACCGCTGCGCCCGCTGCGCCCGGGCCTTCAACCGCCGCACCACCCTGCTGCGCCACCAGCGCGTCCACACCGGGGAGCGGCCCTACCGCTGCCCCGACTGCGGCCGCGCCTTCGGGCAGAGCTCCAACCTGGCCCAGCACCGGCGCATCCACGCCCGGCACCGCCCGCACCCCCGGGCCCCCGCCGCCGGGGACCGGGGCCCCCCAGCCCGCCACGGGCCGTAAGGCCGGGACCGCTCCCGGCGGGCCCCGCGTCCCGTGATCCAACGGGGCTCCGCCACCGTTGCGCCGGGGTCACTCCCGGCGGGCTCCGTGTCCCCCAATCCCCCGGGACGTCGCCGCCCGGGACGGGCCGTAAGGCCGGGCCCGCTTCCGGCGGGCCCCGTGTGGCATAACCCGCCAGGGCCTCAGGCCCCCGGGACGGGCCGTTGGGCCGGGACCATTTCCAGCAAATCCAACGGGGCACCGCCATCTGGGATGGGACGTTGGGCCGGGACCATTTCCGGCATTCCCCGCGTCCCGTAATCCAACGGGTCACCGCCATCTGGGATGGGCCGTTGGGCCGGGACCATTTCCGGCATTCCCCGTGTCCCGTAATCCAACGGGGCACCGCCATCCGGGATGGGCCGTTGGGTCGGGACCGTTTCCGGCATTCCCCGCGTCCCGTAATCCAACGGGGCATCACCATCCGGGACGGGCCTTTGGGCCGGGACCATTTCCGGCATTCCCCGTGTCCCGTAATCCAATGGGGCACCACCATCCAGGATGGGCCATTGGGCCGGGACCGTTTCCGGCATTCCCCACGTCCCGTAATCCAATGGGGCACCACCATCCGGGATGGGACGCTGGGCCAGGACGGTTTCCAGCATTCCCCACGTCCTATAATCCAACAGGGCACCACCACCCAGGACAGGCCGTTGGGCCAGGACCGTTTCCGGCATTCCCCGCGTCCCGTAAGACAACGGGGCACCGCCACCCGGGACGGGCTGTTGGGCCGGGACCGTTTCCGGCATTCCCCGTGTCCCGTAAGACAACGGGGCACCGCCACCCGGGATGGGCTGTTGGGCCGGGACCGTTTCCAGCATTCCCCGCGTCCCGTAATCCGAGGGGGCACCGCCATCCGGGATGGGCCGTTGGGTCGGGATCGTTTCCAGCATTCCCCGTGCCCCGTAATCCAACGGGGCATCGCCATCCGGGACGGGCCTTTGGGCCAGGACCATTTCCGGCATTCCCCATGTCCCGTAATCCAACGGGGCACCACCATCCAGGATGGGCCGTTGGGCCGGGACCGTTTCCAGCATTCCCCGCATCCCGTAATCCAACGGGGCATCGCCATCCGGGACGGGCCTTTGGGCCAGGACCATTTCCGGCATTCCCCGTGTCCCGTAATCCAACGGGGCACTGCCATCCAGGATGGGCTGTTGGGCCGGGACCATATCCGGCATTCCCCGTGTCCCGTAATCCAACGGGGCATCACCATCCGGGATGGGCTGTTGGGCCAGGACCATTTCCGGCATTCCCCACGTCCCGTAATCCAACAGGGCACCACCTTCCGGGATGGGCCGTTGGGCCGGGACCGCTCCCGGCGGGCCCCGTGTCCCACAGTCCGTCGGGCCGGGCCCCGGCACCGCGGCCTCCCCGGGTCACCTCCTCTCTCGCCCGGGGGTCAGTCAGGCAGCCGCTCCTATTTATGGAGCGCTTACCGGGTGCGGGGCTCTGTACCGAGCGCCCGGGAGAGGACGACAATAAAAAGACACGTTCGCCGCCTACGACGAGCTTACGGTCCGAGGGGTCGTCGAGGCTTTTCGGTCTGGGGCGACACGTGGCCTGGGGGTTCGGGCCCGAGAGCCGGAAGGACATGGGTTCTAATCCTCCCCGTGTCTGCTTTGCGACCGCGGGCGAGTTCCTCCCCTTCTCTGGGCTTCGGTTTCCGCCTCTGGAAAACTGGGAACAAAGACTGAACCCCATGTCGGACGGGGACCGGGTCCAGTGTGGCTCAGTGGCTCAAACGTGGGTTCGAATCCCGCCTCCGCCGCTTGCCTGCTGTGTGACTTTAGGCGAGTCACTTCACTTCTCTGGGCCTCAGTTCCCTCTTCTGGAAAATGGGGATGAAGACCGTGAGCCCCATGGGGGACAACCTGATCACCTTGTATCTCCCCCCGTGCTTAGCCCATAGTGAGGTTTAACAAATACCATCATTATTATTATTATTATTATTATTATTATTATTATTATTATTACCCCAGCACTTAGAACAGTGCTTAGCCCATAGTAAGCACTTAAGAAATACCATCATCATTATTATTACCCCAGCGCTTAGAACAGTGCTTGGCCCATAGTAAGCGCTTAACAAATACCATTATCATTATTATTACCCCAGCGCTTAGAACAGTGCTTAAACCATAGTAAGCACTTAAGAAATACCATCATCATTATTATTACCCCAGCGCTTAGAACAGTGCTTGGCCCATAGTAAGCGCTTAACAAATACCATCATCATTATTACCCCAGCGCTTAGAACAGTGCTTGGCCCATAGTAAGCGCTTAACAAATACCATCATCACTATTATTACCCCAGCGCTTAGAACAGTGCTTAGCCCATAGTATGCGATTAATACCATCATCATTATTATTACCCCAGCACATAGAACAGTGCTTAGTCCATAGTAAGAGCTTAAGAAATACCATCATCATTATTATTACTCCAGCGCTTAGAACTGTGCTTGGCCCATAGTAAGCGCTTAACAAATATCATCATCATTATTATTACCCCAGCGCGTAGAACAGTGCTTGACCCATAGTAAGTGCTTAAATACTGTCATTATTATTCACTTCTCTGGTCCTCAGTTCCCTCATCTGTAAAATGGGGATGAAGCCTTTGAGCCCCACGGGGGACAAACCGATGCCCTTGTATCTACCCCAGTGCTTAAAACAGTGCTTGGCACATAGTAAGTGCTTAACAAGTAACATTATTATTATTATTACACCAGTGCTTAGAACAGTGCTCGGCACATTTCATTCATTCATCCAATCGTATTTATTGAGCGCTTCCTGTGTGCAGAGCGCTTTACTAAGCGCTTGGGAAGTACAAGTTGGCAACATAATGGAGACGGTCCCTACCCAACAACGGGCTCACGGTCTAGAAGGGGGAGACGGACAACAAAACAAAACATGGAGACATAGTAAGTGCTTAACAAAAGCCATCATTATTATTATTATTATTAGCCCAGTGCTCAGCACATTTCATTCATTCATCCAATCGTATTTATTGAGCGCTTACTGTGTGCAGAGCGGTTTACTAAGCGCTTGGGAAGTACAAGTTGGCAACATATGGAGACGGTCCCTACCCAACAACGGGCTCACGGTCTAGAAGGGGGAGACGGACAACAAAACAAAACATGGAGACATAGTAAGTGCTTAACAAAAGCCATCATTATTATTATTATTATTACCCCAGTGCTTAGAACAGTGCTTGGCCCATTTCATTCATTCATCCGATCGTATTTATTGAGCGCTTCCTGCGTGCAGAGCACTGGACTAAGCGCTCGGGAAGGACAAGTCGGCGACGTAGACGGTCCCAACCCAACAACAGGCTCACAGTCTAGAAGGGGGAGACAACAAAACAAAACGTGGAGATACAGTAAGTGCTTAATAAATGCCGTCATTATTACTACTATTATTATTATTATTCCCCCAGCGCTTAGACCAGTGCTTGGCACCCAGTAATCGATTAACCGATATCACCAGAAAAAGAGTAGGCCGCATATTTACTAGTCTATTTATTTTATTTTAATATGTTTTGTTGTCTGTCTCCCCCTTCTAGACTGTGAGCCCGCTGTGGGGTGGGGACCGTCTCTAGATGATGCCATCATCTAGATGATGTCTCTAGATGATTTATTGGAGGCGCCCAATAAATACAATTGAATGAGTGAATGAGAAGGAAGCCCCTCAGGACCTGTCTACTTGTTTGGTTTTGTTGTGTCTCCCCCATCTAGACTGTGAGCCCACTGTTGGGTAGGGACCGTCTCCATATGTTGCCAACTTGGGCTTCCCAAGCGCTTAGTACAGTGCTCTGCACACAGGAAGCGCTCAATAAATATGAATGGATGGATGGATGAATGAATGAATAAATGTGGCGGCCGGAAGTTAGGCCCGGCTCCTTCCCGCCATGCGCAGCTTGGGGGAGGGCGGCCACCGAGACGACGAGCCTCCCGCAGCCTAGAGCGGACCGGAAGCGCCTCTCGCTGCCCAGAGCGGACCGGAAGTGTGGCCGCCCCGACCCTTGCACGTGACCCGGGCCTCCCTCTCCCTCCCCTTCGCCTCTGCCCACTCGAGGCCTGGCGAAGGGAATGGGCGCTGGGGGAAACTGAGGAAGCTGAGGCAGGCCCAAGGAGCTGGGTTCTAATCCTGCCCCGCCCCTTGTCTGCTGTGTGACCCTGGGCCAGTCACTTCACTTCTCTGGGCCTCAGTTCCCTCATCTGTCAAATCAGTCAATCGTATTTATTGAGCGCTTACTGTGTGCAGAGCACTGTACTAAGCGCTTGGGAAGTGCAAGTTGGCAACATATAGAGACAGTCCCTACCTAACAGTGGGGAGCCCCCCGGGGGAAAACCTTGATGACCTAGTATCCTCCCCCAATCAATCAATCAATATCAATCGTATTTATTGAGCGCTTCCTGTGTGCAGAACACTGTACTAAGCGCTTGGGAAGTCCAAGTTGGCAACATCTAGAGACAGTCCCTACCCAGCAGTGGGCTCACAGTTTAAAAGGGGGAGGCAGAGAACAAAACCAAACATACTAACAAAATAAATAGAATAGATAGGTACAAGTAAGATAAATAAATAAATAAATAGAGTAATAAATATGTACAAACATATATACATATATACAGGTGCTTAGAACCTTAGAACAGTGCTTGGCACATAGTAAGTGCTTAACAAATACCAACATTGTCATTATTATTATTCTCTGGGCCTCGGTTCCCTCATCTGTCAAATGGGGATGAAGACTGGGAGCCCCACGGGGGGACAACCTTGATGACCTAGTATCCTCCCAGAGCTTAGAACAGTGCTTGGCACATAGTAAGCGCTTAACAAATACCAACATGATTATTATTATTATTATTATTCTCTGGGCCTCAGTTCCCTCATCTGTCAAATAGGAATACCAACATTATTATTATTATTATTATTCTCTGGGCCTCAGTTCCCTCATCTGTCAAATGGGGGTAAAGACTGGGAGCCCCCCCGGGGGACAACCTTGATGACCTAGTATCCTCCAGCGCTTACAACAGTGCTTGGCACATAGTAAGCGCTTAACAAATACCAACATGATTATTATTATTATTATTATTCTCTGGGCCTCAGTTCCCTCATCTGTCAAATGGGAATACCAACATTATTATTATTATTATAATTCTCTGGGCCTCAGTTCCCTCATCTGTCAAATGGGAATACCAACATTATTATTATTATTATTATTATTATTCTCTGGGCCTCAGTTCCCTCATCTGTCAAATGGGGATGAAGACTGGGATTCCCACGGGGGACAACCTTGATGATCTAGTATCCTCCCAACGCTTAGAACAGTGCTTGGCACATAGTGTTATCGCCAAGTAGGGTGCAAAATAGGTCAACTCGGTGTAAATCGGCCGCAGGGTTCTCGTACCCAGGGCGGTGACGCAGATAGGAAAAAATAACTCGGAGACATGAGTTCAGATGGAGCAGCAAAGAAGGAAAGTGGCTATCTGCCCTTTCACCTCCCTGGAGAGGGACGAGTGCCAAGCGGCCCTGATCCCATGCTCACTGTTTCTTTTATCTTTTAATAATAATAATAATAATAATAATAATAATAAAATACTGTTGGAATTCCCATGGGAGCGGGGAGCATTTGGGAATTTCAGGAATCCGATTAGGACCCACAAGATGTTCCAAATTCTCATTATTCTCCGTTCTCACTGCCTTGGGCAGGTTGTTGTTATCTGCCTTATGGCCTTGCATTAGATACTTTGGTTACTGGCCTTGAAGACATCTGTTGCCGAGCCTTGCAGAAAATACAAAAAGGAGTTGTTCTCTCGGCCCGCGCGAAATGGAGGGCTACTGTCAGCGTACGCAAAATGGAGTCAGTCACGTCAAGTCCGCTAGCGGACAACAATAGTAAGCGCTAAACAAATACCAACATTATTATTATTATTATTATTATTATTATTCTCTGGGCCTCAGTTCCCTCATCTGTCAAATGGGAATACCAACATTATTATTATTATTATTATTATTATTATTATTATCCTCTGGGCCTCAGTTCCCTCATCTGTCAAATGGGAATACCAACATTATTATTATTATTATTATTATCCTCTGGGCCTCAGTTCCCTCATCTGTCAAATGGGAATACCAACATTATTATTGTTATTATTCTCTGGGCCTCAGTTCCCTCATCTGTCAAATGGGAATACCAACCTTATTATTATTGTTATTATTATTATTCTCTGGGCCTCAGTTCCCTCATCTGTCAAATGGGGGTGAAGACTGGGAGCCCCACAGGGGACAACCTTGATGACCCAGTATCCTCCCAGCGCTTACAACAGTGCTTGGCACATAGTAAGTGCCTAACAAATACCAACATTATTATCATTATTATTATTCTCTGGGCCTCAGTTCCCTCATCTGTCAAATGAGAATACCAACATTATTATTATTATTATTATTCTCTGGGCCTCAGTTCCCTCATCTGTCAAATGGGGGTGAAGACTGGGAGCCCCACAGGGGATAACCTTGATGACCCAGTATCCTCCCAGTGCTTACAACAGTGCTTGGCACATAGTAAGCGCTTAACAAATACCAACATTATTATCATTATTATGATTCTCTGGGCCTCAGTTCCCTCATCTGTCAAATGGGGATGAAAACTGTGAGCCCCACGTGGGACAACCTGATCACCTTGCAACCCCCTCAGAGCTTAGAACAGTGCTTGGCACATACTAAGCGCCTAACAAATACCAACACTATTATTATTATTATTATTCTCTGGGCCTCAGTTCCCTCATCTGTCAAATGGGGATGAAGACTGGGAGCCCCCCGTGGGACAACCTTGATGACCTAGTATCCTCCCAGCGCTTAGAACAGTGCTTGGCACATAGTAAGCGCTTAACAAATACCAACATTATTATTATTATTATTATTATTATTATTATTATTATTATTCTCTGGGCCTCGGTTCCCTCATCTGTCAAATGGGGATGAAGACTGGGAGCCCCCCGTGGGACAACCTCATCACCTTGTAATAATAATGATGGCATTTCTTAAGCGCTTACTATGTGCAAAGCACTGTTCTAAGCGCTGGGAAGGTTACAAGGTGATCAGGTTGTCCCACGGGGGGCTCACAGTCTTCATCCCCATTTTACAGATGAGGGAACTGGGGCCCAGAGAAGTGAAGTGACTTGCCCAAAGTCACACAGCTGACAATTGGCGGAACCTTGTATCTCCCCCAGCGCTTAGACCAGTGCTTTGCACATAGTAAGCGCTTAACAAATACCATCATTATTATTATTCTGAGCCTCAGTTCTGTAAAATGGGGATGAAGACTGTGATCCCCTCGGACAACCTGATCACCTTGTATCATCCCACCCCCCAGCACTTAGAACAGTGTTTGGCACATAGTAAACGCTTAACAAACACCATCATTATTATTACTTCTAATTTCTGGGCCTCAGTTCCCTCATCTGTCAAATGGGGATGAAGACTGTGAGCCCCCCGTGGGACAACCTGATCACCTGGTATCCTCCGCCAGTGCTTACAACAGTGCTTTGCACATAGTAAGCGCTTAATAAATGCCATCGATATTACTATTATTAACAAACACCATCATTATTATTACATCACTTTTCTGGGCCTCAGTTCCCTCATCTGTCAAATGGGGATGAAGACTGTGAGCCCCACGGGGGACAACCTGATCACCTTGTATCCTCCCCCACTGCTTAGTCCAGTGCTCTGCACCCAGTAAGCGCTCAATAAATACGATTGAATGAATGAATGAACAAACGCCATCATAATTACATCACTTTTCTGGGCCTCAGTTATCTCACCTGGAAAATGGGGGCTGAGGTTGTGGGGCCCACGGGGGACAGGGATTGGGTCCAATTTGACTAACTAGAATAATAATAATAAATAATAAAATAATAATGGTGTTTGGTAAGCCTTTACTGTGTGCCAAGCACTGTTACAAGCGCTGGGGTATTCATTCATTCATTAATCATATTTATTGAGCGCTTACTGTGTGCAGAGCACTGTACTAGGCGCTTGGGAAGTACAAATTGGCAACATATAGGGTAGATACAATAATAATAATGGTATTTGTTAAGCACTTATTCTGTGCCAAGCGCTGGGGTAGATACACTAATAATAATGATGGTATTTACTAAGCGCTCACTCTGTGTCAAGCACTGTTCTAAGCGCTGGGGTAGATACAATTATAATAACGATGGGATTTGGTAAGCGCTTACAATTCATTCATTCATTCAATCGTATTTATTCATTCATTCATTTGTTCAATCGTATTTATTGAGCGCTTAGTGTGCAGAGCACTGTACCAATCAATCAATCGTATTTATTGAGCGCTTACTGTATGCAGAGCACTGTACCAATCAATCAATCAATCGTATTTATTGAGCGCTTACTGTGTGCAGAGCACTGTACTAATCAATCAATCGTATTTATTGAGCGCTTACTGTGTGCAGAGCACTGTACTAATCAATCAATCAATCAATCGTATTTATTGAGCGCTTACTGTGTGCAGAGCACTGTACCAATCAATCAATCATATTTATCGAGCGTTTACTGTGTGCAGAGCACTGGATTAATCAATCAATCGTATTTATTGAGCGCTTACTGTGTGCAGAGCACTGTACTAATCAATCAATCGTATTTATTGAGCGCTTACTGTGTGCAGAGCACTGTACTAATCAATCAATCAACCGTCTTTATCGAGCGCTTACTGTGTGCAGAGCACTGTACTAAGCGCTTGGGAAGTCCAAGTTGGCAACATCTAGAGACGGGCCCTACCCCACAGCGGGCTCACAGTCTAGAAGGGGGAGACAGACAACAAAACCAAACATATTAACAAAATAAAATAAACAGAATAAATATGTACAAGTAAAATAAATAGAGTAATAAATATGGACAAACATATATACATAGTGACTTGGATATAGATAGCACGCCCCTCTAAATGTTTATCAATCATAATTTATCATTTATCGTCCCCCTCTCCATCCCCCCATCTTACCTCCTTCCCTTTCCCACAGCACCCGTATATATGTATATATGTTTGTACATATTTATTACTCTATTTATTTACTTATTTTTTTACTAGTACATATCTATTCTATTTATTTTATTTTGTTAGTCTGTTTGGTTTTGTTCTCTGTCTCCCCCTTCTAGCCCACTGTTGGGTAGGGACCGTCTCTCTATGTTGCCAACTTGGACTTCCCAAGCGCTTAGTACAGTGCTCTGCACACAGTATGCGCTCAATAAATACGATTGATTGATTGATTATCACAACCAACAATTTGGTAGCCCAGTTTTCTGGATATGCATATGCTAGGTATCAAAGCATGGGGACTTTCCTTTTTTCAGAGCAGTAGTTGCCCCAAATCAATCAATTAATCAGTGGTATTCAAACTATGTGCCAAGCACTGTTCTAAGCGCTGGGGGGGATGCAAGGTGATCGCGTTGTCCCCCGTGGCGCTCCCGGTCTTCATCCCCATTTTCCAGATGAGAGAACTGAGGCCCAGAGAAGTGAAGCGACTTGCCCAAAGTCACCCAGCTGACAGGTGGCGGAGTCGGAGTCGGGATTAGAACCCACGACCTCTGACTCCCAAGCCCCAGCTCTTCCCATTCATTCATTTCTTCGTTCAATCGTATTTATTGAGCGCTTACTGTGCGCAGAGCACTGTACTAAGCGCTTGAGAAGTACAAATCGACGACATCTAGAGCCGGGCCCTCCCCAACAACGGCCTCCCAGTCTAGACGGGGGAGACAGACAACAACCTGTATATCATCAATCGTATTTATTGCGAGCTTACTGTGTGCAGAGCACTGTACTAAGCGCTTGTATATATGTTTGTACGTATTTATTACTCTATTTATTCATTTATGTTACTTGTACCCATCTATTCTATTGATTTTATTTTGTTAATATGTTTGGTTTAGTTCTCCGTCTCCCCCTTCTAGACTGTGAGCCCACTGTTGGGTAGGGACCGTCTCTATGTATTGCCAACTTGGACTTCCCGAGCGCTTAGTCCAGTGCTCTGCACACAGGAAGCGCTCAATAAATACGATTGATTGATTGATTCAATCCTATTTATTGAGCGCTTACTGTGCGCAGAGCACTGTACTAAGCGCTTGAGAAGCACAAGTCGGCGACATCTAGAGCCGGGCCCCCCCCCCCCCCCAACAACGGGCTCCCAGTCTAGAAGGGGGAGACAGACAACAAAACCAAACGTGTGGACAGGAGGCAAGTCGTCACAATATAATATAATAAAATAAAAATAAAATTTGTATTGAGCCATTCTATTATTCTACTGTACCTTCCCAGTCACTTTTCTAGAATTTTATTTATATATATATAATGTATATATTACTCTATTTTACTTTTACTTTATTTTACTTGTACCTATCTATTCTATTTTTTTATTTTGTTAATATCAATCAATCAATCGTATTTATTGAGCGCTTACTGTGTGCAGAGCACTGTACTAAGCGCTTGGGAAGTACAAGTTGGCAACATTTATTTATTTTACTTGTACATATCTATTCTATTTTTTTATTTTGTTAATATGTTTGGTTTTGTTGTCTGTCTCCCCCTTCTAGACTGTGAGCCCATTGTTGGGTAGGGACGGTCTCTATATGTTGCCAACTGGGACTTCCCAAGCGCTTAGTCCAGTGCTCTGCACACAGTAAGCGCTCAATAAATACGATTGATTGATTGATTGATTGATAGATTGATTTACACTGATGCCTGCTGACTTGTTCTGTTGTCTGTCTCCCCCCACCTAGACTGTAAACCCACCCTTGGGAAGGGATATCTGTGGCCCAATTGTACTTTCCAAGCGCTTAGTACAGTGCTCTGCCCCCAGTAATTGCTCAATAAATAGGATCGAATGACTGACTGAATTCAGTGCTCGGGGAATACTATTACTGTATATATGTATATATCTTTGTACATATTTATTACTCTATTTTACTTGTATATATCTATTCTATTTATTTTATTTTGTTAATATGTTTTGTTTTGTTCTCTGTCTCCCCCTTCTAGACTGTGAGCCCACTGTTGGATAGGGACTGTCTCTATATGTTGCCAACTTGGACTTCCCAAGCGCTTAGTACAGTGCTCTGCACACAGTTAGCGCTCAATCAATCAATCAATCGTATTTATTGAGCGCTTACTGTGTGCAGAGCACTGTACTAAGCGCTTGGGAAGTACAAGTTGGCAACATATAGAGACGGTCCCTACCCAACAGTGGGCTCAGTCTAAAAAAAATACGATTGACTGATTGATTGATTATTAGGGTGTTTATTCCTTCATTCAATCATATTTATTGAGCGCTCACTGTGTGCACAGCACTGTACTAGGCGCTTGGGAAGGACAAGTCGGCAACATATAGAGACGGTCCCTACCCAACAGTGGGCTCACAGTCTAGAAGTGGGGAGGCAGACAACAAAACAGAACAAGGTGAGAAAAAAATTCATATTTATTTTTTATATAATGGTATTTATTAAGCGCTTACTATGTGCAAAGCACTGCTCTAAGCGCTGGGGAGGTTACAAGTTGATCAGGTTGTCCCACGGGGTGCTCACAGTCTTCATCCCCATTTTCCAGGTGAGGTCACTGAGGCCCAGAGAAGTGAAGTGACTTGCCCAAAGTCACCCAGCTGACAATTGGCGGAGCCGGGATTCGAACCCTTGACCTTTGACTCCAAAGCCCAGGCTCTTTCCACTGAGCCACGCCGCTTCTCTATTTATTGAGCGCTCACTGTGTGCGGAGCACTGTACTAAGCGCTTGGGAAGGACAAGTCGGCAACAGATAGAGACGGGCCCTCCCCGACGGAGGCGGACGACAAAATCAATCTTCTTTTTACCGATGAGGAAACTGAGGCACGGGGAAGTGACTTGCCCAAGCTCAGGCAGCAGCTACGTGGCCGAGGCAGGATTAGAACCCAGGTCTTTCCGACGTCAGGCCCGTGTTCTGCTTCTCCCTCTGCCCCCCGATTCTCCTTCAGAATGGCCGGACTGACTGCCAAAGAGTGGGGGGGTCTCGTGTGTGTAGAGCACCATACTGGTTGCCCATTTTGTGCAGATGGCTGTAGTGGGCACCCCCAGAGTGTCACGCTGTACTGAGCGCCCTCCCTGCAGAGAAGTGTGAGTGCACGAGAAGCAGCGTGGCTCAGTGGAAAAAGCCCGGGCTTTGGAGTCCGAGGTCATGGGTTCAAATCCCGGCTCCACCTCCTGTCAGCTGGGTGACTTTGGGCAAATCACTTTCCTTCTCCCCCTCATCCCTTCTCCTTCACTCTTCCTTCTCCTCCTCCCCTCCCTTGTCCTTCCCTCTCCCTTCTCCTCCCCTCAATCCCTCCTTCACTCGTTTCCCCTCATCCCCTCTTCTCCTTCACTCTCCCTTCTCCCCTCATTCCCTCCCTTCTCCCCCACTCTCTCCCTTCTCTACCCGCCGTCCTCTCCCTTTTTCTTCTCCCCTCATCCCCCGCCTTTTCCTTGACTCTCCCTTCTCTTCCTCCCCTCCCACGCTCTCCCTTCTCCCATTCCCCCCGTTCTCTTTCACCCTCTCCCTTCTCCTTCACTCTTCCCCCTCATTCCCTCCCTTCTCCTTCCTCGCTCTTCCCCTCATCCCTTCCCCACTGTCTCCCATCTTGTTCCCCTATCCCTTTCCTTCTCCCTCTCATCCCTTCTCCTCCACTCTTCCTTCTCCTCCTCCCCTCCCTTGTCCTTCCCTCTCCCTTCTCCTCCCCTCAATCCCTCCCTCCTCCTTCACTCATTTCCCCTCATCCCCTCTTCTCCTTCACTCTCCCTTCTCCCCTCAATCCCTCCCTTCTCCTCTCCCCCTTCTCCCCCACTCTCTCCCTTCTCTACCCGCCGTCCTCTCCCTTTTTCTTCTCCCCTCATCCCCTGCCTTTTCCTTCACTCTCCCTTCTCTTCCTCCCCTCCCACGCTCTCCCTTCTCCCATTCCCCCCGTTCTCTTTCACCCTCTCCCTTCTCCTTCACTCTTCCTGTTCCCCTCATTCCCTCCCTTCTCCTCCCTCTTTCCCTCATCCCTTCCCCACTCTCTCCCATCTTGTTCCCCTATCCCTTTCCTTCTCCCCCTCATCCCTTCTCCTCCACTCTTCCTTCTCCTCCTCCCCTCCCTTGTCCTTCCCTCTCTCCCTTCTCATTCCCCTCTCCCTTCTCCTCCCCTCAATCCCTCCCTCCTCCTTCACTCGTTTCCCCTCATCCCCTCTTCTTCACTCTCCCTTCTCCCCTCAATCCCTCCCTTCTCTCTCCCTTCTTCCCCCATCCCTTCCCTTCTTGTTCCCCTATCCCTCCCCTTCTCCTCTCATCCTTTCCCTTCTCATTCCCTTAGCCCTTCTCCTCCCTTCAATCCTTCCCTTCTCCTTCACTCTCCCCCACCCCTTCCCTTCTCCACTCTCCCTTCTCCCCACTTCCTCCTTCCCACTCTCCCTTTCCCCCATCCCTTTCTCCCTTCTCCTTCACTCTTTTCCCCTCCTCCCCTCTTCTCCTTCACTTTCCCGCTTCTCCTCCCCTCATTCCCTCCCTTCTTCTCCTTCACTCTCTCCCTTCTCCCTTCTCCCTTCCTCACTGCCTCCCTTCTCTCCCGGTGCCCTTCGTCTTTCTCCTTTCCCCACCTCTCCCTGTCTCCCCCCCGGTCCCGCTCCGACCAGCGGCGTCGAGGCCTGGCCCAGGTCGGGAGGCCTGCGTCCGTCCGCCGCGACCCATTTTAGGTGGGCGCCGACCACAGCTCGAATTTGTGTGCGGCGGGGTGTCCGCCATGTGCAGGGCGCTGCGCTGGACCCCCTCGGGGTGCTGTGTTGGCTACCCACTGTGTAGGGAGCCGGGCCAGAGGTCCAGGTTATCGCCACCATGGAAGCACAGCCTCCGTCCTTCCACGTCCTCCAACACAAACACACAAACGCGCAGAGCCCCCAAGGGATCCGAAGCCAGAAGTCCAAGAGGGAAGGCGATCGTGCATCTGCCCGGCCTCAGTTTACCCAGGCCGGGGGCAGGGAGGTTACAGAACGTTCTCCCCAGGGCTTCCCACCCACCCACCTCCCTCATCCGGCTTCCCCAAGGGGCCGGGTCGGCAGCGGCGGGAAGACCTCCGCCAGAAGGGCAGGTGGTTGAGCAGACAGATGAAACCTGAGGAGAGAAAAAGGACGGAGGGCGCTCACCGCTACGATCACCTCCCCCGCTCCCCAAAAGCCCTCCAGATTTCTTTTTTAAAACGGTATCTGTTAAGCGCTTATTACGTGCCGGGTGCCGTATTAAGCACCGGGGGAGATCCAGGCCAATCGGGTTGGACACGGCCCCCGTCCAACGTGGGGCTCACAGTCTTCATCGCCATTTTACGGAGGAGGGAAGTTAAGGGCTTACGACGCGCCCGGCACTGTACTAAGCGCTGGGGTGGATACGAGAGCGTCAGTCTGGACGCAGTCCCGGTCCCGCGTGGGGCTCGCGCTCTTCATCCCTGTTTTCCAGAGGGGGGAATCTGAGGCCCAGAGAAGTGAAATGACTCGCCCAGGGTCACCCAGCGGACAAACGGCGGAGCGGGGATTAGAACCCGGGTCCCAAACAGTGATAATCACCATTACGGTCCTTCTTAAGTGTTTACCGTGGGCCAAGCACCGTTCTAAGCACCGGAGTAAATACAGGGTGATCAAGTTGTCCCCCGTGGGGCTCACGGTCTTCATCCCCATCTTACAGATGAGGCCGCCGAGACCCAGAGAAGTGAAATGACTCGCCCAGGGTCACCCAGCGGACAAACGGCGGAGCGGGGATTAGAACCCAGGTCCCAAACAGTGATAATCACCATTACGGTCCTTCTAAGCGTTTACCGTGGGCCGAGCACCGTTCTAAGCGCCGGGGTAGACACAGGGTGATCAAGTTGTCCCCCGTGGGGCTCACGGTCTTCACCCCCATCTTACAGATGAGGCCGCCAAGACCCAGAGAAGTGAAATGACTCGCCCAGGGTCACCCAGCGGCGGAGCGGGGATTAGAACCCAGGTCCTAAATAATAATAATGATTCTTACCACGGTCCTTCCCAGATGCCTGCCACGTGCCCGGCGCCGTCCTGAGCGCCGGGGTAGATATGAGGTCATCAGCCCCGTTTTCCCGAGGAGGGCACCGAGGCCCAATCAGCCGTACTGATCGAGCGCTTACTGTGTGCAGAGCGCCGTACGAAGCGCTCCAGCGCTTAGAACAGTGCTTTGCGCATAGTAAGCACTTAATAAATGCCATCATCATTATTATTGGGAAGTCCAAGCTGGCAACATCCGGAGACGGTCCCTGCCCGCCGGGGGGTCGAGAAGCGAGGCGACTGGCCGAGGCCCGGGTATGTGCTCTGCACATAGTAAGCGCTCAATAAATACGATTGATGATTGATGCTAGTCCACTCACCGGTCAGCAGGAAGAGGAAGAGGGCACTGGCGAGGGCCGAGTAAGGCCACAGGAAGGTCAGATGGGGAGCCCGGGGCCTCCGCGCCAACTCCTTCATCTGCAGGCCGTGCATCAGCCCCGCCAGGACCACGCAGGCCCCTGCCCCGTCGCCGGGAGACAGGGAGGCCGCGTCCGTCGGCCGCCACGGACGCCCCGACCGGCCCCTTCCCCTCCCTCGCCGCCCCCCAAGGGGAGTCCTACCGGTTCCGAAGCTCAGGCCGGCCGCGATGAGGTGCCGGGCCCGCGGCGGCGGCGGGACGAAGCGCGAGGCGAAGGCGACCAGCAGGAAGGTCAGGGCGAAGGCCAGGACCACGGAGCCCACCAGGAACGCCCGGGCCAGGAGGATGTAGGCTGGCCGGAGAGAGGGCCGGGTCGGCGACGAGGGCCGGCCTCCATCCGTCCATCGTCAATCGATCGTATTTACTGAGCGCTTACTGTGTGCCGGGCACCGGGCTGAGCGCTTGGGAAGTCCAAGTCGGCAACGTCCAGAGACGGCCCCTACCCGACGGCGGGCTCGCGGGCTCTCTCTCCTCTCCCCCTTTTAGACTGTGAGCCCACTGTTGGGTAGGGACTGTCTCTATGTGTTGCCAATTTGTACTTCCCAAGCGCTTAGTACAGTGCCCTGCACATGGTAAGCGCTCAATAAATACGATTGATTGATTGATTGATTGATTTAAAGGGGCGGGCGGCGGAGAGGGGCGAGGGAGGCTCACCGGAGGGGGTCCGGGGCGGCCGGCACCGGCGCTGGAAGCAGTCGCCCCAAGGGCCGCTGTAGAGGACGTCCCGCGAGGCCGGGGGCTCCAGACGCACCCAGGCGGGGAACATGGCCACCAGCAGCAGCAGGACGAAGCCCAGGAAGGTGATGGACGGCACGGCCGCCCAGAGCAGGCCTTCCTCCTCCTCCTCCTCCTCCGAGAGGCCCATCCCCTGCCGGCACGGGACACCGCTGGCTATGGCGCTGCCGTTCTCATCAATCAATCAATCAATCGTATTTATTGAGCGCTTACTGTGTGCGCACAGCACTGGACTAAGCGCTTGGGAAGTAAAGTCGTCATCGACGCCCGACATTATCATCACCGATCCCACCGGTGCCACCTCAAGAAATACCATTGAATGAATGATTCTGTTGATTCATCGATTCATTCAATCGTATTTATTGAGCGCTTACTGTGCGCCCAGCACTGGACTAAGCGCTTGGGAAGTAAAGTCGTTATCGACGCCTGACATCATCATCACCGATCCCACCGGTGCCACCTCAAGAAATACCACTGAATGAATGATTCTATTGATTCATCAATTCATTCAATCGTATTGATTAAGCGCTTACTGTGCGCAGAGCACTGGACTAAGCGCTTGGGAACTAAAGCCGTTATCGACGCCCGACATTATCATCACCGATCCCACCGGTGCCACCTCAAGAAATACCACTGAATGAATGATTCTGTTGATTCATCGAATCATTCAATCATATTTATTGAGCGCTTACTGTGCGCACAGCACTGGACTAAGCGCTTGGGAAGTGAAGTCGTTATCAACGCCCGACATCATCATCACCGATCCCACCGGTGCCACCTCAAGAAATACCACTGAATGAATGATTCTGTTGATTCATCGATTCATTCAATCGTATTGATTAAGCGCTTACTGTGCGCAGAGCACTGGACTAAGCGCTTGGGAAGTAAAGTCGTTATCGACGCCCGACATTATCATCACCGATCCCACCGGTGCCACCTCAAGAAATACCACTGAATGAATGATTCTATTGATTCATCGATTCATTCAATCGTATTGATTAAGCGCTTACTGTGCGCAGAGCACTGGACTAAGCGCTTGGGAACTAAAGCCGTTATCGACGCCCGACATTATCATCACCGATCCCACCGGTGCCACCTCAAGAAATACCACTGAATGAATGATTCTGTTGATTCATCGAATCATTCAATCATATTTATTGAGCGCTTACTGTGCGCACAGCACTGGACTAAGCGCTTGGGAAGTGAAGTCGTTATCGACGCCCGACATCATCATCACCGATCCCACCGGTGCCACCTCAAGAAATACCACTGAATGAATGATTCTGTTGATTCATCGATTCATTCAATCGTATTGATTAAGCGCTTACTGTGCGCAGAGCACTGGACTAAGCGCTTGGGAAGTAAAGTCGTTATCGACGCCCGACATTATCATCACCGATCCCACCGGTGCCACCTCAAGAAATACCACTGAATGAATGATTCTATTGATTCATCGATTCATTCAATCGTATTGATTAAGCGCTTACTGTGCGCAGAGCACTGGACTAAGCGCTTGGAAAATCCAATTCAGCATCACCATCATCACCATCACCCCCACTACTATCACTGTGGCGCTCAGTCCAGTGCTCTGCACACAGTAAGCGCTCAATAAATACGATTGAATGAATGAATGATCATCACCAATACCACCACCATCGAGCAGACTGAGCCCCCCATTTCCTCTGCTCCTCCCCTCAGCACTTGTTTATATTTGCACCTATTTATTATTTTATTTATTTTATTAATGATGTGTACATAAGACTCTGAGCCCGTCGTCGCGTAGGGACCGTCTCTGTTGCCGAACTGGACTTTCCAAGCGCTTAGTCCAGTGCTCTGCACACAGCAGGCGCTCAATAAATACGATCGAATGAACGAATCGCCACCAGTCAATCGTATTTATTGAGCGCTTACTGTGCGCAGAGCGTCGCACTGCGTGCTCGGAAGAGTAGACTAGATTGATGGGACAGACACCTTCGCCGCCGCTATCATCGCAACCACTGCAGTGCTTGGAAGAGTAGACCGATGAGATAGACACCTTCCCCACCGCTTTTTTAGTCCAGTGCTCTGCACACAGTAAGCGCTCAATAAATACGATTGATTGATTGATTTTATCATCACAACCACCACTGCCGCCATCAGTGCCGCCATTTTCGGCAATACCATCACCATCATCGTCCCGCCCAGCCACCATTTTCCCCAATACCCTCACCACCACCGTCCTGGACTGCTCCCACCTGGCCGCCATTTTCACCAATACCATCACCACCATCGTCCCACCCAGCTGCCATTTTCACCAATACCATCACCACCATTGTCCCGCCCAGCGCCATTTTCACCAATACCATCACCACCATCGTCCCGCCCAGCCGCCATTTTCACCAATACCATCACCACCACCGTCCCGGCCTGCTCCCGCCCAGCCGCCATTTTCACCAATACCATCACCACCATCGTCCCACCCAGCCGCCATTTTCACCTATACCATCACCACCACCGTCCCGGCCTGCTCCCACCCAGCTGCCATTTTCACCAATACCATCACCACCACCATCCCGGCCTGCTCTCACCCAGCTGCCATTTTCACCAATACCATCACCACCATCATCCCGCCCAGCCACCATTTTCACCAATACCATCACCACCATCATCCCGCCCAGCCGCCATTTTCACCAATACCATCACCACCACCATCCTGGCCTGCTCCCACCCAGCCGCCATTTTCACCAATACCATCACCACCACCGTCCCGGCCTGCTCCCACCCAGCTGCCATTTTCACCAATACCATCACCACCATCGTCCCGCCCAGCCACCATTTTCACCAATACCATCACCACCATCGTCCCACCCAGCGCCATTTTCACCAATACCATCACCACCATCATCCCGCCCAGCCGCCATTTTCACCAGTACCATCACCACCACCGTCCCAGCCTGCTCCCGCCCAGCCGCCATTTTCACCAATACCATCACCACCATCGTCCCGCCCAGCTGCCATTTTCACCAATACCATCACCACCATCATCCCACCCAGCCGCCATTTTCACCAATACCATCACCACCACCGTCCCGGCCTGCTCCCGCCCAGCCACCATTTTCACCAATACCATCACCACCACCATCCCAGCCTGCTCCCACCCAGCCACCATTTTCATCAATACCATCACCACCACCGTCCTGGCCTGCTCCCACCCAGCCACCATTTTCACCAATACCATCACCACCATCGTCCCACCCAGCCACCATTTTCACCAATACCATCACCACCATCGTCCCACCCAGCCACCATTTTCACCAATACCATCACCACCATCATCCCGCCCAGCCACCATTTTCACCAATACCATCGCCACCACCGTCCCGCCCAGCCGCCATTTTCACCAATACCACCACCACCATCGTCCCTCCCATCCGCCATTCTCACCACTACCATCACCACCACCCCCGTCCCGTCCCGCTCCCGCCCCAGCCGAGCCCCGGAACTCCTCGGCACCTCTCCCTCCGGGTCGGAATCCGGCCGTCCCTCTCCCTCCATCCCGGACCTTCTCCCGGATGGGAGCGGGAGGAGGCGAGGGGGCATCCTCCCCACTCACCCAGCGGCCCCAAGCTCCGGGAAGAGCCAGCTTCCTATTGGCTGAGACGGCCAGCGACGTCACAAGGACTACTTGTCTGGCCCTCCTGTCCAGAACTGGCGCCCAATGGGTAGCCCCTCGGAGAAGGAGTCAATCTGGACCCCAGTGGTGGCCGGTTTCGGGCTGGTGGCCCCCTCGCCTCCCTCTCCCGCTACCCAGCTGTCCTACAGCCCTCTCCCGTGCTCTGCCCACGGTAAGCGCTCAGTAAATACCACTGACTGACCACAGCTTCAGGGGCGGCCAGTGGGGTAGGAGAGGCCTGCCAGGGCCCCTCCGCTGTCTGGTGAGCCCGCTGTTGGGTAGGGACCGCCTCTATATGTCACCGACCTGCACTTCCCAAGCGCTTAGTACAGTGCCCTGCACACAGTGAGCACTCACTAAACACGAACGAATGAATGGTGAGGGTGGAGTGCGGCCTGTGGAGAAGCAGCGTGACTCCACGGGAAGAGTGCAGGCTTCGGAGTCGGCGGTCATGGGTTCAAATTCCGCCAATGGTCAGCTGGGTGGCTTCACTCCTCTGGGCCTCAGTGACCTCATCTGGAAAAGGGGGATTGAGTGCGAGCCCTCCGTGGGACAACCTGTAGCCTCCCCGGCGCTTAGAACGGTGCTTTGCACGTAGGAAGTGCTTAATAGACGCCATCATTATTATTTCCCGCCCTCCCCGGAGGGTTTCTCTCCGCAGCAGGCGGGGCGTCCATCAAGCTCCCCTCGCGCCCCGCCGTGGATCGGCCGGTGTCGGGTGAGGATGGGGCGCTGACCCGAGGCTCGGCCACAGCGGTTGCATTTCTGGAGCTTTCCTCCGCCTAGGCCTCGGCGTGGCTCAGTGGGAAGAGCCCGGGCTTTCGAGTCAGAGGTCATGGGTTCAAATCCCGGCTCCGCCAATTGTCAGCTGGGTGGCTTTGGGCGAGTCGCTTCACTTCTCTGGGCCTCAGTTGCCTCATCTGTGACTTTGGGTGAGTCGCTTTACTTCTCTGGGCCTCAGTTTCCTCATCTGTGACTTTGGGCGAGTCGCTTCACTTCTCTGGGCCTCAGTTCCCTCATCTGTGAAATGGGGATGAAGACTGGGAGCCCCCCGTGGGACAACCTGATCGCCTTATTCATTCATTCATTCATTCATTCATTCAGTCGTATTTATTGAGCGCTTACTGTGGGCAGAGCACTGTACTGAGCGCTTGGGAAGTACAAGTTGGCAACAGATAGAGACAGTCCCTACCCAACAGCGGGCTCACAGTCTAGATGGGGGAGACAGACAACAAAACAAAACATATTAACAAAAATAAAATAATTAGAATAGTAAATAGGCACAAGTAATATAGAGTAATAAATCTCTACAGGGCAGTTCCAAGTGCTTGGCACATAGTAAGCGCCTCACAAATACCATCATTATTATTATTAGTAGTAGTAGTAAGCGCTCAATAAATACGATTGAATTTAGACTTTTAAATAATTAGACTGTGAGACTTTTAGACTGTGAGCCCACTGTTGGGTAGGGCCTGTCAATCTATGTTGCCAACTTGTACTTCCCAAGCGCTTAGTACAGTGCTCAGCACACAGTAAGCGCTCAATAAATACGATTGATCGATTGAATGATTGAATGAATGAATGAATGAATGAATGAATGAATGAATAGCTCAGCAAGGCGTGTGGCACTGCGCACGCGCATGGGATTCCCAGGGCGAGCCCATCATGGTTTAGGGATTGCGCATGCGCATGCGGTTTCCAGGGCGACCCCAGCCAGGCCTGTGGCATTGCGCATGCGCATGCGGTTTCCAAGGCGACCTCAGCCTGGCCCGTGGCATTGCGCATGCGCATGCGGTTTCCAAGGCGACCCCACCCTCTCCTGTGGCATTGCGCACGCGCGTGGGGGGTATCCCGGGCGACTCCCGGAGAGGGTGGGACGTCCGCGGTTCGGCCTCACCGCCCGTGCGCATGCGCGACCACAGAGCCTAGAGCGCCCCGGGAGTGCCCCCCCCCGAGGCGGGAGCCCGCCCCCTCCAGGACGCCTCCGGGTTGGCAGGGTGGGGCCGCCCGGGGCCCGAGCCGCAGGAGCCGCGGAGGCGTCTGGGAGGGAAATCTGCGCAGGCGCAGTCCCGCCAACCACACCCCCCCTTCATTCATTCATTCAGTGCTACTTATTGAGCGCCCACTGCGTGCACAGCACTGGACTAAGCGCTTGGAAAGGCCCCTCCCCTCCCTCCACCGGAAGTCCCTGGAAGGCAGGAGGTGGGGGGTCACATCCCCTGACCCCAGAATCAGGCCTATCTATTTATTGAACGCCCACCAGGTGCAGGGCACTGTGCTGAGCGCCCAGCAGCAAACCTAGAAACAGCCTTTCTCCCCCCCAGGAGGCCACACCATGGCGGAGGCGCTTCGAAGAGCCGGGGCTCAGGTGAGTGGGCACCCCCTCCATCCTCCCTGACCTAAAAAGGACAATTGTGCTATCTATTAAGCGCCTTCCATGTGCCAAGCACTGTTCTAAGCGCTGGGGTCACACTGCTGGTAGTCACCATGGCATTTGTTAAGCGCTTACTACGTGCAAAGCCCTGGTCTAAGCAATGGGGAGCTCACAGGGTGATCAGGCCGGCCCACTGGGGTGCTCCCAGTCTTCATCCCCATTTGACAGATGAGGGAACTGAGGCCCAGAGAAGTGACTTGCCCAAAGTCACCCAGCAGGGCCGGGATTCGAACCCATGACCTCTGACTCCAAAGCCCGGGCTCTTCCCACTGAGCCACGCCGCGACTGTCTCTATGTGTTGCCAATTTGTACTTCCCAAGCGCTTAGTACAGTGCTCTGCACATAGTAAGAGCTCAATAAATACCATTGATGATAATGGTAGATAATGATGGGATTTATTAATCATCAATCAATTGTATTTATTGAGCGCTTGCTGTGTGCAGAGCACTGGACTAAGCGTTGGGGTAACACTAATAGTAGTAACCATGGCATTTGTTAAGCGCTTACTACGTGCAAAGCCCTGTTCTAAGCGCTGGGGAGCTCACAGGGTGATCAGGCCAGCCCACGGGGGGCTCCCAGTCTTCATCCCCACTTGACAGATGGGGGAACTGAGGCCCAGAGACGTGACTTGCCCAAAGTCACCCAGCAAGGCCGGGATTCGAACCCATGACCTCTGACTCCAGAGCCCGGGCTCTTCCCACTGAGCCATGCTGCTTCTCTAGATAATGATGGCATTTATTAATCAATCAATCAATCGTATTTATTGAGCGCTTACTGTGTGCAGAGCACTGTACTAAGCGCTTGGGAAGCCCAAGCTGGCAACATCTAGAGACGGCCCCTACCCCACAGCGGGCTCACAGTCTAGAAGGAGGAGACAGACAACAAAACAAAATATATTAACAAAATAAAATAGAGTAGTCTGGGGCCCCTCTCTGAAGGCGAACTTTTAATCAATCAATCAATCAATCGTATTTATTGAGCGCTTACTGTGTGCAGAGCACTGTACTAAGCGCTTGGGAAGTACAAATTGGCAACACATAGAGGCTGTCCCCACCCAACAGTGGGCTCACAGTCTAAAAGGGGGAGACAGAGAACAAAACCAAACATACTAACAAAATAAAATAAATAGGATAGAAATGTGCAAGTAAAATAAATAAATAAATAAATAAATAGAGTAATAAATATGTACAACCATATATACATATATACAGGTGACTGTGAGCCCACTGTTGGGTAGGGACTGTCTCTATATGTTGCCAACTTGGACTTCCCAAGCGCTTAGTACAGTGCTCTGCACACGGTAAGCGCTCAATAAATACGATTGATTGATTGATTGATTGAGCGGCATTTGATAAGTGCTTACTACATGCCAAGCACTGTTCCAAGCACCGGGGAGGAGACTGTGAGCCCACTGTGGGGTAGGGACCGTCTCTAGATGTTGCCAACTTGGACTTCCCAAGCGCTCAGTACAGTGCTCTGCACACAGTAAGCGCTCAATAAATACAATGAGTGAGCGAGGTGATCAGGTTGTCCCACGTGGGGCTCCCAGTCTTCACCCCCATTTGACAGAGGAGGGAACCGAGGCCCGTTCATTCACGAGGAGCGACCCGCCCAGAGCCACGCGGAGCCGGGATTTGAACCCAGGGCCCCTGCCGCTGTAGTAGACGAAGTAGCCCCTCCCTCCCCGGCTTGAGGGGTGGGGGTGGCCCCACGGCCAGCGAGCCCTGTCCGTGTCGTAGGAGGACGCGACCTTGGATCTGGAGCGCGGCGGCCCCCGGCAGCTGGACGTCCACCGGGATGTGATGCCGGAAGACGCCGGGAACGCGCCGTCCCCGGGTAAGATGCCCCCCCGCCTCCGGGAATCGGGAACGTTGGGAAGGCTCCGTCCCCACTTATCCGGTCGGATTTTCCGGGCGCTCACCCCGTACCGAACGCTCCGGGGAGGACGACAGACGGACGCGTTCCCTGCCCACGGCGCGCTGACAGCCTGGAAGAGGGGTACGGCAACTCGTTCATTCAGTCGTATTTATCGAGCGCTCACTGTGTGCAGAGCACTGTACTGAGCGCTTGGGAAGTCCAAGTCGGCAACGTCGAGAGGCGGCGTCTCCCCGACTCTAGAAGGCAGTAGGAATAAATGGCAGAATAAGCGAAGCATCGTGGCTCAGTGGGAAAGAGCCCGGGCTTTGGAGGCGGAGGTCACGGGTTCAAATCCCGACTGTCAGCTGGGTGACTGTGGGCAGATCGCTTCACGTCTCTGGGCCTCGGTTCCCTCATCTGGAAAATGGGGATGAAGACCGTGAGCCCCCCGTGGGACAACCTGATCACCTTGGAACCATCCCCCGGCGCTATTTGTATATACGGTTGTACGTATTTATTACTCTATCTTCTAATGCTCATAATAATAATTGGCATTTGTTAAGCGCTTACTATGTGCAAATCAGTCGTATTTATTGAGCGCTTACCGTGTGCAGACCACTGTACTAAGTGCTTGGGAAGTCCAAGTTGGCAACATATAGAGACAGTCCCTACCCAACAGTGGGCTCACAGTCTAGAAATAATGATGGTATTTGTTAAGCGCTTACTATTTGCAAAGCACTGCTCTAAGCGCTGGGGAGGATACAGTCAATCAATCAATCAATCAATCGTATTTATTGAGCGCTTACTGTGTGCAGAGCACTGTACTAAGCGCTGGGGAAGTCCAAGTTGGCAACATATAGCGACAGTCCCTACCCAACAGTGGGCTCACAGTCTGAAAGGGGGAGACAGAGAACAAAACCAAACATACTAACAAAATAAAATCAATAGAATAGATAAGTACAAGTTAAATAAATAGAGGAATAAATATGTACAAACATATATCCAGGTGCTGTGGGGAAGGGAAGGAGGTAAGATGGCGGGGATGGAGAGGGGGACGAGGGGGAGAGGAAGGAAGGGGCTCATTCGGGGAAGGCCTCCAGAGAAGTGAAGTGACTTGCCCTAGGTCACACAGCAGACTTGTGGCGGAGCCGGGATCCGAACCCACGACCCCTGACTCCAAAGCCCGGGCTCTTTCCACGCTGCTTCTCGACAGGAAGCTGTCACTCTTTTCGACTCTTTCAGACACTCTTTCAGACTGTGGGCCCACTGTCGGGTAGGGACCGCCTCTACATGTTGCCAACCTGTACTTCCCAAGCGCTCAGCGCAGTGCTCCGCGCGTAGTAAGCGCTCAATAAATACGATCGATTGATTGATCGACAGGAGGGCGCGATCGGGGAGGGCCCACGGACCCCGTCCCGCTTCCAGAGGAGGAGCCCGGGGCGTCCACGGCGATGGTGTCCACGGCGACGGCGTCCATGGCGACGGTATCCACGGCGACGGTGTCCACGGCAACGGCCTCCGCGTCGGCATCCAGGCCCTTCCCGTGCGTCCAG
Source organism: Tachyglossus aculeatus (assembly GCF_015852505.1). Lineage (NCBI taxonomy): Eukaryota > Metazoa > Chordata > Mammalia > Monotremata > Tachyglossidae > Tachyglossus > Tachyglossus aculeatus. Next base: position 1,674,427 of record NW_024044842.1, on the reverse strand, counting down.
TGCGGCAAGGCCTTCGGCCAGAGCTCCACCCTGCTGCGCCACCAGCGCGTGCACACGGGGGAGAAGCCGTTCGCCTGCGCCCAGTGCGGGCGGGCGTTCAGCCAGCGGTCCAAGCTGACGGCCCACCAGCGCGGCGTCCACTCGGGCGAGCGGCCCTTCGCCTGCCCGCAGTGCGGCGCGGCCTTCGGCCAGCGCTCGGGGCTGACGGCCCACCAGCGGGTGCACTCGGACGAGCGGCCCTTCGCCTGCCCGCGCTGCGGCGCGGCCTTCCGCCGGCGCTCCAACCTGGCCCGCCACGCGCGGGTGCACACCGGGGAGCGGCCCTTCGGCTGCCCGGCCTGCGGGCGGGCCTTCGCCCACGCCACCTCCCTGGCGGCCCACCGGCTGGCCCACGCCCCGCGGAAGCCCTTCGGCTGCCCGGACTGCGGCCGGGCCTTCGCCCGGAGCGCCCAGCTGCTGGAGCACCGGCGCCAGCACACCGGGGAGCGGCCCTTCCGCTGCCCGGACTGCGGCAAGGCCTTCCCGCAGAGCTCCAAGCTGATGAGGCACCAGCGCATCCACACGGGCGAGCGGCCCTTCCGCTGCCCGGACTGCGGCCGGGCCTTCGGCCAGCGCTCCAAGCTGACGCGCCACGGCCGGGTGCACACGGGCCGGCGGCCCTTCCCCTGCCCGGACTGCGGCAAGGCCTTCGGCCAGCGCGCCGACCTGCGCCGCCACCGCCGTGTCCACACCGGCGAGCGGCCCTACCGCTGCGACCTCTGCGGCCGCGCCTTCGCCCAGGTCTCCCACCTCGCCGGCCACCGGCGCGCCCACACCGGCGAGCGGCCCTACCCCTGCGCCCAGTGCGGCAAGGCCTTCGGCAAGAGCGCGCTGCTGGCCAGGCACCGGCGCGTCCACAGCGGCGAGCGGCCCTACCCCTGCGCCCGGTGCGGCAAGGCCTTCCGCCAGAGCGCCCACCTGGCGCAGCACCAGAGGATCCACGGGCGGCCCGGGGACCCCCCGGCCACCTGAGTCCTCTTCCGGCGCCCGCCTCGGTTTCCCCGCCCGGAAAGCGGGGGCGGCGGGGCTCGGTCCGCTCCTCGGCACGCGACCGTAACGGCGGTGGCGTCTGGCGGAGCGATCGGGCTGTCCCCCCTGACCCCCCGCCGTACAGCCGGGGAAACCGAGGCCCGGCGACGTGACTTGCCCCAAGCCACCCACCTGACAGTTGGCGGAGGCGCGTAACGATAATGACGACGGCGATGGCGTCTATTAAGCGCCGACCGCGGGCGAAGCGATCGGGTTGTCCCCCTTGACCCCCCGCCGTACAGCCGGGGAAACCGAGGCCCGGCGACGTGACTTGCCCCAAGCCACCCACCTGACAGTTGGCGGAGGCGCGTAACGATAATGACGACGGCGATGGCGTCTATTAAGCGCCGACCGCGGGCGAAGCGGTCAGGTTGGCCCGCCTGATCCCCCGCCTTACAGCCGAGGGGACTGAGGCGCAGCGAAGTGACTTCAAGTCAAGTCACCCACCTGACAGTTGGCGGAGCCGGAATTTGAACCCGTGACCGCTGGCTGATGCATTTATTAATAATAATAATAATAATAATGGCATGTATTAAGCGCTTACTACGCGCAAAGCGCCGTCCTAAGCGCTGGGGAGTTTACAAGATGATCGGGTTGTCCCATGGGGGTGTTCACAGTCTTCATCCCCATTTGACAGATGAGGGAACTGAGGCCCAGAGAAGCGAAGCGACTCGCCCAAAGTCACCCGGCTGACAGTTGGCGGAGCCGGGATTTGAACCCACGACCTCCGACTCCAAAGCCCGGGCTCCTTCCGGTGCTCCTCCAAAGCAGCTTACCAAGGGCGAAGCACCGTTCCGAGTGATCGGGCGGTCCCACTTGATCCCCCATTTTACAGAGGAGGGAAGTGAGGCCCAGCGAAGTGACTTGCCCCAAGTCACCCACCTGACAGCCGGCGGGGCCGGGATTTGAACCCGTGACCGCCGGCTCCACTGAATCGTCCCCTGTGCGATCGTTACCGGGGAAGCCCCCCTCTCCTCCCTCGTCGGTCCCCCTCCTGTTTGGCGAGCGCTTACTCTGTGCTGAGCGCTCGGAAATCACCCGTCTGTCGTTTTCAGCGAGCACCCCCCGTGGGCGGAGCGCTGGACTGAGCGCCCGGGAGAGGCCGACGCCACCCGGTCGCGGGCGGGTGTCCGGTTGTATTTTCCCCCCACGCTCAGTACGGTTCCCTCGACGGGCGCTCCGGAAATACGATCGGACGGTAAGAGTCGTGTCTGTGGAGCGCTCAGTAGGCGCCAGCCGCTGTACTAAGCGCCGAGGTGGCCACCTGGTCACGGAGGAGGGGACGGAGCCACGGGCCCGAGAGACGGGGTGGCGAAGATCGAAAATGAGGCCCCCGGTCACGTCGGAGGACGGAGGCCCGAGGACGGCTCATCTGGGGCACCGCGCTCTCCTGGGCGCTCAGTACATGCCCGCGTTTGCGATGGGGCGGGCTAGTCGGGTCAACTGAGCGCTCGCGGGAACCATGTAGATCCCGTCGGGCCGTGGAAAATAAAGCCGGAGATGGAGATGGAGCGGTTGGGACGACGTCACCAGGGAGGGCAATCAGGGAAGGCTTCCGGGAGGCGGCGCGGATGTTTAAAGCGCCGTAAAGGCGCCCGTTTGGCCCTCACGGGTAGCGGCGGTGACGTTTACTAAGGCAAAGGACCTCGGTTTTAATCCCACCCCTGGCTGGGTGACCTTGGCTCAGTCCCTTATAATAATGGTATTTATAATAATAATAATAATAATGATGGCATTTATTAAGCGCTTACTATGTGCAAAGTACCGTTCTAAGCGCTGGGGAGGATACAAAGTGATTAGGTTGTCCCACGTGGGGCTCACAGATTTCATCCCCATTTTCCAGATGAGGGAACTGAGGCCCAGAGAAGTCAAGTAACTTGCCCAAAGTCACACAGCTGACAAGTGGTGGAGCTGGGATTTGAACCCATGACCTCTGACTCCAAAGCCCGGGCTCTTTCCACTGAGCCACGCTGCTTCTCAAAGCGCTTCTATTTGTTAAGCGCTTACTAGTGGGCTCACAGTCTAGCAATAACGATGGCATTTGTTAAGCGCTTACTACGCGCCAAGCACTGTTCTAAGCGCTGGGGGAGGATACAAGGTGATGAGGTGGTCCCACCGGGGGCTCCCGGTCGTCATCCCCATTTGACGGACGAGGGAACTGAGGCCCAGAGAAGTGACTCGCCCGAGGTCACCCGGCAGACGTGTGGCCGAGCCGGGATTCGAACCCGCGACCTCTGCCTCCAAAGCCCGGTGTCTTTCCACTGCTTCTCCGGGCTCCGGCGCGTGTCGGCTGTGGGACTTTGGGCAACTCATTTAATTTCTCTAGTCCCCTCGTCTGCAAAAGGGGGATTGATTGTGAGCGCCGCGTGATCACCTTGCGTCCTCCGCAGCGCTTAGAACAGTGCTTTGCACATAGTAAGCGCTTAACAGAGACCAAAATCGTCATTATTCAGCGTCCTCGGCCTGAAAACGGGAGTTGAACACCGGTTTTCCGTCCTTTTGAAACCGCCGCGAGCCCGGAGCGGGAGAGGGGTTGGGTCTGACCCGATGATCTCGTCCCTACCCTTGCGCTCAGCACAGCGTTTGGCACAGGGTGAGCGCCCGAGGATTCCCGGAACGGACGAGGTGCCTCCGCCATCCAGGAGAGAGCCCTCGGGAGCGGCCGTCCCCGTCCCCTCCAAATCTGGGTGGGCTGGCCGTGTGGCTTATAATAATAATAATAATAATGGCATTTATTAAGCGCTTACTACGTGCAAAGCACTGTTCTAAGCGCTGGGGAGGTGACAAGGTGATCAGGTTATCCCACGGGGGGCTCACAGTCTTCATCCCCATTTTGCAGAGGAGGGAACTGAGGCCCAGAGAAGTGAGGACTGTGAACCCACTGTTGAGTAGGGACCGTCTCTCTCTGTTGCCAACTTGTACTTCCCAAGCGCTTAGTACAGTGCTCTGCACACAGGAAGCGCTCAATAAATACGATTGATGATGATGATGATGAAGTGACTTGCCCAAAGTCGCCCAGCTGACGGTTGGCGGAGCCGGGACTTGAACCCGTGACCTCTGACTCCAAAGCCCCGGGCTCTTTCCACCGAGCCACGCTGCTTCTCTCAGTGGCTTTAGGAGTGGGTAGTGGCCGCGGAGGGTCACGGGTTCCAATCCCGGCTCGGCCACTCGCTTCTCTGGGCCTCCGTGGTATTTGTGAAGCGCTTACTATGTGCCGGATACTGTACAAACCGCTGGTGTAGAGACAAGTTAATCGGGTTGGACACAGTCCCTGCTCTACAAAGAGCTCACAGCCTTAATCATTCTGTGTGTCTGAAGAGCCAGAAATGGCTCCTAATGCCATGTGTCATCATCATCATCATCATCATCAATCGTATTTATTGAGGGCTTACTATGTGCAGAGCACATGGTAATCTATTGTTCATTCATTCATCATCATCATCAATCGTATTTATTGAGCGCTTACTGTGTGCAGAGCACTGGACTAAGCACTTGGGAAGTACAAGTTGGCAACATATAGAGACAGTCCCTACCCAACAGTGGGATCACGGTCTAAAAGGGGGAGACATGACCATTCATTCATTCATTCATTCATCATCATCATCATCAATCGTATTTATTGAGCGCTTACTATGTGCAGAGCACTGTACTAGTTGCCCCAACTGCACAGTTGTCCCACTGGGGGCTCACAGTCTTAATTCCCATTTTACAGATGTGGGAACGGAGGCCCAGAGAAGTGAAGTGCCTTGCCCAAAGTCACACAGCTGACACGTGGCGGAGCCGGGATTTGAACCCAGGACCTCGGACTCCAAAGCCCGGTCTCTTTCCACTGAGCCACGCTGCTTCTCTAGTGGCATCCCCAGCCCCCGAATCCATTAGACGCTTGCAGCCGATGGATTTCGGAAAGGTTTCTTTGGGCAGATGAGTCTGGTGCCAAGGTGGTGAAGCAGCGTGTCTTGGTGGAAACAGCCCGGGCTTGGGAGTCGGAGATCATGGGTTCAAATCCTGGCCCCGCCAATTGTCAGCTGGGTGACTTTGGGCGAGTCACTTCACTTCTCTGGGCCTCAGTTCCCTCATCTGGAAAACGGGGATGAAGACTGTGAGCCCCACGTGGGACACCCTGATCACCTTGTAACCTCCCCAGCGCTTAGAACAGTGCTTCGCACATAGTAAGCGCTTAATAAATGCCATTAAAGTCACTTCGTACATAGTAAGTGCTTAACGAATGCCATTCATTCATTCATTCACAGAGAAGCAGCGTGTAAGTGCTTAACGAATGCCATTCATTCATTCACAGAGAAGCAGCATGGCTCGGCGGAAAGAGCCCAGGCTCTGGAGTCGGAGGTCATGGGTTCAAATCCCAGTCAGTTGTGTGACTTTGGGCAAGTCACTTTGCTTCTCTGGGCCTCAGTTCCCTCATCTTTAAAATGGGGATTAAGACCCCCCGTGGGACAACCTGATCACCTTGTAACCTCCCCAGCGCTTAGAACAGTGCCTTGCGCATAGTAAGCGCTTAATACATGCTATCATTATTATTATCGTAATTCTGATCCGGGACCTGCCACTTCTCAGCTGCGTGACTTCGGGCACATCGCTTCGCTGGGCCTCAGTGACCTCCTCTGCCAAATGGGGATTAAACTTGCAGCCCCACGTGGGACAACCCGATGACCCCAGTGATTAGAAGGGCGCTTGGCACAGAGTGAGTGCTCAACAAACACCATCATCATTATATAAGGCCAAATCAGGTCAAACACAGTCTCACGTGGATTTCACCATCTTCATCCCCATTTTAACAGCATCCTTCTGGCTCCCCGGCGCTAACCACTGAACCACCCTCCCCCAGCGCGAAAGTCGCGGCCCTTCTGGCGGCCCTTCTGAAATCCCACCTCTGCCAGGAGGCCTTCCCTGATTCCTTCCCCCCGTAGCACCGTAGGAAACATCTTACGCCCCCTCTTACCTCGGCACAAACTCGCTAATCCTCTCGATTTTAAGCTCATTGTGGGCAGGGAATATATAACGATAATGATGATGGCATTTCTTAAGCACTTAATACGTGCAAAACACTGTTCTAAGCGCTGGGGAGGTGACAAGGTGAACAGGTTGTCCCACGGGGGGCTCACAGTCTCCCATTTTCCAGAAGTGAAGTGACTTGCCCAAAGTCACCCAGCTGATAATTGGCAGAGCTGGGATTTGAACCCATGACCTCGGACTCCAAAGCCTGTGGTCCTTCCACTGAGTTACACTGTACTCTCCCAGGTGCTTAGTACAGCGCTTGATGAGTACCACCAATCGATCAATCACTGATCAACTGACGGGAAGCGGCACGGCGCTGTGGACAGAGCCTGGGCATCGGAAGGCCGTGGGTTCTAATCCTGACTCTACCACCTGTGTCCTGCTCGGTGTCCTTCGGCAAGTCGCTTCGCTGGGCCTCAGTTTCCTCCTCTGTAAAATGAGGATGGAGGCTGTGAGGAACCACATAGGGATCATCCCCATCCGTTCTCCTCCTCCAGGAAGCCTTCCCAGACTAAGCCCTTTTTCCCCTCCCCACAGCACCTGTATATATGTTTGTACGGATTTATTACTCTATTTTACTCGTCTATATTTACTATTTATTTCGTTAATGTGCACCTTGCTTTAACTCTATTTGTTCTGACGATTTTGACCCGTCTCCATGTTTTGTTCTGTTGTCCGTCTTCCCCTTCTAGACCGTGAGCCCGTCATCATCAATCGTATTTATTGAGCGCTTACTATGTGCAGAGCACTGTACTAAGTGCTTATACATTGTCTCTATACGCTGCCGACTTCTACTTCCCAAGCGCTCAGTACGCAGTAAGCGCTCAATAAATACGACTGAATGAATAAATCTGTCGCCACATGCTCTCCAAGCTCTCGGTCCAGTGCTCTGCACACAGTAAGCGCCCGATAAGTGCGACGGAACAGATGAACGGATTCGCTTGGATCCACTCCGGCGCTTAGTACAGTGCCTGGCACCTACTAAGCACTTCGTAGCGCGGTTCTTGTTATTATCACTTACCCTCTCGAGCACTTTAGAGCAGCGCCGAGGCCAAACCGGGTGATCGGCCAACGCTTCCGACGGCGAGGAGGAGGAGGGGGGTTAGGGATGGGGGGGTCTGGGTGGGAGGACAGGCTGAGGTGGGGCGTGGATCACCCTAGAGAAGCAGCGTGGTTGGGCTTGGGAGTCAGAGGTCATGGGTTCGAATCCAGGCCCCGCTACTTGTCAGCTGCGTGACCTTGGGCAAGCCACTTCACTTCTCCAGGGGTGGGAGGGGACGGGGAAATGGAGCCGAGGGCCAGGAGTGAAACAGGAACCGGGGGACCGACCGGATGACCCTCAGCCTCCGGCCCGCCACCGCTCCCGGGTATCGGCCTCCGGGGAGACCGCTCCGTCGGGAGTCGAATCCCGGAACTGTGGCTAGGAGATCCATCTGGGCCCCAACCCAAATAAAAAGCTGGGGGTGTCTGTGTGTCACACACAGAGAGAGAGAAGGGGGGGATGACTGTGGCAGGGTACCGTGTGTGAGTGTCAAGGGGCCCTGATGGAGCACGGGCCTGGGAATCAGAACGATAATAATAATAGTATTTGTTAAACGCCCACTACGTGCCAGGGACCGTTCGCCCGTCCGCGGCGTGACCTCCAGCCAGCCACTTCACTTCCCCGGGCCTCGGTGGCCTCACCCGTCCGACCGCTCGACCGACCCCTGAATGACGACCGCGCTTCTCCGGGCCTCGGGCCCCTCGTCCGTCAGGTGGGGACGGGGACTGGGAGGGCCGCGCGCGGGGAGAAACGAGTGGCGCCCCTCGAGAGCCGTCTGCTTTTTATTCAAGCGTGCCGAAGCGGGGACGGGGCGCAACCGGAGGGAAGGGGGAGCGGGAGTCCGCGGCCGAGGTCCCGTCCGACTGGCCGGGGGCCGCCTTCTTCTTCTCCTTCTTCTGCTTCTGTTCGAGGCTCCTGTAGCAGGCCAGCTCCCTCCGGACGCCCCGCCGCACCCTGGCGCTCCTCTCCCGGTCGGGGTCCTCCTCCAGGATGGCTTCCAGGAGCTCGTCCGCTTTCCTCAGGATGGCCGCCAGCCGTCCGGGGCCCAGGCCCGGGCGCGCGGGGGGCGGCGCCGGCCCCCCGGCCTCCGCCCCCGGGGCCCCGCGGCGGCGGCGGCGGCACTCGAGGAGGTCGTCGTCGGACAGGGACTCCTCCGGGTGGGCGTCCATCCAGCCGTCCACGTCGGCGGCGTCCATCTCCAGCCGCAGCCGCCGCCCCAGGGCCACGATCTCCCGCGTGAGCCCCTCGGGGGTCTCCGGGGCGGGCCGGGGGTCGGCGGCCAGGAACTGGGGGCACAGCGCGGCCCAGGAGCCGTTGAGGGTGGGCGCCCCGACCTCGGCCCAGGCGTCGCCGAGGTTGCGGGCCGCCGTCCAGATGTCGTAGCCCCTCCAGAAGTCGCGCAGGGCGGGGCCGGCGGCGCCGCCGCCCCCCTCCGTGGCGGCCAGCGCCTGGCTGAGCGTGCGGCGGGCGTAGTAGCGCTTGAAGACGGCGCTGACCGCCTGCTCCATGGGCTGCAGCAGCGAGGCGGCGGCCGGGGGCAGGAAGGCCACGCTCACCCCGGGCACCAGGCCCCCCAGGGCCGGCGGGTGGCCGGGGGCACGGTCCAGCAGCAGCAGGGCCTTGAAGGCCAGGCCGTGCCGCCGCAGGTAGGCCCGCACGGCCGGCACGAACTCGCCGGCGAACCAGTCCTGGAACAGGGCGGGGGTGACCCGGCCCTTGGGGCCGGACCGCCACAGCACGGGCAGCGAGGCCTTGACCTTCCCCCTGAAGGCCCGGGGGTTCTCCGCGTGGTAGACCAGGAGCGGCTTGACCTTGAAGTCCCCGGCGGCGTTCCCGCCCAGCAGCAGGGTCAGCCGGTCCTTGGCCGGCTTGCGGCCCGGCGCCCGCTTCTCCTCCCGGGCCAGGGACGTGCTGTCGGGCAGCTTCTTCCAGAACAGGCCCGTCTCGTCCACGTTGAACACCTGGCGGGCGCCGTAGCCGCCGCCGGCGATCAGCCCGGCCAGCTCCGCCCGGTAGGCCGAGGCCGCGGCGGCCGCGGGGCCCGCCGGCCGGCCGGCCCGCCGCTTGAACCGGGCGAACCAGCCGTGGCTGGCGCAGAACGGGGGCTCCTCCTTGGCCCCGTCGCCCAGGCGCTCCCGCAGGGCCTCGTGGAGGCTCCTGGCCTTGGCCGAGATGACCGCCTGGTTGACGGGGACCCGCCGCCGGGCCTGGTGGTCCAGCCACAGGGTCAGCAGGCGCTCCGTCTCCTCCAGCAGCGCGCCCCGCTTGGGGTTGACCATGACGGCCTGCAGGCTGCCCGCGCTCTGGACGTAGCGCACGATCCGGGCCCGGTTCTTCACGATGGTGCTCACCGTGGAGTGGGGCAGGCCCAGGGAGCGGGCCACCTGGCCCTGCCGCTCCCCGCCGTCCAGGCGGCGCAGGATCTCCATCTTGGTCTCGAACGTCACCGTCTTGTGGGCCCTTTTGGCCCCGCCGCTGCCTGGCTTCCGGGCCGCGTCTGTCAGGAAAACGGGAGGGGAGAGCGGGAGACACGGATCTGAAGCGGCACGGCCTCCTCCGGCCCCATTTTTGGAGCGCCCGCCGCGGCCGCGGCACCGAACCGAGACGGTCCCCGCCCGCGCAGAGCTTACGGTCTAGAGGAGGGAAGACGGACGTGAGCGGAAATAAAGAAACGACAGACGTCGGCGGCGTGGGGCCGGGGACGACTAAAGCGAGCGAGCCGGGGCGAAGCTGAAGGGAGCGGGAGGAAAGGGCCGGTCGCTTCACTTCCCTCCTCTGTGAAACGGGGGTGAAGACAGAGAACCCCGGGTGGGGCAGGGACAGCGTTCAACCTCATCTGCTCGGCGCTCAGTACGGTAGCCGGGACTCGGGAAGCGCTTAAGAGACACCGTTCTGAAAGGGGGCTGGGAGGGAATTCCAGGCAGGGACGAGGGTGAGCCAGGGATTACAGATGGGAAGGTCGAGAGAAGATGCGGAATTGAAGCCGGCTCTGGGGAGGAGCGGGGAACAGGGGATCGGGGGGAGCAGACGAGAACTCAAAGGAAAGAAGGAGAGAGTCGGCGAGGACGCGCCTTCAAGTCGACGGTCACGACTACCTTCCGTGGACTCACCTCTGGCAGGATCTTTCGGGGCCTCTTTTTCCTCGGGCTCCTGCGCGTCCCGGCCCCACGGGTCTTTCCTCTCCTCCGGCTGGGAGCCCGTTTCCGCTTTGGGAACGGGAAACCCTGCGCGTGGGGAAGGAAACCACCCGCCGCGGTTGGGTGTCCCTCTCTCGGAGATTTCCCAGAGCTTGCGGGGGCCGAAGGGAACAGGGCAGGCAACGTCCAGAGGGGACAGGGGAGGAGGACCGGAGAGTCCGGGATCCCGGCGGCAGACCCCAAAACGTGGGGGACGGTCCGGGGGTGGACACCTCCTCCCGTCTGCCCTCCCTCTGTCTGTGGGTCCGGAAAAGATCCTAAATCAGACCAGTAAGCACTTAAATACCGCAATTATTATTATTATCTGAATCTGACCCACGCCGGCCCGTCCCAAAGCTGGGGGTCCCCTTCCTTCCTCTCCCCCTCTCCATCCCCCCCATCTTGCCTCCTTCCCTTCCCCACAGCACCTGTATATATGTATATACATATTTATTACCCTATTTATTTATTTATTTTACTTGTACATATCTATTCTATTTATTTTATTTTGTTAGTATGTTGGGTTTTGTTCTCCGTCTCCCCCTTTTAGACTGTGAGCCCACTGTTGGGTAGGGACTGTCTCTATATGTTGCCAATTTGTACTTCCCAAGCGCCTAGTACAGCGCCCTGCACATAGTAAGCGCTCAATAAATACGATTGATGATGATGGGGGTCGGGGCCGGACGGCTCATTCATTCCAGCGTATTTATCGAGCGCTTCACTGAGCGCGAAGGACTGTACTGAGCGCTCAGGAGAGGCTCAAGGGGAAGAAGGTGGGCGAAGGCTGTGGGAACGAGGCCAAAACTCTCTTCTCTTCCCTTTTTTCTCTTTCTTTTCCTCTCCCCGTCTCTCTCTCACACACGCGTCCACCCCACCGCTGACCCAACCGGGCGGGGGACTTACCCAGCGAGGCGAGTTTCCCGTAATTCTCCAGCATTGCATCCCAGTACAGGTTGCGCTGGGCAGGGTTCAGACCCTCCCACTCTTTATGGGCGAAGGAACCGGCCACGTCCTCCATCGTCACCGACCCCTGAAACGTCACAAGCTTCCCCCCGTCAGCTCCCGTGGTCCACGAGACGCGGCAATGACGATCCGGGCATTTGTCGCGCGCTCACTGTGTGCCGAACACTGGGGAGGATGCAAGCTGGTCGGGTTGGACGCAGTCCCCTTCCCACACGGGGCTTATATTCTGAACCCCCATTTTCCAGATGAGGCAACTCCCTCCAGCCCTCAGCACGCGACGGATTTGTCCTTGGGTAATTCTTACCTCGTCCATCATTTCTTCTTTGAAAGTGGGCCCCTGGTCCTCAGACATGCTCCCACGGTCGGATCCAACGGAGGGAAACGGTGAAGGCCGGCCGTTCCTTGCGGGAGAGAGGAGAAGGCCGGATGGGCTGCGATCGTTCCGGGGATCTGAAGCCCTCCCGGACGCACGGGATCCTGGTGTTTCCGAGCAAGCGGGACACCGGGTCCTGGTGTTCCCGGACAAGGGTCTTGCACCATGGAGAGGGAGAGGAAGGCGGGAAACCGGTCTCGGTGAGAGCGGCAGCAGCCGGGAAGTTGATCAGGGATGCAGGGAAGGGACTGACCCAGTGAGGAGCTGTGTTTATCCGCCCGTACGACGCTCGGTCCATAAGACACGGGGATATTCTGAAACGAAGAAGGTTTGGAAATTAATAATAATAATAATAATAATGATGACGGTATTTGTTCCTCTCCCCCTCATCCCCCTCTCCATCCCCTCCTTCCCTTCCCCATAGCACCTGTATATATGTTTGTACCTATTTATTCCTCTATTTTACTTGTACATATCTATTCTATTTATTTTTTTTTGTTAATATCAATCAGTCATATTTATTGAGCGCTTACTGTGTGCAGAGCACTGTACTAAGCGCTTGGGAAGTACAAGTTGGCAACATAATATGTTTGGTTTTGTTCTCCGTCCCCCCCTTCTAGACTGTGAGGCCGCTGTTGGGTACGGACCGTCTCTCTATGTTGCCAACTTGGACTTCCCAAGCGCTTAGTCCAGTGCTCTGCACACAGTAAGCGCTCAATAAATACGATTGATTGATTGGTTGTTAAGCGCTTACTATGCGCCAAGCACCGTTCTAAGCGCTGGGGGAGATACAAGGTCATCAGATTGTCCCACGTGAGGATCATTCATTCACTCATTCATTCATACCCCAGCGCTTAGAACAGTGCTTGGCACATAGTAATTACTTAACAAATGCCATCATTATTATTATTACCCCAGCGCTTAGAACAGTGCTTGGCACATAGTAATTACTTAACAAATGTCATCATCATTATTATTACCCCAGTGCTTAGAACAGTGATTGGCACATAGTAATTACTTAACAAATGCCATCACTATTATTATTACCCCAGCGCTTAGAACAGTGCTTGGCACATAGTAATTACTTAAATGCCATCATTATTATTATCATCCCAGCGCTTAGAACAGGGCTTGGCACATAGTAATTACTTAACAAATGCCATCATTCTTATTATTATCATTACCCCAGTGCTTAGAACAGTGCTTGGCACATAGTAAGTGCTTAACAAATGCCATCATCACTATTATTATCACCCCAGTGCTTAGAACGGTGCTTGGCACATGGTAAGCGCTTAACACAAGCCATCATTACTATTATTATTATTACCCCAGTGCTTAGAACAGTGCTTGGCACAGAGTAATTACTTAACAAATGCCATCATCCTCATTATTATCATTACCCCAGCACTGAGAACAGTGCTTGGCACATAGTAAGCGCTTAACAAATGCCATCCTCATTATTATTATTATTACCCCAGCGCTCAGAACAGTGTTTGGCACATAGTAAGCGCTTAACACAAGCCATCATTATTATTATTATTATTACCCAGTGCTTGGCACATAGTAATTACTTAACAATGCCATCATTCTTATTATTATCATTACCCCAGCGTTCAGAACAGTGTTTGGCACATAATAGGCGCTTAATAAATGCCACTATTATTCCGCTGATGATGCTAATCAATGCCCCCCCCATGGGGGCCTGGATTGACACCCTTGCTCCCTCCCAGAAGCCTCCGCGGCTGCTGGCCGGACTCACCGCTCCGGGGGGAGAGACAGGCCGACAATGGCCGGATGTGAAGGCACTTCCTGCGCCGCTCTGGGTCCCGGCGGACTCCGACACTCGATGGTCCGCGGACGGACGGGGGCCAAGGGGCCGGGGCCCATCCCGGCCATCCAATCGACTCCTCCGAAGGTGGGATTCCATCGTGACGTCACGAACAGTCCCCGCCCCCAACCCGCTCAGCCAATAGCCGGGCGCGGCCCCTCAGGTGGGCGGGGAGCAGAAGGCGCGCTCCGCGCATGCGCCTGAGCGGGAGGGACGCGTGAGGTCGTTGGGCCGCTAGGTGGCGCCCGGCTCCGCCCCTTGTCTGCTGTGTGACCTTGGACAAGTCACTTAACGTCTCTGGGCCTCAGCCCCCTCATAATAATAATAATAATGATGGCATTTGTTAAGCGCTTACTATGTGCCAAGCACTGTTCTAAGCGCTGGGGGGGATAGTTTTAGACTGTGAGCCCACTGTTGGGTAGGGACTGTCTCTATATGTTGCCAATTTGTACTTCCCAAGCGCTTAGTACAGTGCTCTGCACATAGTTAGCGCTCAATAAATACGATTGATGATGATGATGATAAAATAAATAGAATAGATAAATAAATAAATAAATAGAGTAATAAATATGTACAAACATATACATATGACAAAAATATATACATATACAAGCATATAGACATTTATTTTGTTTGCACATATTTATTCTCTTTATTTTATTTTGTTAATATGTTTTGTGACTTCGGGCAAGTCACTTTACTTCTCTGGGCCTCAGTTCCCTCATCTGGAAAATGGGGATGAAGTCCCTGAGCCCCACGGGGGACAACTCGATCACCTTGTAACCTCCCCAGCGCTTAGAACAGTGCTTGGCACATAGTTTAATTACCATTGATTAATTGATTGATTTGGCGCAACTACTGCTCTGAAAAAAGGAAAGTCCCCATGCTTAGATACCTAGCATATGCATATCCAGAAAACTGGGTTACCAAATTGTTGGTTGTGATAAACATTTAGAGGGGCGTGCTATCTATATCCAAGTCACTATGTATATATGTTTGTACATATTTATTCCTCTATTTGTTTTACTTGTACATATTTATTCTATTTATTTTATTTTGTTAATATGTTATATAAACATTTAGAGGGGCGTGCTATCTATAGCCAAGTCACTATGTATATATGTTTGTACAGATTTATTACTCTATTTTACTTGTACATATTTATTCTATTTATTTTTTGTTAATATGTTATATAAACTTTTAGAGGGGCGTGCTATCTATATCCAAGTCACTATGTATATATGTTTGCACATATTTATTACTCTATTTATTTTACTTGTACATATTTATTCTATTTATTTTATTTTGTTAATATGCTTTGTTTTGTTGTTTGTCTCCCCCTTCTAGACTATGAGCCCGCTGGTGGGTAGGGACCGTCTCTAGATGTTGCCAACTTGGACGTCCCAAGCGCTTAGTCCAGTGCTCTGCACACAGGAAGCGCTCAATAAATACGATTGAATGAATGAATGAATGAATCATTCAATAAATACGATTGAATGAATGAATGAATGAATCATTCATTCAATCGTATTTATTGAGCGCTTCCTGTGTGCAGAGAACTGGACTAAGCGCTTGGTATCAATCGTATTTACTGAGCGCTTACTGTGTGCAGAGCACTGTACTAAGTGCTTGGGAAGTACTAATAATAATGATGGTATTGGTTTAGCGCTTACTATCCAGCGCTTAGAACAGTGCTTGGCACATAGTAAGCGCTTAATAAATGCCATTATTATTATTATTATTATTATTATTATGTGCCAAGCACTGTTCTAAGCGCTGGGGTATTAAGAGTGATGGTATTTGTTAAGCGCTTACTATGTGCCAAGCACTGTTCTAAACGCTGGGGGAGATACAAGGTGATCAGGTTGTCCCCCGTGGGGCTCACAGTCTTCATCCCCATTTTCATTCATTCATTCATTCAGTCTTATTCATTGAGCGCTTACTGTGTGCAGAGCACTGTACTAAGCGCTTGGGAAGTACAAATTGGCGACATACAGAGACGGTCCCTACCCAACAATGGGTTTACAGTCTAGAAGGGCAGGAACTGAGGCCCAGAGAAGTGAATCAATCAATCAATCATCATCATCAATCATATTTATTGAGCGCTTACTGTGTGCAGAGCACTGTACTAAGCGTTTGGGAAGTACAAGTTGGCAACATATAGAGACAGTCCCTACGCAACAGTGGGCTGACTTGCCCAAAGTCACACAACTGATAAGTAAGACAAGGGTTATGGTCTCTGATAATAATAATAATGGTATTTGTTAAACGCATAAATATGTGTCAAGCACTGTTCTAAGCGCTGGGGTAAATGCAAGGCCGATTCTATTGCCTCCACAACGTCCCGAACCGAATTGAATCAGTTGCATTCATTGATAATAACAATAATCACAATAATGATGGCATTTGTTAAGCGCTTACTACGTGCCAACCACTGTTCTAAGCGTTGGGGTAAATGCAAGGACGATTTTATTGCCTCCACAACGTCCCGAACCGAATTGAATCCGTTGCATTCATTGATAATAATAATAATCACAATAACGATGGTATTTGTTAAGCGCTTACTACGTGCCAAGCACTGTTCTAAGCGTTGGGGTAAATGCAAGGACGATTTTATTGCCTCCACAACGTCCCGAACCGAATTGAATCAGTTGCATTCATTGATAATAATAATAATCACAATAATGATGGTATTTGTTAAGCGCTTACTACGTGCCATCCACTGTTCTAAGCGTTGGGGTAAATGCAAGGACGATTTTAATTGCCTCCACAACGTCCCGAACCGAATTGAATCCGTTGCATTCATTGATAATAATAATAATCACAATAACGATGGTATTTGTTAAGCGCTTACTACGTGCCAAGCACTGTTCTAAGCGTTGGGGTAACTGCAAGGTCATCAGGTTGTCCCCCCCCGTGGGGCTCACAGTCTTCATCCCCATTTTACAGATGAGGTCACGGAGGCACAGAGAAGTTAGGTGACTTGCCCACAGTCACACAGCCAAGTGACAAGTTTACCGTGTGCAGAACACTGTCCTAAACGCTTGGCTTTCAATCAATCAATCAATCAATCAATCAATCGTATTTATTGAGCGCTTACTATGTGCAGAGCACTGTACTAAGCGCTTGGGAAGTACAAATTGGCAACACATAGAGACAGTCCCTACCCAACAGTGGGCTCACAGTCTAAAAGGGGGAGACGGAGAACAAAACCAAACATACTAACAAAATAAAATAAATAGAATAGATATGTACAAGTAAAATAAATAGAGTAATAAATATGTACAAACATATATACATATATGGCTCTCCCTCGCCATCCTCTGTCCCGAGGCCTGGATTTTTGGACAATCGCAGGAGGGAGAGGGGTTGGATGAACATGGAGAAGGGAAAGAAAGAAGGCAGGGTTGCTGAGACCTGTGGGAGCATCCATTCCCCGATTCACTGGGGATCCCCAAAATGAGGGGAAAAAAAAATTGGGTTGAAACTCGCTTCCAGGAAAGAAAAACAACCACAGGCCCCAGTGAGATTCGAACTCACGACCCCTGGTTTACAAGACCAGTGCTCTAACCCCTGAGCTACGGAGCCGGTGGTGAAGGGTTTTTTAACTCACTTCTAAACTATTAAGGTAATGTTTCTGCAAATGTTGCCCAGAGGATTACAGAATCCACTCAGGAGTTGGGTTAATCATCATCATCATCAATCGTATTTATTGAGCGCTTACTATGTGCAGAGCACTGTACTAAGCGCTTGGGAAGTACAAATTGGCAACATATAGAGACAGTCCCTCGGGAACAAAGTGACTAGGATAAATTGGCTCCATATTCAGAGATCTCTTGGATTGCGCCTCCTCTGATTTCCTTTCCCTCTCCCCCCATCATCATCAATCGTATTTATTGAGCGCTTACTGTGTGCAGAGCACTGTACTAAGCGCTTGGGAAGTACAAGTTGGCAACATATAGAGACAGTCCCTACCCAACAGTGGGCTCACAGTCAGATCTTCAAACCAGTCAATCAATCAGTAGTACTTATTCATTCATTCGTATTTATTGAGCGCCTACAAACATAATAATAAACAGACACATTCCCTCCCCACAACGAGCTGGGGGGTGGGGGGGAGACAGACAATTGCTGTGTGACCTTGGGCAAGCCACTTAACTTCTCTGTGCCTCAGTTACCTCATCTGCAGAAGAGGGATTGAGACTGTGACCCCTACGTGGACGGGAACTGTGTCCAATCCGAGTTGTTTGTATCCACCCCGGCGTTTGGCATATAGTAAGCCCTCAACAAATACCACAATTATTATTAATAATAATATAAATATAAATAAATTAGCTTTTGAGCACGGCCTCCCGGCGTTTGGCATATAGTAAGCCCTCAACAAATGCCACAATTATAATTAATAATAATATAAATATAAATAAATTAGCTATTGAGCACGGCCTGTGTGCAGGGGGCTCAATTAAACCCTTGAAATACGCAAATCTGTTATTAGTAAGCATAGATAGTCCCTGTCCTCAAGGGTTTTGCAATCTAGCAGGACATATCAATCAATTAATCGATGGTATTTATTGAGCCCTTTCTGAGGGCAGAGAACAGTACTCATAGGGAGAGTGCATGGGCTAAAAGAAATAGAGCACGCATTAAGTGTTTAGCAAATACCATAATTCTTCTTATTAAATTGCTGATAGGAGGAAGCAAAAGAGGATAAAACCTTCCCAGCCTGAGCCTCTCTTTTCTTCTGCTCCTCCACCCCTCCCCATTCAATCATTCATTCATTCATCAATATTTATTGAGCGCTTACCGTGCGCAGAGCACTGTACTAAGCGCTTGGAAAGTCCAATTCAGCAGCAGATAGAGCCAATCCCTACCCAACAACGGGCTCACTGTCTAGAAGGGGGAGACAACAGCAAAACAATACCATCAACAGCATCAAAAGAGATAAATAGAATTATAGATAGATACACATCATTAATACCCTTCCCTGCCCCACAGCACTTGCGTCTATATGTACATATTTATTGTTCTATTTATTTTATTAATGATGTGCAGATATCTCTAATTCCATTAATCCGTTTTGAGGCTATTGATCCCTGTCTGCTTGTTTTGTTGTCCGTCTCCCCCCATCTAGAGTGTGAGCCCGTTGTTGGGTAGGGATTCTCTCTGCTGTCGAATTGTACTTTCCAAGCGTTTAGTACAGTGTCCTGCCCACAGTAGACGCTCAATAAATTCGATTGACTAAAAATAGGGGCCTACAGAGGTGGGAAGTGTCCGGTGGAAGGCCGTGATCGTATAGTGGTTAGTACTCTGCGTTGTGGTCGCAGCAACCTCGGTTCGAATCCGAGTCACAGCAAGGGGACTTACTTTTTTCTTTTCTTTAATCCCCAGAATAATAATAATTATTATTATTATATAATTAATAATAATAATAATGGTATTTGTTAAGCGCTTACCTTGTGCCAAACACTGTTCTAAGCTCTGGGGTAGATCCAAGGTCATCAGGTTGTCTCAGGTGGGGCTCACAGTCTTTATCAATCAATCAATCATCATCATCATCAATCGTATTTATTGAGCGCTTACTGTGTGCAGAGCACTGGACTAAGCGCTTGGGAAGTACAAGTTGGCAACATATAGAGACAGTCCTTACCCAACAGTGGGCTCCCAGTCTAAAACTTTATCCTTTATCTTTTAGCACTTAGTACAGGGCTAAGCGCTTAGTCTATTGCTCTGCGCACAGTAAGCGCTCAATAAATACGATTGATTGATTGATGGATTGATCCCCATTTTACAGATGAGGCAACTGAGGCCCAGAGAAGGGAAATGACCTGCCCAAAGACACACGCATGATGGAACTAAGCCACAGTATTTAATGCCCTCCTTACCTCCTTCCCTTCCTCACAGCACCTGTATATATGTATATATGTTTGTACATATTTATTACTCTATTTATTTATTTATTTATCTTACTTGTACATATCTATTCTATTTATTTTATTTTGTTAGTATGTTTGGTTTTGTTCCCTTCTAGACTGTGAGCCCGCTGTTGGGTAGGGACTGTCTCTATGTGTTGCCGACTTGTACTTCCCAAGCGCTTAGTACAGTGCTCTGCACACAGTAAGCGCTCAATAAATACGATTGATTGATTGATTCTGGGAAGGAGGATTAGAGCAGGGTCTGAGCTTCATCACACATTAAGAGAAAAAGCCCATTTCGGTTCTTTCTGCCCCTGGAGAGGGAATGAAGTGTGAGCGCGCTGTGGGCAGGGATTGTCTCTCTTTGTTGGTGAATTGTACTTTCCAAGCGCTTAGTACAGTGCTCTGCACACAGTAGGCGCCCAATAAATACGACTGAATGAATGAATGTGTGACTTTGTCACAACTTCTCTTCTAGACTGTGAGCCCACTGTGGGGTAGGGACCGTCTCCGTATGTTGCCAACTTGGACTTCCCAAGTGCTTAGTACAGCGCTCTGCACACCATCATCATCATCAATTGTCAGCTGTGTGAGCTTGGGCAAGTCACTCCACTGGGCCTCAGTTACCTCATCTGTAAAATGGGGATGAAGACTGTGAGCCCCCCGTGGGGCAACCTGATTACCTTGTAACTTCCCCAGCACTTAGAACAGTGCTTTGCACATAGTAAGTGCTTAATAAATGCCATTATTATTATTATTATTATTATACTTCTCTGGCCTCAGTTCCCTCACCTGTAAAATGGGGATTAAAACTGCGAGCCTCCCGTGGGACAACCTGATGACCTTGTATCTCCCCCAGCCCTAGAACAGTGCGGGGGATATAATAAGCGCTTGACAAATGCCATCATCATTATTATCATTATACTCTTCCAAGCGTTTAGTACAGTGCGCTGCACACAGTAAGCGCTCAATAAGTACGATCGACTGAATGGCTAAAAATAGGGGAAGAGGCGAGTAGTAAGTGTCTCCCAGTGGAGGGCCGTGATCGTATAGTGGTTAGTACTCTGCGTTGTGGCCGCAGCAACCTCGGTTCGAATCCGAGTCACGGCATGTGGGTACATTTTTTTCTTTTATCCCCAAAATAATAATAATTAATATTAATAATTAAAGCGCCTACCTTGTGCTAAACACTGTTCTAAGCGTTGGGGTAGATCCAAGGTCATCAGGTTGTCCCACGTGGGGCTCCCAGTGAGTGCTCCAACTGGCTAAGGACATTCAAAAACTAATAAGGAAATGGTGTTCCACAGTTTTGTTTTTTTTTGTTTTTTTTTAAACCATATTTGTATTACTCTATTTATTTATTACTCTATTCATTTATTTAATTATTTTACTTGTACATATCTATTCTATTTATTTTATTAGTATGTTTGGTTTTGTTCTCTGTCTCCCCCTTTTAGACTGTGAGCCCACTGTTGGGTAGGGACCGTCTCTAGATGTTGCCAACTTGTTCTTCCCAAGCGCTTAGTCCAGTGCTCTGCACACAGGAAGCGCTCAATAAATGCGATTGATTGATTGATTCATCCCCAATTTACAGATGAGCTAACTGAGGCCCAGAGAAGTGAAGTGACTCGCCCAAAGCCACCCAGCTGACAAGTGGCGGAGATGGGATTCGAACCCAAGACCTCCTTTCTGGGACGCTGTTTTGGACTAGAGTCTGAGCGTCGTTACACAAAAGAGAAGGAGCCCCACATACCCTGGAGAGGGTATAAAATTAGGTTGGCAACCCCATTACTAGGCTGATAGGAAATTGTACTTTCCAAGCGCTTAGTACAGTGCTCTGCACACAGTAAGCGCTCAATAAATACGATTGAAAGAAAGAATAGACTTTCTTGCTTCTTCTTCGTTTCTTGTTCACGTTTCTCGTTCGTTGTGGACAAGGAACGGGTCTACCAGCTCTTGCTATAGTGTGCTCTGCACACAGTAAGCGCTCAATCAATACGATTGATTGATTGATTGATTGAAAAGACAGGAGTTTCAAGAAAATTGGAGCCTCTCGCACGCTAAGCGAGCGCTCTACCATCTGAGCTAATTCCCCTACAAACTTCAGATTTGCGTGGAGCATTTATACAACAAAACTCTTGGTTTCATTCATTCATGCCTGCAATCGGATTTATTCATTCAATCATATTTATTGAGCGCTTACTGTGTGCAGAGCACTGTACTAAGCGCTTGGGAAGTCCAAGTTGGCAACATATAGAGACGGTCCCTACCCAACAGTGGGCTCACAGCCTAGAAGATTGTCCCACATAGGTCTCACAATCTTATTCCCCATTTTACAGATGAGGTAACTGAGGGACAGAGAAGTAAAGTGATTTTCCCAAGGTCACCCAGCAGACAAGTGGCGGAGTCAGGATTAGAACCCAGGTCCATCTGACTCCTAAGCCCGTGCTCCTATACAGTGGGCCATATTTGGGTCAGTGTCCTGCCCTGGAATTAAGTACCGTTACTGTTGATGACTACATCCTGCTCTCTCTGTCTTTCTTCCGCTTTCCTCTCTTCCCCGGTCCCAGGCTTCTCTGCAATCAATCAATCAATCGTATTTATTGAGCGCTTCCTGTGTGCAGAGCACTGGACCAAGCGCTTGGGAAGTACAAGCTGGCAACATATAGAGACAGTCCCTACCCAACAGTGGGCTCACAGTCTAAAAGGGGGAGACAGAGAACAAAACCAAACTAACCAAATAAAATAAATAGAATAGATATGTACAAGTAAAATAAATAGAGTAATAAATATGTACAAACATATATACATATATACAGGTGCTGTGGGGAAGGGAAGGAGGTAAGATGAGGGGGATGGAGAGGGGGACGAGGGGGAGAGGAAGGAAGGAAGGCCCTCCCTAGGTTCTAACTGAGAATCCGAGGCGATGGACGGCACTGAGCTCTCCTTTGGGATGGTGATTCTGGCCCAGATCAGCATCGGGGTCTCGGCGAACGTCTTCCTCCTCCTGTTTTACTCTATTTATTTATTTATTTATTTTATTTGTACATATCTATTCTATTTATTTTATTATGTTAGTATGTTTGGTTTTGTTCTCTGCCTCCCCCTTTTAGACTGTGAGCCCACTGTTGGGTAGAGACTGTCTCGATATGTTGCCAATTTGTGCTTCCCAAGCGCTTAGTACAGTGCTCTGCACATAGTAAGCGCTCAATAAATACGATTGATTGATTGATTGATTGATTGATTGATTTTATGCCCACGTGGTCTCCGCCAGCCACAAGCCCAGCTCCCCAGACCTGATCCTCGCCCACCAGACCTTGGCCAACATCATCATCCTCCTCACCGGCGGAATCCCTGAGACCATGCCAGCTTGGGGACGGAGAAATTTCCTGGATACTGTTGGCTGTGAAATCCTCGTGTACCCGTACAGGATGGGAGTGTCTTCCAGGCCGTCCCCGTCAGCCCCGGCCTCCCCATGGGCAGGGGTCAAAGCCAAACTGCCCAAGTGTGTCGTCCCTTTCTGTCTCCTCTCCTGGGTCATCAATCTGGTCCTGGACGCAACTATGCCTTCGTATGCCACCGGCCTGCAGAACATCAGCAGTCTTCAGGTCATATTGGATCTCAAATCTTGCTCGCGAATCCGTTCTTCATAGTCCTCATGAGCGTGGCCGGCGGTTACGTGGTGTTTGTCCCGCACAGGCACCACTGGCAGGCCCGGCCCCTCCACGGGCCCAGACACTCCTCCAGGACAATGCCCGAGGTCAGAGCGGCCAAGAGGGTCATCGCCCTGGTCACCCTCTACGTTCTCCATTATGGACGATGGAGAGCATTTTGGTCAACGTGATAGAGAATTCTCCTCTGCTGATGAATAGTCATATGCTCCTGGGCTACACCTCCTCGGTCATCACTCCATTCTTGAGCATCATGAGCGACAAGAGGATGAGAACGTTCTGGGAAAAGGAATCTTCCGTTTCCAGCACGGAGTCCCAGAGTGGAGCCGGGAAGCCATCCACCTTCCCACTGAGTCCGCCTGGGATTAAGGTGATACGGCGTCTCGGTCTGGATGGAAACGTCCTGCTGTTGGGGGAGAGATCACATCCACACCAGGATTCATTCATTCAATCATTCAACACCCAGATCAATTAATCGCATCTATTGAGCGTTTACTGGGCGCAGAGCAGTGTACTAAGTGCTTGGGATTTTGCCCACAGCAGACTCGCAGTTTAGAGTACAAAAGAATCAGAAGACACGATCCCTGATCTCTAGGGCCTTACAATCAAGTAGGGGAGACAGATATGGGAATAATTTCATAATCATCCATCAATAATAATCCATAAATCTCCCAAACATTTAGGAGCGTACAAGAGAGTAAGTAGCCCTCAAGAGACATAACCCAAGGAAGACATAACCCTCAGCGAACACACAATTTAGCAAAGGAAACAGACACTAAAATAAATGAGAAAAAAGGGAATAAAGAGAGGATTCAAGGTGTGCTTTGGTGGTTTGGAAAGGCTGAAGTGAGAAATTGTTAAAGCTAAGTAGGATGCATTTTAAAAGAGTTGAATGTGAAAGGCAAATTAAAATGCATCCTACTTAGCTTTAACAATTTCTCACTTCAGCCTTTCCAAACTACCAAAGCACACCATGAATCCTCTCTTAATTTCCTTTTTTCCTCGTTTATTTTAGTGACTGTTTCCTTTGCTAAATTGTATGAGTTGAGTTGAATTTGAAAGGCAAATAGAATTACCGATATCTATACACACCCTCTTTTCTCCCTCTAGACTGTCAAACTCCATGTGGGCAGGGAATATGTTGGCCCATAGTGAGCGCTTAACAAATACCATCATTATTATTATTATTATTATTTGGGGATACAAGTCAGGACGATTTAAAAATTGCTCAGGGAAGGCTTCCTGGAGGAGATGTAATCTCAGCAAAGTTTTGAAGATGGAGAAATAACGTCATTCCAATAAGGAAAATAGGTCCTGCTGGGATTCGAACCCAGGATCTCCTGTTTACTAGACAGGCGCTTTAACCAACTAAGCCACAGAACCCCTCTACTTCTCTCAACTTTGAATTCCTGCCCTGGTGAATTTTTCTTGTAGGGACGAGAGGGATGGGGAGAGGGATAAAATTGGTCTGTTGATGAGAGACACTGATGATAACAGAGGAAAATGCGGTTTTTTATCAAGCCATTTGTCCGAAAATAAAACATTCCTACCAGGAGTGGGGTTCGAACCCACGCGGGCATATGCCCATTGGATCTTAAGTCCAACGCCTTAACCACTCGGCCATCCTGGTGGGGTGCAAAGAGGTATTTTGCAATGGTTGTCTATCGATGGAAGGGGGAGAAAACTCCTTTTCCCCATCTCCCTGATGGTTGGGATTCCATTTCTTTGTTCTTCTCCCGAGCATCTGTGTCCTGGTTGCCAGGGAAAACGCCCCGAGCCTTCTTTCCTCCCCGTAACCTGGGAAAACGAGAGAGCCACAGCCTGGGAGGAACCGATGGGGAAAGCCCAGAGCCCGACCTGGTTGTCAGGTAGATCGCCCAGCGGTTAGTGCAGTGCTTAGCGCACAATAAGCCCTTAACGAACGTCTCGATTACTATTATTCGGGGAACTGCTTTCCTGTTCCCCGTCTTTTCTCTCCATCTCTCCTCGCTTGTCCCTCTCTTCCACTTCTTCCCCCTCTTATTTCCCCTCTCTCCCTCCCTCCCTCCATCCATCCATTTCCCATTGATTGTCCCATGGATCGCCTTTCTTCCTCTCCCCTCCGCCCACACCCTTCCCCGTCTTCATCCTTTCTTCCCTTCTTCTTTTCCTCCTCCCCTTTCTCCTCCTTTCCCCCTTTCCTCCTTCTTTTCTTCCTCCCCGTTCTCCTTTCCCCTTCTCTTCTCCTTTTCCTCCTCCCTTTTCTCTTCCTTTCCCCATCTTTTTCTTCTCCCCTTTCTCTTCCTTTCCCCTTCTCTTCTTCTCCTTTCTCTTCCTTTCCCTTTTTCTTCTCCCCTTTCTCTTCCTTTCCCCTTCTTTTCTTCCTGTCTTTTCTCTTCCTTCCCCATCTCTTTTTCTTCTCCCCTTTCTCTTCCTTTCCCCCTTTTTCTTCCCCCTTTCTTTTCCTTTCCCCCTTTTTCTTCCCCCCTCTCTTCCTTTCCCCTTCTCTTCTCCTTTTCCTCCTTCCCTTTCTTTTACTTTCCCCCTTTTCTTCTTCTCCCCTTTCTCCTCCTTTCCCCTTCTCTTTTTCTTTTCCTCCTCCTTTTTTCCTTCCTTCTCCCCATTCTCTTTTTCTCCTTTTCCTTCTCCCCTTTCTCCTCCAGTGCCTGGCACATAGTAAACACTTATCAAAAACCATAATTATTACTATTATTCTCCTCCTTTCCCCCTTCTCTTCTCCTTTTCCTCCTCCCCTTTCTCCTCCAGTGCCTGGCACATAGTAAACGCTTATGAAATACCATAGTTATTATTACTATTATTATTCTCCTCCTTTCCTCCTCCTCGTCTCCATTTCCACCTCTCCCTCCTCCTCATCCCCCATCTCCCTCACCCCTTTCCTCCTTTCTCTTCTCCTCCTCCTTCATCGACTCTGGTGTAATCCCAAAATCCACAGAGACACTCCGAGCAGAGCAGAAATGAAAATCTGTGACAGGAGGAAAGCCAAAATAATTATCGGACATTGGGGATGTAGCTCAGTGGTAGAGCGCATGCTTCGCATGTATGAGGTCCCGGGTTCAATCCCCGGCATCTCCATTTCCCATTCCTTTTTTCCACCATCCCTTGGCCACATCTTCAGCGTTGTCTTTGTCATCTTCAGTGCAAGCACCTTCATCATCATTTACAATATCAGCTGCTGCGTTTATTGAGCGCTTCTTGAGTGGGGAGCAGTGTTCTGCACACCGTAAGCGTTCAAAAAATACGATTGAATGAATAGTTTATCCCCTTATGTGTATTTTACTCACCCGCACATTCAAGCACTAATTTATGACCACACCTCCTGCTTCTCGTCTCAAAGTTATTTTTAACATCCGCCTCCTCCTATAGATTGAAAATTACTTGAGGGCAGGGATCATGTCTACTAAATATATGTTCTTTTTCAAACACTTAAGAGTCCTGCTCCCAGTAGGGGCTCAATAAATATTATTGATCGAAAACGCCGTCCCATTTGCTCAAATAAGCCCTCTAAAGGCAGGGATCACGTCTCTTCTTTTCTTTTTATGGTGTCTGTTAAGCACTTACTACGTGCCAGGCACCGTACTAAGCGCTGGGATCAATACAAGCAAATCAGGTCGGTCACAGCCCCCGTCTCACATGGGGCTCACAGTCTTCACCCCCATTTTACAGATGAGGGAACTGAGGCACAGAGACATGAAGTGACTTGCCCAAGGTCACACAGCAGACAAGTGGCGCAGCCAGGATTAAAACCCATGTCCTTCCAACCCCCAGACCCAAGTTCTATCCACTAATGGTAATAATAATGGTCCTTGCAACGCGCTAAGTGCCAAGCACTGTTCCAAGCACTGGGAGAGATACAAATTAATCAGGTTGGACACTGTCCCTCGTGGGGCTCAAGGTCTCAATCCCCATTTTACAGATGAGGAAACTGAGGCACAGAAAAGTGAAGTCACTTGCCCAGCCACACAGTAGACACGTGGCGGAGCCGGGACTAGAACCTAGGCCCTTCTCATTTCGAGGATCATTTACTATGTGTCAAGCACTGTTCCAAGTGTGGGGTGGATACTAATTATAATTACAATAATAATGCTATTTGTTAAGCGCTTACTACATGCCAAGCACTTTTCTAAGCCCTGGGGGAGATACAAGGTGATCGGGTTGTCCCACGTAGGGCTCCCGGTCTTAATCCCCATTTGACAGAAGAGGGAACTGAGGCACACAGAAGTTGAGTGGCTTGCCCAAGGTCACTCAGCAGGGAAGTGGCGGAGCAAGATTAGAACCCACATCCTCTGACTCCCAAGACTGGGCTCTTTCCACTGAGCCAAATCAGGCCAGATAGATTCCCTGTACCACATGGGGATCCCAGTTTAAGGGGGAGGGAGAATCACAGTCGGTTTCAAGGGTCTCTTCTGTCTGGCCCCTCCTGATCTACCTGCTTTTATTATTATTATTAATAATAATTATAATGGCATTTATTAAGCGCTTACTATGTGCAAAGCACTGTTCTAAGCACTGGGGAGGTTCCCAGCTCTGCCAACTGTCAGCTGTGTGACTTTCGGCAAGTCACTTAACTTCTCTGGGCCTCGGTTACCTCATCTGTAAAATGGGGATCAAGGCTGTGAGCCCCCCGTGGGACAACCTGATCACCTTGTAACCTCCCCAGCGCTTAGAACAGTGCTTTGCGCACAGTAAGCGCTTAATAAATGCCATCATTATTATTATTATTACAAGGTGATCAGGTGGGATCACCTGATCAGGTGGTAATAATAATAATAATAATGGCATTTGTTAAGTGATCAAACTCTCCTAGCACTCTAGACTACCTTCTCCCTTCTAGCATTCAATCATATTTATAGAGTGCTTACTGGGTTTAGAGCACTGTACTAAGCGCTTGTACTAAGCATTCCCTAGCACTGACCCTCTTTAGCATTCCCATATTTCGTGTCAGCGTGGCTCAGTGGAAAGAGCTCAGGCTTGGGAGTTAGACGTCATGGGTTCTAATTCCAGCTCCGGCACTTATCGGCTGTGTGACTTTGGGCAAGTCACTTCACTTCTCTGTGCCTCATCTGTAAAATGGGGATTAAGACTGTGAGCCCCATATGGGACAACCTGATTACCTTGTATGTCCCCCCAGGACTTAGAACAGTGCTTGGCACATAGTAAGCGCTTAACAAACGCCAGCATCACTATTATTATCTATTTATTTTGACCTCTCTAGGAATAGATGGTTAGTACAAAGTGCTTAGTACAGTGCTCCGCGTACACAGTAAGTGCTCAACAAATACAAGTGACTGACAAATGGTTTAATCAACCGATTAATTGTTCACAGTTAAGTGCTCTATAAATACAAGTGACTGACAAATGGTTTAATCAATCGATTGATTGTTCAATCTATTTTGACCTCTCTCTCTAGAGACAAATGGTTAGTGTAAAACCCTTAGTACACTGCTCTGCGCACAGTAAGCATTCAATAAATATGACTGACCTATGGTTTAATCAATCGATTGATTGATTGCTCAATCTATTTTGACCTTTCTAGAGACAAATGGTTAGTATAAAACCCTTAGTACACTGCTCTGCGCACAGTAAGCATTCAATAAATATGATTGACCTATGGTTTAATCAATCGATTGATTGATTGCTCAATCTATTTTGACCTCTCTAGAGACAAATGATTAGTAGAAAACCCTTAGTACACTGCTCTGCGCACAGTAAGCATTCAATAAATATGACTGACCTATGGTTTAATCAATCGATTGACTGATTGCTCAATCTATTTTGACCTCTCTAGAGACAAATGATTAGTAGAAAACCCTTAGTACACTGCTCGGTGCACAGTAAGCATTCAATAAATATGACTGACCTACGGCTTAATCAATCGATTGATTGAATGCTCACTCTATTTTGACCTCTCTAGCGACAAATGGTTAGTAGAAAACCCTTAGTACACTCTTCTGCACACAGTAAGCATTCAATAAGTATGATTGACCGATGGTTTAATTAATCGATTGACTGCTCAATCTATTTTGACCTCTCTAGCGACAAATGGTTAGTAGAAAACCCTTAGTCCACTGCTCTGCACACGGTAAGCATTCAATAAATACGACTGACCTATGGTTTAATCAATCGATTGATTGATTGCTCACTCTATTTTGACCTCTCTAGAGACAAATGATTAGTAGAAAACCCTTAGTACACTGCTCGGTGCACAGTAAGCATTCAATAAATATGACTGACCTACGGCTTAATCAATCGATTGATTGCTCACTCTATTTTGACCTCTCTAGAGACAAATGGTTAGTAGAAAACCCTTAGTACACTCTTCTGCACACAGTAAGCATTCAGTAAGTATGATTGACCGATGGTTTAATTAATCGATTGATTGCTCAATCTATTTTGACCTCTCTAGCGACAAATGGTTAGTAGAAAACCCTTAGTCCACTGCTCTGCACACGGTAAGCATTCAATAAATGCGACTGACCTATGGTTTAATCAATCGATTGATTGATATTGCTCAATCTATTTTGACCTCTCTAGAGACAAATGGTTAGTAGAAAACCCTTAGTACACTGCTCTGCGCACAGTAAGCATTCAATATAATGGGTAGCCTCTGCCTCCACCCTCTTGTTTACAACAAGAATGATGGCACGTGTTAGGCGCTTACTATGTGCTAAGCACTGTTCTAAGCGCTTAACAGATGTCATCATTATTATGAACGAGAGGGCGGAGACAGAGGCTCCGGGCACTTGCTGTGCCTCTCTAGGAGAGCGGAGGCCTCGTCTCGGTGGTAGCCTCTGTCTCCACCCTCTCGTTTATAATAATAATAATAATAATAATAATAACAGTAATAATAATAATAATGATGATGGCACTTGTTAGGCGCTTACTATGTGCAAAACACCGTTCTAAGCGCTTAACAAATGCCATCATTATTATTATTATAAACGAGAGGGTGCAGACAGAGGCTCCCGCGCGACCCCCTCGCCCCGCGCACTTCCTGTGCCTCTCTAGGAGGGCGGAGGCCTCGTCGTCTCGGTGGTAGCCTCTGCTTCCACCCTCTCGTTTATAGTAGTAGTAATGATGGCACGTATTAGGCGCTTACTATGTGCAAAGCACTGTTCTAAACGCTTAACAAATGCCATTATTATTATTATAAACGAGAGGGCGGAGACAGAGGCTCCTTTCTAGACTGGGAGCCCGCTGTTGGGTAGGGACCGTCTCTAGATGTTGCCAACTTGGACTTCCCAAGCGCTTAGTACAGTGCTCTGCACACAGTAAGCGCTCAATAAATATGAATGAATGATTGAATGAAGAATGTGAGCCCCATGTGGGACGGGGACTGTGTCCAACCCAATTACCTTGTATCTACCCCAGCGCTTAGAACAGTGTCTGGCACATAGTAAGCGCTTAACAAATACCACCATCATCATTATTAGTATTATTATTATGACCCATGTGGGGCTCACAGTCCTAATCCCCATTTTATAATGAGTAATAATAACAATAATAATATTTGTTAAGCACTTAGCGCTTAGAAGAGTGCTTTTCACATAGTAAGCGCTTAACAAATACCATTTTTATTATTATTATGTACTTCACAATACCATTGTTATTATTATTATTATGTATCAAACACTACTAAGCGTTGGGATCAATACAAGATAATCGGATCCCACATGGACCTCACAGTCTGAGAAAGAGGGAGACCAGGGATTGAATCCCCATTTTGCGGATGAAGGAACTGATGCACGGAGAAACGAAGTGATGTGCCCAAGGTCACGCAGCAGACAACTGGCAGGTTAGCATTTGAACCCAGGTCCTTCTGACCCTCAGGCTCTTGCCCCGACGACGTTGCTT
The DNA here is from genome assembly GCF_015852505.1 of Tachyglossus aculeatus. Lineage (NCBI taxonomy): Eukaryota > Metazoa > Chordata > Mammalia > Monotremata > Tachyglossidae > Tachyglossus > Tachyglossus aculeatus. Next base: position 1,643,530 of record NW_024044842.1, on the reverse strand, counting down.
CTTCTTCCCTCCCAACCACCGGGATTTGGGAAAGAGAGGGATCCATTCCCGCCGTACTGGATCATTATTGGGGTATTCCCTTCCTTAAATTGGAAATTGGTCAATGTGTGGCCCCCTAGCAAGGAGAAGGGATGGCAGGAGAGGGAGAAGAGCAAAAAAGAAGAAAAGGTCAACCACGAAGGGACTCGAACCCTCAATCTTCTGATCCGGAATCAGACGCCTTATCCATTAGGCCACGCGGTCGGATATTTTCTGGGTAAGGATTGTTCCCTTTGTTATTCATTTCATCACTTCGTTGCCTAGGAAACCGTCCTTTTTTCTCTTAGAGCCTGATCCCTAATAAAATCCTTACCGCTCCTTGTGGGCAGGAAATTTATCTGTTATATCCTTATATTGGACTATCCCTAGCGCTTAGTTCAGTGCCCTGTACACATTAAATAAATACGATCCCACGAATGGATGAATGAAGACGGAGATGTACTAGCTTACAACCGCGTTGCCTAGGAAACCGTTCTATACTGGTTTACATCTCTACATTATAAAAATAATCTGGAAGTCCTTCGAGCCGGAATCGAACCAGCGACCTAAGGATGACCGTGAAACACCCACTACAGTCCTCCGCTCTACCAACTGAGCTATCGAAGGCTCCATACTGAGTGCCTTTTCACAGGGGATGGTGGGGTTTTCTTTTCCCAGCGTATAAGTTTATTCATCAGTCGACCAGTTAATTAACCAATTTATCAGTCAATCGTGTTTACTGAGTACAAAACGCTTGGGAGAAAGCAATAAAGTTAGTAGACATGAGCCCTCAAGGAGCTAATAATCATTCATTCATTCATTCAATCGTATTTATTGAGAGCTTTCTGTGTGCAGAGCACTGTACTAAGCGCTTGGGAAGTACAAGTTTTGGGAACATCTAGAGACAAACCCATCACGTCTAACAGCTCTTATCCTATTGAATCCTTCCAAGTGCTGCGTAGGGAACTCTGCATACAGTCAGTGCTCAAACAATGCCATTGATTGATTGATCAGTGCACTAAAAAGATCTGGGGAGAAAACAATAGAGTTAGAAACGATTGATTGATTGATTGATTGGTCAGTGCACTAAGATCTGGGGAGAAAACAATAGAGTTAGAAGTAGCTTATAATTTTGCGAGCTATACGTCTCTTTTCTTGGAACCAAATACGAGTGTCAAATCTCAAGGTAGTAATAACAACAATAATTATTATTATATAATTATATTATGCAATAAATTATAATATTAATAATATTAATTATAATATAATATATTATATAATATATAATATGTAATTATATATAATACATATATTAATATAATAATGTTGGTGTTGTTTTGTTTGTTGAGCAGCGTGGCTCAGTGGAAAGAGCCCGGGCTTGGGAGTCAGAGGTCATGGGTTCTAATGCCCACTCCGCCACTTGCAGCTGGGTGACTTTGGGCAAGTCACTTCACTTCTCTGGGCCTGTTACCTCATCTGTAAAATGGGGATGAAGACTGTGAGCCCCCCGTGGGACAACATGATCCACGTTGTAATCTCCCCAGCGCTTAGAGCAGTGCTTTGCACATAGTAAGTGCTTAATAAATGCCATCATTATTATTATTACGAGGTAATGAGGTTGTCCCACGTTGTGCTCACCTGATCACCTTGTGGCTTCCCCAGCGCTTAGAACACTGCTTTGCACATAGAAGGCTTTTAATAAATGCCATCATTATTATTATTATTCTATGTGCCTCAGTTACCTCATCTGTAAAATGGGGATTGAGACTGTGAGCCCCACGTGGGGCAACCTGATCACCTTGTATCCCCCTCCAGTGCTTGGAACAGTGCTTTGCACCTAGTAAGCGCTTAACAAACGCTATTATTATTATTACTATTATTATTATTACTTACCCCAGTGCTTAGGACAGAGTTGGGCATGTAGTAAGTGCTCAACAAATGCCATTTAAAAAAAAAGCGAGGCAGCTGAGGCGTTCCCCCACCCCAAGGCCCAGAGAGAGACGGAAAATCAACTCTTGTGTGAGTCATGCTGAGGAGACTGGGCTCCCATTGTTGGGCGGGGATCGTATGCGTTTGTTTTGCCGAATTGTACTTTCCAAGCGCTTAGTACAGTGCTCTGCACACAGTAAGTGCTCAATAAATGTGAATGAATGAATGAATGAATCCCCGCTTTACAGAGGAGGGAACTGAGGCACAGAGAAGTGAAGTGACTAGCATCACTTTATGGGCTCCTGAGTTTTTCTTTAGGTCACCGACCCGGCCATTTGTCGAGGAAGTTGATTTTTCTCCGGCTGAAAGCACCGTGTAACGGCTCCGGCCCCATCGCTGGGAACTAACCAAGATTAAAAAACGATAAAATAAATAAAACAAGTCCTTCGAGCCGGAGTCGAACCAGCGACCTAAGGATGACTGGGAAGCAACGACTACAGTCCTCCGCTCTACCAGCTGAGCTATCGAAGGCTTGGTAAGGAATGCCTCCGTTGGGATTTTCTGGATGACCTTAGGCCCAGATTGGCCTTCCCGGTTCTAATTTTTGTCCCAGGAAAACCGAGGCACCGGAGCCTTTCCCGCTGCAGTCATTCCATCGGATTTACTCTGTGCAGAGCACTGGCCTAAGCGTTTGGAATTTACAATTCAGCAACAAATAGAGACAATCCCTGCCCACAAGGGGCTCACAGTCTAGGAGGGGGGAGACAGACATCAAAACAAGGAAACAGGCATCAGTAGCAGGAATAGAAATAACTAGAATTAGTGATATAGGCAAATCACCATAAGTGGAGCATCGAGGCCTAGTGGACGGAGCTCGGGTTGGGAATCCGGAGGGCCTGGGTTCTAATCCCACTTGTCTGCTGTGTGACCTTGGGTAACCCCCTCTCAGTGGAAAGAGCCGGGGCTTGGGGGTCGGAGGTGGTGGGTTCTAATCCCGGCTCTGCCACGTGTCGGCTGTGGGACTCTTCTCTGCGCCTCAGTTCCCTCATCTCTAAAATGGGAATTAAGACTGTGAGCCCCCAGTGGGACAACCTGATCACCTTGTAACCTCCCCAGCTCTTAGAACAGCGCTTTGCGCTTAATGTGTTGTTATTATTATTATTATTATTATTATTCTCTGGGCCTTAATTCCCTCATCTGTGAAACGGGGATTAAGACTGTGAGCCCCACCTGATGACCTTGTATCTCGAACAGTGCTTGGCAATCAATCAATCAATCAATCAATCGTATTTATTGAGCGCTTACTATGTGCAGAGCACTGTACTAAGCGCTTGGGAAGTACAAATTGGCATCACATAGAGACAGTCCCTACCCAACAGTGGGCTCACAGTCTAAAAGGGGGAGACAGAGAACAGAACCAAACATACCAACAAAATAAAATAAATTATTAATTATTAATAATAATTATCATCGTTATATTATATGATAGTAATAAAATTAACAATAATTTATTGATTATTACTTGGCACATAGTAAGCGCTTAACAAATACCATTATTATTATTATTATTATTATTATTATTATTATTGTTATTATTAATGGGGCGGGAGACGGAGCCGGTCCTGGCCCGTGTCCGCTCGGTGGCTCCCCCGTGTGGCCCTCAGCCGCCGCTGCACCGAGCGAGTCCGCCCCGGTGGCGCCCCCGTGTGGCTCTCATCCGCCGCTGCACCGATCGAGTCCGCCCCGGTGGCGCCCCCGTGTGGCTCTCATCCGCCGCTGCACCGATCGAGTCCGCCCCGGTGGCGCCCCCGTGTGGCCCTCGGCCGCTACCGCCGCACTGATCGTGTCCGCCTCGGTGGCGCCCTCGTGTGGCTGTCACCCGGAGCAGCAGCACATCCTCCGCCGCCGAGAGCATTACTAACAGGCCGGGCCAGTGGCGCAATGGATAACGCGTCTGACTACGGATCAGAAGATTCCAGGTTCGACTCCTGGCTGGCTCGAATCCCTTAACTTTTCCTTTTTCCCCCTCCCAAATCCATCGCATCATTCATTCGGTCGCATTTATTATGATGACCAGGGTTAGTACCATTAATTATTATGATTACTATATATGCCTGTCCAACTTGTACTCCCCAAGCAATGGGTACAGCGCTCTGCACACACTAAGCGCTCCATAAATACGATTGAGTGAATGAATTGCCTATTATTTGTTATAAATACTACGATATAATGACTGTTCTGATTATTAATAATAGCAATAATGATGGTATTAGCTAAGCGCTTACTAAGTGCCAAGTAATAATAATCAACAAATTATTATTAATTTTATCATTATATAATAAAATAATAAAATTATTATTAATAATTTATTGAGCAATAATACTCAATGCCTAGTAATAATAATACAATGCAATATACAATATATGTATGTACATATATACATATATATACATATATGTATATACATATATGTGTGTACATAATATATATGTATATATGTATGTACATATATATATACATACATATATGTATATACATATATATGTGTGTACATATAATATATATGTATGCGATATATGCAATAATACAATGCAATACAATACAATACAATAATACAATATTGTAAGCGCTTACTAAGTGCCAAGTACTAATAATAATAGTATTTGTTAAGCGCTTACTATGTGCCAAGTACTGTTCTGAGCACTGGGGTAGATTTGTACAGATTTATTACTCTATTTATTTTACCTGTACATATTTACTAGTCGATATCATTCGAGTGATTCGAATGACCATCGCATCATTCATTCGATCGCATTTATTATGATGACCATGGTTAGTACCATTAATTATTATGATTACTATATATGTCTGTCCAATTTGTACTTCCCAAGCAATGAGTACAGTGCTCTGCACGCACTAAGCGCTCCATAAATACGACTGAGTGAATGAATTGCATATTATTTGTTATAAATACTGTGATATAATGACTGTTCTGATTATTAATAATAGCAATAATGATGGTACTAAGTGCCAAGTAATAATAATCAAATTGAGTAATAATAATGCCAAATAATAATAATACAATGCAATATACAATATATGTATGCAATATATGTATGCACATATATACATATATGTGTATATATAGTATGTACACATAATATATATGTATGCAATATATGCAATAATACAATGCAATACAATACAATATAATAATACAATATTGTAAGCGCTTACTAGGTGCCAAGTAATAATAATCAATAAATTATTAATAATAATGTATATTATTAATAATAATTTATTGAGTAATAATACTCAATGCCAAGTAATAATAATAATAATGATACAATGCAATATACAATATATGTATGTAATATACGCATGTACATATATACACATATATACATCTATGTATATGTACATATATATGTATGTACATATAATATATATATATGCAATATATGCAATAATACAATGCAATACAATACAATATAATAATACAATATTGTAAGCGCTTACTAAGTGCCAAGTAATAATAATAATAGTATTTGTTAAGTGGGTCCAACTTGGGTTTACACAGGCGCTTAGCACATAGTAAGCTTCTATTAAATACCATAATTACTGTCATCAACAGTAATCACAGCAAACAGTATAGGCAAGTCACTTCACCTCTCTGGGCCTCAGTTCCCTCATTCATTCATTCAATCGTATTTATTGAGCGCTTAATGTGTGCAGAGCCCTGTACTAAGCGCTTGGGAAGTCCAAGTTGGCAACACATAGCCCAACAGCGGGCTCACAGTCTAGAAGGGGGAGACAGAGAACAAAACAAAACGTATTAACAAAATAAAATAAACAGAATAAATATGTCCAAATTAAATAAATAGGACAACCTGATTTTTAGACTGTGAGCCCACTGTTGGGTAGGGACTGTCTCTATATGTTGCCAACTTGTACTTCCCAAGCGCTTAGTACAGTGCTCTGCACACAGTAAGCGCTCAATAAATACGATTGATTGATTGATTGATTGATTGATCACCTTGTAACTACCCCCGTTGTTGGACAGTGCTTGACACATAGTAAGGGCTCAAAAAATACCATCAAAACACCACCAGAGAAGCAGCGTGGCTCAGTGGAAGGAGCCCGGGCTTTGGAGTCGGAGGTCATGGGTTCAAATCTTGTCAGCTGGGTGACTTCGGGCAAGTCGCTTCACTTCTCTGGGCCTCAGTGACCTCATCTGTAAAATGGGGATGAAGGCCGTGAGCCCCACGTGGGACAACCGGATCACCTTGTAAGATCCCCAGCGCTTAGAACAGTGCTTTGCACATAGTAAGCGCTTAACAAATGCCATCATCATTATTATTAGTATTTAAAAATTTGCCCTTCTGGGGAACTTTAAAAGATTAGAGGGGAAAAAAATTAGTCCCCACCCTTGCCGTGACTCGGATTCGAACCGAGGTTGCTGCGGCCACAACGCAGAGTACTAACCACTATACGATCACGGCGAGCTACCAGAGGATCTATTGCCAATATTCATCTATATTCTTCAGATCGATAGCAGAAGTATTTATTAATTCATTCAGTTGTATTTATTGAGCGCTTACTGTGTGCAGAGCACTGGACTAAGCACCCGAAAAAACACAATATAACAGAAATAAGGGAGCATTACAGAGAAGCTCCTTCCCTGTTTTGTATTTCTCCAGCAGTTAGTACAGTGCATTGCATCCAGGGGGTACTCAATAAATACTATTACTACTATCATCAGTCAATCAATCGTATTTATTGAGCGCTTACTGTGTGCAGAGCACTGGACTAAGCGCTTGGGAAATTCAAGTTGGCAACATATAGAGACAGTCCCTACCCAACAGTGGGCTCACGGTCTAAAAGGGGGAGACAGAGAACAAAACCAAACATACTAACAAAATAAAATAAATAGAATGGATATGTACAAGTAAAATAATGCTCAATAAATACAATTGATTGATTGATTGATTACCTGGACCCTCTCTGGCGGGGCGTCAGCAGGCAGGGTCCGTCTAAACTACTACTACTACTAAACAGTAGTAATTGCTTAATAAATGCCATCGTGATTATTAGTACTTGCAAATATTTTAATTTCTGCTTCCTTCATTAACCCCAACCCTTAATGTGTCACTTCTTTGTGTGGTCCCTTAACTCTTTTATAGTTAATAATGGCATTTATTAAGCGCTTACTATGTGCAAAGCACTGTTCTAAGCGTATATTGTACTTTCCCAAATGTTTAGTACAGTGCTCTTTTAGACTCTCAGACTGTGAGCCCACTGTTGGGTAGGGACTGTCTCTATATGTTGCCAACTTGTACTTCCCAAGCGCTTAGTACAGTGCTCTGCACACAGTAAGCGCTCAATAAATACGATTGAATGAATGAATGTCTACCCCAGCGTTTAGATACAGCGTTTAGATACGATGGAATGAATGAATGAATGCCTGAATGAATGAGACGGACACCAAAACAAAATGCATGTAAGAGGAAGAAAGAGAAGTGCTTGGCACGTAGTAAGCGCTTAATAAATAGCACAATTATTATGATTAATAATCATTATTAGTATTACAGTGCATCGCACCCAGTGGTTATTCAATTATTTGTACTTCCCAAGCGCTTAGTACAGTGCTGTACACACGGTAAACGCTCAAATAATAATAATGATTATGCGATTGATAGATTAAATGCTATTACCACTTATAAATGGAAGTCTAGGACATTTATTCAGCTTCTTTCTTTCGTGTTTCTGGGAGAACTGAGCAAGTTTGATGGAGTTGGAACGTTTCCTGTGGATGGGTGGAAAAAAATACTCCAAAATTTGGTTCCACTGGGGCTCGAACCCAGGACCTTCGGCGTGTAAAGCAGACGTGATAACCACTACACTATGGAACCTTTTTAGTAGATTCACTCTGCTAACGTTTAATTCGTTTAAATGTGGTCTTCACTGTCAAATTGCTAATAATAATGGTATTTGTTAAGAGCTTACTATGTGCCAATCACTGTTCTAAGCGCTGAGGGACATACAAGGTAATCAGGTTGTCCCACGTGGACCTCACAGTCTTAGTTTCTCTTTTCAGTTTCCCTTCTTCCGCATGTCAGGCTCTTTCAAAGCCTCTCCTAATAATAATAATAATGATACTAATAACAGTAATAATGGTATTTGTTAAGCGCTTACTATGTGCCGAGCACTGCTGTAAGCGCTGGGGGAAGATACAAGGTAATAAGATTGTCCCACGTGGGGTTTACAGTCTTAATCCCCGTTTTACAGATGAGTTAACTGAGGCCCAGAAAATTGAAGTGACTTGCCCAAAGTCATAATTGTAATTGTACTTTCCAAGCGCTTAGTACAGTGCTCTGCACACAGTAAGCGCTCAATAAATACGATTGATGATGATAATGCTGAGAAGTGGTGGAGGCCGGATTAGAACCCACGACCTCTGACTCCCAAGCCCCTGCTCTGGGGTCCCCGTCCCCGCCCCACAGCACTTGTGTACTTGTGTACATATTTATTATTCTCTTTATTTTATTAATGAGGTGTCTGTATCACTAATTGTATTTATTTCTATTGATGCTGTTGATGCCAGTTTCCTTGTTTTGTTGCCTGTCTCCCCCTTTTAGACTGTGAGCCTGTGGCGGGCAGGGGGGAATGAAGTCACAAACATCAAAAATTGATGATGGATTGATTAGTTTTAAACGAAGTAAAAAAGAGCCTAATTAGTCTAAGAAGGGCTTCATCTGTTGTCAGAAAAAAGGGAAAAGACAACAGCAGAGTGGCGCAGCGGGAGCGTGCTGGGCCCATAACCCAGAGGTCGAAGGATCGAAACCTTCCTCTGCTAGTAACTTTATTTAATTAAGTTAACAATGTTTGCAACATAAGTAGCAATTGAAGCCAACATTTTGCGGGGGAGATGGGGAGGAATTGCAATCTATACATGGGGAGAAAGGATTAGCGTGAATCAGGAATCTATTTTATGCTCAGATCTACTCAGTTCAAAATTTTCGACTCTCTCCTGTCCAAACGACCTCCCAGAATCTGAAATAAAAGAAGAAAAACGAATCAATTGATAGTATTTATCAATAGCAATCAACCAATAGTATTGATTGAACATCCACGGGATGCAGAATTTCATTTTCTAAGCGTTTAGTCCAGTGCTCTGCACACAGTAAGCGCTCAATAAATGCGATTGAATGAATGAATGAATGATAGATAGGGACTAAAACAAACTGCACGTACAAGAAAAAAAGAGAAGGGGAAATACACACAATATTCAATTGTATACTTAAGTACCGATTTTAATTTTCCACTCAGCAGAGTGGTGCAGCGGGAGCGTGCTGGGCCCATAACCCAGAGGTCGAAGGATCGAAACCTTCCTCTGCTAGGATTCATATTTTGCTTAGTTTTTTTTTTTAAACGCTTAATACAGAGTTCTTCACATAGTAAGTACTACATAAATACGATGGAATGAAACATTTTGAAGTGTTTCTTCCATATTTGTGGGCAGGGAACATTGTGACTTTGCTTTGTACTTCTCACGTACTTAGTTCAGCGCACTGCACTCAGAGGATTCACAATAAATACTAATAATAACAATTTTGGTTCTTGTTAAGTGCTCACTATGTGCCAGGCAGTGTTCTGAGCGCTGGGGTAGATACAAGTTAATCAGCTTGGACACAGTCCCTGTTCCATGTGGGGCTGACACTCTTAATCCCCATTTTACAGGTGAGGTAACTGAGGCCCAGAGAAGTGAAGTTAATCAGGTTGGACACAGTCCCGGTCCCACTTAAGGTTCACGCTTTAAATCCCCATTTTACAGATGAGGTGGCAGAGGCCCAGAGAAGTGAAGTAACTTGCCCAAGGTCACACAGCAGACAAGTGGAGGACCTGGAATTAGAATCTAGGTCATTGCAGGCCTGTCCTCTTTCCATTAAGGTACGCTGCTTCAATAAATGCTATTATTTCTTCCACAAGTACTAATGCCATTGCTGCTACTACTAATAATGATAATGCTAACAATAATAATAATAGTGATGATGATAATGGTGGTAGTTGTATTTTTAAGTGCTTTCTATATGCCAAAAACTACTAAATGCTGGGACAGAATTAAGATAATCAAGTTGGTTAGAGCCCCTGTTCATTCATTCATTCATTCAATCGTATTTATTGAGCGCTTACTGTATGCAGAGCACTGTACTAAGCGCTTGGGAAGTACAAGTTTGCACCATATAGAGACGGTCCCTACCCAACAGCGGGCTCACAGTAGAATGGAGCGCTGATATTGAATTCCCATTTTACAGATGGGAAAGATGGATTTTCTTGTAAAAAAAAGGATTTTACAGATTTTGCAAACTGAGGTACCGAGAAGTTAAGTGACTTGTCCAAAGTCACCCAGCAGTCAAGAGAAAGCAACGGGATTAGAACCCAGGTACTACTACTACTAGCAACACTACTTGTAAATATTCAATTTCTATCACCCCGTATTAGAGTGTAAACTCCCTGTGAGCAGGAATAATATGTGTGGAACCTTTCCAAGAGGTAAGGACAGTGCTTTGCACTCATTGGGAACTCAAAAAATACCATTTCTACTAGGTTGTCAACGACGTTACCCCTTCAGCCTCCTTCCTTCATGTTCTTGGGACGGTTGTCCAGGTTTGGTGGAGTTCGAACTTTGCCTTTGGATAGTTGGAGAAAGAAAATTTATACCCTAGTTCCCAAACTCAGGACCTTAACTGTGATTTTCAACATCCATTACCAGAAATTTTTTTTCAGTTTCCCTTTTCTTCAACATTCTTTATATTCCCTGTTCCAGGCAGGGGACACTTTTCTGTCTTGTTAATAATGCTGTTGTTTGTATTCTTTTTTTTATTGTTGTAGTTGCATGAGACAAGGCCTGGTTCAAATCCAAGGTAAGTATAATACAATTCTTCGTATTAGAAGAAGATGCCTCTGACGGTTGCGTGACCTTTGTGGCTGAAAAGGCCAGTGTGAAATCATTTCAGCGCCTTGCTCCGTTTTCTTTTTTGCCCCCGTGTCTCTTGTTTCTCATGAAATTTTTGCTCAAAGAGACCCACTCCTCTGGTTACAATCTAAAGTGAACCCATTTCTGCTGTAAAAGAGTTTACGCTCTAATAAGGGGAGGTAGAAATTAAATATTTAAAAGAGTTTACACTCTAATAAGGGGAGGTAGAAATTAAATATTTACAAGTAGTGTGGGGAGTAGCAGTACCTGGGTTCTGATCCCTCCCTTTTTCTTGACTGCTGTGTGACTCTGGGTAAGTCACTTAACGTCTCTGGGCCACAGTTTTCTCATCTGTAGTGAGAAACGGTTCCTGAGACTCCCTCCAGTCCAAATGTCCTCCCAGAATCTGAAATAAAAGAGGAAAAACGAATCAATTGATAGTATTTATCAATAGCAATCAACCAATAGTATTGATTGAACATCTACGGGATGCAAAGTGCCGTACTAAGCACTTGGGAGGGTAAAATAGAATTAGCAAATATATTTTCTGCTCCGAATGAAATTGCCATCTTAATGGAAATGACAGACAATTATAAAGTATTTATCAATAAGACGGACCCAAGGGACAGAGACGATGCCAAAACTCGACCCACACCTCGGGGAGAGGAAAAGCGCTTGGGGGAATGAAGTCACAAACATCAAAAATTGATGATGGACTGATTAGTTATAAACGAAGTAAAAAAGAGCCTAATTAGTCTAAGAAAGGCTTCATCTGTTGCCAGAAAAAAATGAAAAGACAACAGCAGAGTGGCGCAGCGGGAGCGTGCTGGGCCCATAACCCAGAGGTCGAAGGATCGAAACCTTCCTCTGCTAGTGATTTTATTAATTAAGTTAACAATGTTTGCAACATAAGTAGCAATTGAAGCCAACATTTTGCGGGGGAGATGGGGAGGGCTTGCAATCTATACATGGGGAGAAAGGATTAGCGTGAATCAGGAATCTATTTTATGCTCAGATCTACTCAGTTCGAAATTTCCGACTCTCTCCTGTCCAAATGACCTCCCAGAATCTGAAATAAAAGAAGAAAAACGAAGCAATTGATAGTATTTATCAATAGCAATCAACCAATAGTATCGATTGAACATCCACGGGATGCAGAGTGCTGTACTAAGCACATGGGAGGGTAAAATAGGGTTAGTCTCTATTTTTTCTGCTCCGAATGAAATTGCCATCTTAATGGAAATTACAGAAAGATATAAAGTATTTGTCAATAAGAAGAGAAGGGAGATATAGGTACTTCTGTTAAATTATTGTTATGCTTACTCTCATTAATACATTAATAATGAATCATTAGTATATATTAATAATTAATAGTATCGATATAATTAATGTTGACATTTACCAAGCACCAGGCTAAAGATTATAGAGAAAATAGTAAGATTGGACAAAGCCTTCGTTCCACATGAAGACTTAGAGCTTGGGAGGGAGGTAGTCTTTGAATAGAAAGAGGAATCATTGAAGAAATTTGTGAATTAAAAAATAACTAAATCCAGGCAATGATTTAATCGTATTTCATTCAATCGTGTTTGTTGAGCGTTTACTGTGTGCAGAGCACTGTACTAAGCGCTTGGAAGAGTACAATATAACAATAGTACAATATAATAGTACAAGTAATTGTACTTGGAAGAGTACAATATAACAATAACAATTCTAGACTGTGAGCCCACTGTTGGGTAGGGACCGTCTCAATATGTTGCCAATTTGGACTTCCCAAAAGCTTAGTATGGTGCTCTGCACACAGTAAGCGCTCAATAAATACGATTGATTGATTGATTGATTGATTGATTGATTAAACAGACACATTCCCTCCCCACAACGAATCGTGTCTGGATTGATTGACCCAGCACTTTATACAGTGCTTTGCACATTGTGAGTGTTTGTTACAATCTACACAAAGTAACCCCTTTCTGCTCAAAAAAGAGTTTACACTCTAATAAGGGGAGGTAGAAATTATGATAGTAAAGGAAATTAAGATGATTGCTGCTACTTCTCACAACTTAGCCCCTAGCTCTATTGTTAAATCAAAATGTGGAAGTAGTAGTAGTAGTGTAGTAACAGCAGTAGTAGAAACATTTGCCTCAGTTCCCTCATCTGTAAAATGGGGATTAAAAGTGTGAGCCCCACGTGGGACAACCTGATTACCTTGTATCTACCCCAGCTTGGCACATAGGAAGCGCTTAACAAATACCATCATTATTAGAGAAGCAGCGTGGAGTAGTAGACGGGCCTGGGTGCCAGAAGGTCATGGGTTCTGATCCTGGTTCCGCTACTTGTCTCCTGTGTGACCTCGGGCAAGTCACTTCACTTCTCTGGGCCTCAGTTCCCTCAACCGTCTAATGGGGATTGAGACTGTGAGCCCCACGTGGGACAGGGACTGTGTCCAACCTGATAATAATAATTATGAATCGTATTTATTGAGCACTTACTATGTGCAGAGCACTGTACTAAGCGCTTGGGAAGTACAAATTGGCAACATATAGAGACAGTCCCTACCCAACAGTGGGCTCACAGTCTAAAAGGGGGAGATCGAAAAGACCCGGAGAAATTAGGCACTTTACTATGGCCTTCTGCCATTTAGCCCGGGATTAGTGGGGAGAGAAACACACAAAAAAAGCTAAGTCCTTCGAGCCGGAGTCGAACCAGCGACCTAAGGATGACTGGGAAGGAACCACTACAGTCCTCCGCTCTACCAGCTGAGCTATCGAAGGCTTATAATAATAATAATAATATAATATAATATAATAATAATGGTGGCATTTATTAAGCACTTACTATGTGCAAAGCACCGTTCTAAGCGCTGGATTTGCTTAGTATAGTGCCTGGAACATAGGAAGCGCTTACAAACACCATAATTATTTATTGAGGGATCCCCTGATGGAAGGAGCATTTTTTAAAATGGTATTTAAGTGCTGGGATAGATCATCAGGTTCAACACAGTCCCTGTCCCACATAGGGCTCACAGTTTTATCCCCATTTTCTTCTTCAAATGCCGTCGAGTCCTTTCCAACCCGTATTGACGTCATGACCCACCCTCTTCAGAACGTCCTATTTTCTGCCATAAGGTCGTTCCGGTGTGTGTATCCATACAGGTGAATCAATCAATCAATCGTATTTATTGAGCGCTTACCGTGTGCAGAGCACTGTACTAAGCGATTGGGAAGTACAAGTCGGCAACACATAGAGACAGTCCCTACCCAACAGTGGGCTCACCGTCTAGAAGGGGGAGACAGAGAACAAAACCAAACATACTAACAAAATAAAATAAATAGAATAGATATGTACAAGTAAGATAAATAAATAAATAGAGTAATAAATATGTACAATGAATCGACTTGGATGCTTCGGTTTAGACCTTTTCCATCCTGGGACGCCCTGTATGGCCTAGCTCTAAACTTCGCCAGTTTACGCAAACTCTCCTGCCACGGTAAGGCGTCGATTCCTGTGAGATCCCCATTTTACAGGATGAGATAAGTGAGGGACAGAGAAGTTAAGTCACTTGTCCAGGGACACACAGCAGACAAGTGGCAGAGCTGAACATAGAACCCAGGTTTTTTGACTGCCAAGCCCGTCCTTTTTCTACTGGGCCACGTTGCTTCCACTCTAGTGGGGAAGACAAACATAAAAATATTTACAACTAGGGAGGACGAATTAAAGAATTGAAAAAAAAAAAAAATATATATATATATATATATATACATATGAGTGCCATTTATTTTTAGACTGTGAGCCCACTGTTGGGTAGGGACTGTCTCTATATCTTGCCAATTTGTACTTCCCAAGCGCTTAGTACAGTGCTCTGCACATAGTAAGCGCTCAATACATACGATTGATGATGATGATGATTTATTTACATTAATGCCTGTTTAACTTTGATGTGCATATATATCTCTAATTCTATTTATTTATATTGATGCTACTGATGCCTGTTTACTCGTTTTGTTGTCTGTCTCCCTCCTTCTAGACTCTCAGCCCTGTGTGGGCAGGGATTGTCTCTCTTTGTTGCTGAACTGTACTTTCCAAGCGCTTAGTCCAGTGGTCTGCAGACAGTAAGCACTCCATAAATACGACCGAATGAGTGAATGACAGACACAAAAATAATTTTCAGATACAGATGAAGGAGGAAAAGTGGTGGGCAGGGATTGTCCCTGTTGATGAATTGTCTTTTCCAAGCGCTTGATGCAGTGCTCTGCACACAGTAAGCGCTCAAGAAATACGATTGAATGAATGATACCATGGAATCGGGAGGGAAAATTAAGGTTTCGAGCCAGCCAGGAGTCGAACCTGGAATCTTCTGATCCGTAGTCAGACGCGTTATCCATTGCGCCACTGGCCCGGCCTGTTACTGATGCTCTCGGCGGCGGAGGATGTGCTGCTGCTGCCGGTGACAGCCACACGAGGGCGCCACCGAGGTGGACACGATCAGTGCAGCAGTGGTGGCTGAGAGCCACACGGGGGCGCCACCGGGGCGGACTCGATCGGTGCAACGGCGGCTGAGAGCCACACGGGGGCGCCACCGGGGCGGAATCGATCGGTGCAGCGGCGGCTGAGGGCCACACGGGGGCGCCACCGGGCGGACACGGGCCGGGACCGGCTTCGTCTCCCGCCCCATTAATAATAATAATAATAATAATAATAACAATAATAATATTTGTTAAGCGCTTACTATGTGCCAAGCACTGTTCGAGATACAAGGTCATCAGGTGGGGCTCACAGTCTTAATCCCCGTTTCACTGATGAGGGAATTAAGGCCCAGAGAATAATAATAATAATAATAATAATAATAGCATTTATTAAGCGCAAAGCACTGTTCTAAGCGCTGGGGAGGTTACAAGGTGATCAGGTTGTCCCACTGGGGGCTCACAGTCTTAATCCCCATTTTAGAGATGAGGGAACTGAGGCGCAGAGAAGAGTCCCACAGCTGACACGTGGCAGAGCCGGGATTAGAACCCACCACCTCCGACCCCCAAGCCCCGGCTCTTTCCACTGAGAGGGGGTTACCCAAAGTCACACAGCGGACAAGGGGGATTAGAACCCAGGCCCTCCGGATTCCCAACCCGATCTCCGTCCACTAGGCCTCGATGCTCCACTTATGGTGATTTGCCTATATCACTAATTCTAGTTATTTCTATTCATGCTACTGATGCCTGTTTCCTTGTTTTGATGTCTGTCTCCCCCCTTCTAGACTTTGAGCCCGTTGTGGGCAGGGATCGTCTCTCTTTGTTGCTGAATTGTAAATTCCAAGCGCTTAGTCCAGTGCCCTGCACAGAGTAAATCCGATAGAATGACTGCAGCGGGAAAGGCTCCGGTGCCTCGGTTTTCCTGGGACAAAAATTAGAACTGGGAAGGCCAATCTGGCCCTAAGGTCATCCAGAAAATCCCAATGGAAGCATCCACTGCTAAGCCTTCGATAGCTCAGCTGGTAGAGCGGAGGACTGTAGTGGTTGCTTCCCAGTCATCCTTAGGTCGCTGGTTCGACTCCGGCTCGAAGGACTTAATTTTTTGTGTGTTTCTCTCCCCCCTAATCCCGGGCTAAATGGCAGAAGGCCATAGTAAAGTGCCCAATTTCGCCGGGTCTATTTCGATTCATTCATTCCATCGTATTTATTGAGCGCTTGGAAAGTACAATTCACCAAGAAAGAGGCAATCCCTGCTAACAGTCTAGAGACACACATTAAAACAAGTGAACAGGCATCAATCCAAAAAAATAGAATTATCCGGGTGAGCATCCTCAGAAACCAGTGGCTGGGAGGACACGTAAATAAAGGACAGATTGGGAAAAATTTTCTAGTTTATTCATTCCTTAAAAAAATAGAATTATCC
This sequence comes from Tachyglossus aculeatus, assembly GCF_015852505.1. Taxonomy (NCBI): domain Eukaryota; kingdom Metazoa; phylum Chordata; class Mammalia; order Monotremata; family Tachyglossidae; genus Tachyglossus; species Tachyglossus aculeatus. Next base: position 1,626,726 of record NW_024044842.1, on the reverse strand, counting down.
GGGTGAGCATCGCTCAGAAACGAGTGGCGGGGAGGACACGTAAATAAAGGACAAATTGGGGAAAAATTTTCTAGTTCATTCATTCATTAAAAAAAAAATAGAATTATCCGGGTGAGCATCGCTCAGAAACCAGTGGCTGGGAGGACACGTGAATAAAGGACAAACTGGGAAAATTTTTCTAATTCATTCATTCAATCGTATTTGCTGTATTGGACTTTCCCAAGTGCTTAGTACAGTGCTCTGCACACAGTAAGCGCTCAATAAATACAATCGAATGAATCTACCGTGAGCAAAGCAGTAACAGTAGCTTACTTACAACTTACAATTTACTTTTATGCCCGTCTCCACTTTTAGATTGTGCATCCCTCAACTCTACCATTTCCTCTATCTTTAATTTCATTTGTTCCCCTCTGTACAAATAATGATAATGATATCATAATAATAATATATTTGTTAAGCACTTACCCAGTGATTAAAGCACAGGCCTGGGATCGGGAATTGGGTTCTAATTCTGACTCTGCCACTTGTCTGCTGTGTGACCTTGGGCAAGCCACTTCACTTCTCTGGGCCTCAGTTACCTCATCTGTAAAATGGGGATTAAGACTTTGAGCTTCATGGGGGACAGGGACTGTGTCCAACCGGATTACCTTGTATCTACTAAAGTGCTTAGAACTGTGCCTAGCACAGAGTATGGATTTAAAAAATAACTAACTAAAAAACTAAAAAATAACTAACCCCCGCCCAGCCCATCCAAAAACTATGTGCCAAGCACTCCTCTAAGCACTGGGATGGATATTCATTCAATCATATTTATTGAGCGCTTACTGTGTGCAGAGCACTGTACTAAGCGCTTGAATATAAATTGGTTGGATATAAATTCATCAACTCCCACATGAGGCTCACCTTGTAGGGAGGAGGGAGAATGGGTATTAAATCTACACTTTACAGATGAGGGAACTTGGGTTCAGAGAAGTCAAGTTACATACCCAATGTCACACAGCATGCAAGTGGCAGACGCGATATTAGAACCCAGGTCCTCTGCCTCTCGAGCCCAGGCCCTTTGAGAGCAGAGATCGCAGCTACCGACCCTATTCATCATCAAAGGTATTTACTAAGCGCTTAATCATCATCATCATCATCAATCGTATTTATTGAGCGCTTACTGTGTGCAGAGCACTGTACTAAGCGCTTGATAAAGTACAACAGAGTTGTTAGACATGTTCCCTGCCCACGAGGAACATACAGTCTAGAGGCTATTCGCCTTGTAGTCTTCAAAGCACTTAGCACACGATAAGCACTCAATAAATACCAGTGCTTGATCTTTATCAATCGTATTTATTGAGCGCTTACTATGTTCAGAGCACTGTACTGATTAGCAGTATTGGTATTTATAAAGATCTTGCTGATGGCAAAGATACCAAATGCTGTGAAAAAATATCCAACCCCTGGTCCCCAAGAACAGGTGGTCAGGAGGCAGGACAGTGAATGGGACCCTTCCTCATTCATGGCTACTTGAGAGGCAACCTCCTGTGTGACCAGGGGCAAACCACTTTACTTCTCTGTGCCTCATCTCCCTCATCTGTCAAATGGGGATTAAGCCTGCGAGTCCCACGTGGGACAACCTGATCACCTTGTAAACCCCCCAGTGCTTAGAACAGTGCTTTGCGCATAGTAAGCGTTTAATAAATGCCATTATTATTATTATCATTGTTATTCTCTGGGCCTCGGTGACCACATCTGTAAAATGGGGATGGAGACTGTGAGCCCCGCGTGGGGCAACCTGATCACCTTGCATCCCCCCAGAGCTTAGAACAGGGCTTTGCCCATAGTAATTGTTTAATAAATGCCATTATTATTATTAGCATTATTATTATCCTCTGGGCATCAGTGAATAATAATAATGTCAAATGGGGATGGAGACTGTGAGCCCCACGGGGGACAACCTGATTAACTTGTGTCTACCCCAGTGCTTAGAACAGTGCTTGGCACATAGTAAGCGTTTAATAAATGCCATTATTATTATTATTATTATTCTCCGGGCATCAGTGAATCCAACTTGTACTTCCCAAGCGCTTAGTACAGTGCTCTGCACACAGTAAGCGCTCAATAAATGCGATTGAATGAATGAATAATAATGTCAAATGGGGATGGAGACTGTGAGCCCCACGGGGGCAACCTGACTACCTTGTGTCTACCCCAGTGCTTAGACCAGTGCTTGGCACATAGTAACCGTTTAAAAAATTCCATCATTATTATTATTATTATTCTCTGGGCATCAGTGACCTCATCTGTAAAATGGGGGTGGAGACTGTGAGCCCCACGGGGGACAACCTGATCACCTTGTATCCCCCCAGCGCTTAGAACAGTGCTTTGCACGTAGTAAGCGTTTAATAAATGCTATTATTATTATTATTATTATTATTATTATTATTATTATTATTCTCTGGGCATCAGTGAATCCATCTTGTACTTCCCAAGCGTTTAGTACAGTGCTCTGCACACAGTAAGCGCTCAATGAATACGACTGAATGAATGAATTCTTTGCACATAGTAAGCGTTTAATAAATGCCGTCATTATTAGTAGCATTATTACTATTCTCTGGGCATCAGTGAATAATAATGCCAAATGGGGATGGAGACTGTGAGCCCCACGGGGGGCAGCCTGATTACCTTGTGTCTACCCCAGTGCTTAGAACAGGGCTTGGCACATAGTAAGCGTTTAAAAAATCCCAATAATGATTATTATTATTATTCTCTGGGCATCAGTGACCTCATTCGTAAAATTTTGTTAATATGTTTTGTTTTGTCGGCTGTCTCCCCCTTCCCAAGCGCTCAGTCCAGTGCTCTGCACACGGTAAGCGCTCAATAAATGCGATTGAAGGAATGAATGAATGACCACCTGATCTACCCCAGCGCTTAGAACAGTGCTTGGCACATAGTAAACGCTTAATAAATGCTATTATTATTATTGTTATTATTATTACTTCCGGTGGGGGGCGCGGTTCCTCCCTCTCCCTGCAGCGCGCCCAGTTTCGCATTGTAGCCCCCAGGTGGCGCTGTAGGCGCGGCGGCGGCAAGGACCGGAAGTGCGTCACACTCAGGGAAGTGCGCCGCTCGTGGGGCCGCTCTAGGCGGCAGGAGGCCTCCGCAGCTCGATGGTAGTCCTCCCAAGCCGAGCAGGCCGCGATTCCGTCTGTCCCGACGCTCGGGTCCTGTCAATCAACCGTATGTATTGAGCGCTTCCTGTGTGCAGAGCACTGTACTAAGCGCTTGGGAAGTCCAAGTTGGCAACACCTAGAGACGGTCCATACCCGACAGCGGGCTCACAGTCTAGAAGGGGGAGACAGACAACAAAACAAAACATATTAACAAAATAAAATCAGTAGAATAGATATGTACAAGTAAAATAAATAGAGTAATAAATACGTACAAACATATATACAGGTCGCGATTGTCGCGACGTGCAGAGCCCCGGGAATAGGCCCGGGGGGGGGGGGAAGGGGGAAAAAAATCAAGGGTTCAAATCCCGACTCTGCCAACTGTCAGCTGTGTGACTTTGGGCAAGTCACTTAACTTTTTTCTTTTTTAAAAATGGCATTTATTAAGCGCTTACTATGTGCAAAGCACTGTTCTAAGCGCTGGGGTAGCTACAAGGTAATCAAGTTGTCCCACGTGGGGCTCACGGACTTAATCCCCATTTTCCAGATGAGGTCACTGAGGCCCAGAGAAGTTAAGTGACTTGCCCAAAGTCACACAGCTGGCAAGTGGCGGAGTAGGGATTTGAACCCACGACCTCTCACTCCAAAACCCGGGCTTTTTCCACTGAGCCATGCTTTTGTGTGGCTCGGTTACCTCATCTGTAAAATGGGGATTAGGACTGGGAGCCCCCTTGGGACAACCTGATCAGTTTGCAACCTCCCCAGCGCTTAGAACAGTGCTTTCCACATAGTAAGCGCTTAATAAATACCATTTAAAGAAAAAAAAAGGCTTAAAAGAGAGCATTTCTGCTCTGATAAAGTGGAGAGACCTCCAGGAAATCATACGGTACCACCGCCCGGCTAGCTCAGTCGGTAGAGCATGAGACTCTTAATCTCAGGGTCGTGGGTTCGAGCCCCACGTTGGGCGACTGGCTTTTTTCCCTAATTAATAATAATACCAACATCATAACTATATGATTATTTTATTACATTATAATATAGTATAATATAATAATATATATGATATAATATGAGCGCTTACTGTGTGCAGAGCACTGTACTGAGCGTTTGGAAAGTACAATCGGCAACCGAATACAGTGCTTGGTGCAGGATTTTGCACATACTAAACGCTCAGCAGATATCTTTGATTATTGAGGATTTTTTGTAGGTGTTGTTTTTATTGTATTCAAATTTATCTTGTTATATATTTCTATCGTAGTCATCGCATTATATTTTTTGTTGCGTTTCTTTATTACGTACACTATCTATTGATCACTGTATTCAGCCCCGGGTGAGAATTGGAGAAAGGTTCTGTGCTTTCGCGGTCTGAAAGGGAGGAGGAGGTAGCGCCCATTTTAGATATTGAGGCCCAGAGAGGTTAAGTCACTTGCCCAGGGTCACACAGCAGACTAGGAGCAGACCTGCGGCCTGGTACTGTGTGTGTTTGTGTTCCTTTCATTCGTTCATTCATTCAGTAGTATTTATTGGGCACTTACTGTATGCAGAGCTCTGTACTGAGTTCTTGGAGGAGTACAATATAACAATAAACAGATAAGGCCTGCCCGCAATAAATTTACAGTCTAGAGGGGGAGACAACCATTAATAGAAATAAATAAATGACAGATAAAGTGCTGTGGGGCAGGGATGGGGGGGAAACAAGGGTGAGCGAGTCAGGGCGAAGCAGAAGGGAATAATAATAATAATAATAATGGTATTTATTAAGTGCTTACTATGTGCAAAGCACTGTTCTAAGCGCTGGGGAGGTTACAAGGTGATCAGGTTGTCCCACGGGGGGCTCACAGTCTTAATCCCCATTTTACAGGTGAGGGAACTGAGGCCCAGAGAAGTGAAGTGACTTACCCAAAGTCACACAGCAGACAATTGGCATGGGAGAAGGGAAGGGAATGTTGCCAACTTGTACTTCTCAAGCGCTTAGTACAGTGCTCTGCACACAGTAAGCGCTCAATAAATACGATTGATTGATCGATTGAAAAGGGGGCTTAGTCTGGGAAGGCCTCTTGGAGGAGGTGGGCCTTCAATCAAGGCTTTGAAGGTGGGGAGAGTCAGGCAATGGGATTTGAGGAAGGGAGAGCGTATTCCAGGCAGGACGTGGACCAGGGATCGGCGGCGAGACAGGGGACATCGAGTCACGGTGCTTAGTACAGTGCTGTGCACACAGTAAGCGCTCAATAAATACGATTGAATGACCGAATGAAATCCCAAACAAAATGTCACTGGCCTGCCAGCCATTTGGGGGTCTGCTGATGGTCATTATTGTTTCTTCACACCAAGAAACCCAGAAGGGCACAGGTTCTAATTCTGACTCCGCCCCTTGTCTGGTGTGTGACCTTGGCAGGTCACTTCTCTTCTCTGGGCCTCAGTTCCCTCATCTGCCCAATTCAATCGTTATTTATTGAGCGCTTACTGTGTGCAGAGCAAATGGGGATGGAGACTGTGAGCCCCACGGGGGCCAGGGACCTCGTCCTACCTGATTCGCTTGTCTCCACCCCAGCGCTTAATACAGTGCCTGGCACACGGTAAACGCTTAACAAGTCCCGCAATTATTATTATTTATCTGCCCAGTCCGGAATCTTTTTTTCCCCAGCTGGGTTTGGGATTGACAAGAATCAAAGAGTAAATGACAGAGTGTGGGCAGGGATTGTCTCTCTTTATTGCTGAATTGTAATTTCTAAGCGCTTAGTTCAGTGTTTTTGCACACAGTAAACACTCAATAAATACAATTAAATAAATGAAAGAATGATTGCCTTGTTCTCTGCTCTGAAGCTAAATGTTTCAAGTGTGAGGTTTCCGTAGTGTAGTGGTTATCACGTTCGCCTAACACGCGAAAGGTTCCCGGTTCGAAACCGGGCGGAAACACTTTTGGGTTTACTGTTGCGAATATTTTCTCCCAAACTACCTTGGATTTATTATTATACGATTAATAATAATGAATGATGATACTGTTGCGAATGTTTTATCCCAAACTTCCTTGGATTTATTGTTATACGATTAATAATGAATAATAATACTGATGATACTGTTGCGAATATTTTCTCCCAAACTACCTTGGATTTATTATTATACGATTAATAATCAATAATGATACTATTGCGAATATTTTCTCCCAAACTACCTTGGATTTATTATTATACGATTAATAATAATGAATAATAATACTGATGATACTGTTGCGAATATTTTCTCTCAAACTACCTTGGATTTATTATTATACGATTAATAATAATGAATAATAATACTGATGATACTGTTGCGAATATTTTCTCTCAAACTACCTTGGATTTATTATTATACGATTAATAATAATGAATAATAATACTGATGATACTGTTGCGAATATTTTCTCCCAAACTTCCTTGGATTTATTATTATACGATTAATAATCAATAATAATACTGATGATACTGTTGCGAATATTGTCTCCCAAACTGCCTTGGATTTATTATTATACGATTAATAATAATGAATGATAATACTGATGATACTGTTGCGAATATTTTCTCCCAAACTACCTTGGATTTATTATTATACGATTAATAATAATGAATAATAATACTGATGATACTGTTGCGAATATTTTCTCCCAAACTACATTGCTAATAATGAATAATAATACTGATGATACTGTTGCGAATATTTTCTCCCAAACTACCTTGGATTTATTATTATACGATTAATAATAATGAATAATAATACTGATGATACTGTTGCGAATATTTTCTCCCAAACTACCTTGGATTTATTATTATACGATTAATAATAATGAATAATAATACTGATGATACTGTTGCGAATATTTTCTCCCAAACTACCTTGGATTTATTATTATACGATTAATAATGAATAATAATACTGATGATACTGTTGCGAATATTTTCTCCCAAACTTCCTTGGATTTATTATTATATGATTAATAATCAGTAATAATACTGATGATACTTGGGGTATTTGATAGGCGCTTACTAACTTGCCAGGCACTGTACTAAGCGTTGGGGTCGGATAAGACTACTATTATTTTGTTAATATGTTTTGTTTTGTTGTCTGTCTCCCCCTTCTAGACTGTGAGCCCGCTGTTGGGTAGGGACCGTCTCTAGATGTTGCCAACTTGTACTTCCCAAGCGCTTAGTACAGTGCTCTGCACACAGTAAGCGCTCAATAAATACGATTGAATGAATGAAAGAGCCCGGGCTTGGGAGCCAGAGGATGTGAGTTCTGATTCATTCATTCAATCGTATTTATTGAGCGCTTACTGTGTGCAGAGCACTGTACTAAGCGCTTGGGAAGTACAGTTCCTCCTCCTCCACTTGTCTGCTGGGTGACCTTGAGCAAACCGCATTTCTCTGTGCCTCGGTTACCTCATCTGTAAAATGGGTATTGTGAGCCCTACGTGGGACAATCTGATACTTTGTATCACCCCCAGCGCTTAGAACAGTGCTTGGTACGTAATAAGCGCTTAACAAATACCATAATAATAATAGATGACCTTGTATCTCACCCAGCGCTTAGGACAGCGCTTGGCACATAGTAAGTGCTTAATAAATACTATGATAATAATAATAATAGATTACTTTGTATCTCCCCCAGTGCTTAAAACAGCACTTGGAACATAATAAGCGCTTAACAAGTACCATAATAATAATAATAATAATAGATTACCTTGTATCTCCCCCAGCGCTTAGGACAGCAATTGGCACATAGTAAGCGCTTAATAAACACTATGATAATAATAATAACATTACTTTGTATCTCCCCCAGTGCTTAAAACAGCGCTTGGCACATAATAAGCGCTTAACAAATACCGTAATAATAATAGTAATAGATTACCTTGTATCTCCCCCAGCGCTTAGGACAGCAATTGGCACATAGTAAGCGCTTAATAAACACTATGATAATAATAATAACAGATTACTTTGTATCTCCCCCAGTGCTTAAAACAGCGCTTGACACATAATAAGCGCTTAATAAATACCATAATAATAATAATAATAGATTACCTTGTATCTCCCCCAGCGCTTAGGACAGCAATTGGCACATAGTAAGCGCTTAATAAACACTATGATAATAATAATAACAGATTACTTTGTATCTCCCCCAGTGCTTAAAACAGCGCTTGGCACATAATAAGCGCTTAACAAATACCATAATAATAATAATAATGATAATAGATTATCTTGTATCTCCCCCAGCGTTTAGAACAGTGCTTGGCATATAGTAAGAGCTTAACAAATTAATAATAATAATAATAACAGTACAAGCAAATCATCTTGGACACAGGCCCTGTCCCACCTGGGGCTCCCAATCTCAATCCCTTTTTTACAGGTGACTTGCTTGAGAAGTGAAGTGGCGCTGATTACAGCGCTTGGCACATAGTAAGCGCATAACAAATGCCACAATTAGTATTATTATCATGATTATTATCCTGCTTCTGAGCTTTCTCTATTTTCTCTCTTTCCCAGTCTTCACCCTTTCAACAAAGCCTAACAAGTCCTCTCCACATCTACTCTCCTACTTAAGCACTTTCTCATTTAAATTAGCATTTTTCCTCTCACTTCTACGCGTACTTTAATTTCTGTTTTTCTCCCCCAGTGGACTGGAAACTTTGAGAAAAGAGAGCTAAGCTTCGAAGTCCTCTCCCAAGAGTTTAGCCCAGGGCCATGCGCCCAATCACTATGGATGGATTGATTGTATAATCAATTAATCAATCAAGGAATTTATCTAATCCGGGGTCCGCCACTAATCAGCTGTGGGACTTTGGGCAAATCACTTAACTTCTATGTGCCTCAATTCCCTCATCTGTAAAATGGGGATTAAGACTGTGAGCCCCACGTGGGACAACCTGATCACCTTGTATCTCCCCCAGCGCTTAGAACAGTGCTGGCACCTAGTAAGCGCTTAACAAATGCCATTATTATTATTATTATTATTGAGCGCTGAAATATATCTACTAACAACAATTAGATGTATATATAGATATATATAGACATATATAGATATATCTATATAGGTATATATAGATATAACTATATATAGATATAGATATATTTCCCAAGAGCTCGGGCCTGGGAGTCAGAATGTCATGAATTCTAATCCCGACTCAACCACGTGTCTGTTGTGTGACCTTGGGCAAGTCACTTCCCTTCTGTGCCTCAGTTTCCTCATCTGTAAAACGGGGATTAGGAGTGTGACCCCCCCCCCCACATGGGACAGGAGCTGTGTCCAACCCGATTTGCTTGTATCCACCCCAGCGCTTAGTACGGTGCCAGGCACATAGTAAGCGCTTAACAATACTATTATTATTATTTTCAGCGCTCAGTACAGTGCCTTGCACAGAGTAAGCGCCTAACAAATTCCATAACTAAACTAAATACTGCCCATAACGAGTTTATAGTCCAGAAGGGGAGTCACTCCTAATAAAATCCTCTCCCTCCCAACAACACTTGTTAGACACTGTCGAGGTTGTTAAAGACGGAGACATCCGAATTAGTGTACCGTGTTTCCGTCAGAGCCAAGTGGGATAAAAGATGATGAAAGTCTTAATGCATTGCTGAGACAGAAAAATAAAATAGAATAAAGGTCCCACCGAGATTTGAACTCGGATCGCTGGATTCAGAGTCCAGAGTGCTGACCATTACACCATGGAACCGCCCTATAAATAAATTTGTTACAATCTCTCATCAGTATCCTTGACTTGTCTATCCTACAAGTATGATGTGTTTGTAAATAATCATAATAATGGTATTTGTTAAGCGCTTACGGTGTGCCAAACGCTGTTCTAAGCAAAGATACAATCAGGTATCTAATGCATGCAAGAGGCAGAGGCGGCCCGTTGCTTACTCAATTCCACCTGTCAAATCCCCAAAATCCTTTGGCTGAGGTCATGGGTTCTAATCCCGCTCCTCCCCTTACCAGCTGTGTGACTTTGGGCCAGTCACCTCACTTCACTGTGCCTCAGTTCCCTCATCTGTAAAATGGGGATGAAGCCTGTGAGCCCCACGTGGGACAACCTGATCACCTTGTATCTACCCCACCGTTTAGAACAGTGCTTGGCACAAACTAAGCGCTTAACAAATATCACTATTTTTAGAGAAGCAGCGTGACTCAGTGGAAAGAGCCCGGGCTTTGGAGTCAGAGATCATGGATTCAAATGCCACTCCCCCAACTGTGTGACTTTGGGCAAGTCACTTAACTTCTCTGGGCCTCAGTTCCCTCATCTGTAAAATGGGGATTAAAACAGTGAGCCCCCCCCCGGGACAACCTCATAATAATAATGGTATTTGTTAAGCGCTTACTACGTGCAAAGCACTGTTCTAAGCGTGGAGGAGATACAAGGTGATCAGGTGGGGCTCACAGTCTTAATCCCCATTTTACAGATGAGGGAACTGAGGCACAGAGAAGTTAAGTGACTTGCCCAAAGTCACACAGCTGACAATTGGCAGAGCTCGTCACCTTGTAACCTCCCCAGCGCTTAGAACAGTTCTTTGCACATAGTAAGCGCTTAACAAATACCATTATTATTGTGTTTCTTGTTCCCTCCTGTCTTCAGAGGTCCAATAATATCATCTGTTGATTTATTACTATTAATGTCTGTCTCCCCCTCCAGACTGTGAGCTCATTTGGGGCATTTTTGGCTCATTATAGTTCAGTCTCCCAAGAGCCTAGTATAGTGCTTTGCACGCAGAAAGCGCTCAATCAATAGGATTGAATGAACGAATGAACTAAACTCTAATAATTTCCAAATACACTCTGTAAAACGACGCGTACGACAACCAGGGATAAAAAAAGGGCTTGCCAGTTGTCTCTGTGGCGCAATCGGTTAGCGCGTTCGGCTGTTAACCGAAAGGTTGGTGGTTCGAGCCCACCCAGGGACGAGGAGTTTTTTAAATTAAAAATAAAATTTCCTCTAGCTTCTTCCACCCTTTACTCTCTCTTTTTTTTAGTGCTTTTTCCCCACTCTCGTGGGCCCGACCCTCACACCCGTATCCCCCCCTTCAATGGGCTTCAGACTTGCCTTTGCAATCCCAGATTGAAGGATGGAAGGGAAGGAGAGAGGAAGGCATGATTGAGTTGTACTTGCTGAATTGCAATGATAATAATAATAATAATGGTATTTGTTAAGCTCTTACTATGTGCCAAGTACTGTTCTAAGCGCAGGAATAGGTACAAAGGTAATCAAGTTGTCCCACGTTTGAGGGGGGGGGGTCACAGTCTTATCAGTATCCTTGACTTGTCTATCCTGCAAGTATGATGTATTTGTAAATAATCATAATAATAATGATGGTATTTGTTAAGCGCTTACTGTGTGCCCAACACTGTTCCAAGCTAAGATACAATCAGGAATCTAATGCCAAAACCTAATGCATGTAAGGGGGGGGGTCACAGTCTTAATCCCCATTTTAGCGATGAGGTCACTCAGAAAAGTTAATTGGCTTGCCCAAGGTTACACAGCAGACAAATGGTGGAGCCGGGCGCTTAGTACAGTGCTCTGCACACAGAGCTCAGTGAACACGTTCCCAAGCGCTTAGTACAGTGCTCTGCACACAGTAGGCGCTCAATAAATACGATTGATTGATTGATTGAATGACTGAATGAAGACGGGGATGGGAACTGTTGTGGAATTGTGTCCCACCTGATATGTATATATGTTTGTACATTTTATTACTCTATTTATTTAATTATTTATTTATTTTACTTGCACATATCTATTCTATTTATTTTATTTTGTTAGTATGTTTGGTTTTGTTCTCTGTCTCCCCCTTTTAGACTGTGAGCCCACTGTTGGGTAGGGACTGCCTCTATATGTTGCCAACCTGTATTTCCCAAGCGCTTAGTACAGTGCTCTGCACACAGTAAGCGCTCAATAAATACGATTGATTGATTGATTGATAGTATTTGTTAAGCACTTACTATGTGCCAGGCACTGTACTAAGAGCTGGGGTGGATACCACCAGGTGTAGGTGTTTCTCCTGCACCTACTCTAGGGTTCAGCCCAGTGGTCGGCACTTGAGTCAATATGCTAATAAATAATAATAATAATGGTATTTATTAAGCGCTTACTATGTGCAAAGCACTGTACTAAGCGCTGGGGAGGTTACAAGGTGATCAGGTTGTCCCATGGGGGGGCTCACAGCCCCTCTCCATCCCCCCGTCTTACCTCCTTCCCTTCCCCACAGCACCTGTATATATGTATATATGGTTGTACATATTTATTACTCTATTTATTTATTTATTTATTTATTTTACTTGTACATTTCTATCCTACTTATTTTATTTTGTTGGTATGTTTGGTTCTGTTCTCTGTCTCCCCCTTTTAGACTGTGAGCCCACTGTTGGGTAGGGACTGTCTCTATGTGATGCCAATTTGTACTTCCCAAGCGCTTAGTACAGTGCTCTGCACATAGTAAGCGCTCAATAAATACGACTGATTGATTGATTGATTGATTGATTAATCCCCATTTTACAGATGAGGTAACTGAGGCCCAGAGAAGTTAAGTGACTTGCCCAAAGTCAATTGGCGGAGCTGGGATTTGAACCCATGACCTCTGACTCCAAAGCCCATGCTCTTTCCACTGAGCCACGCTGCTTCTCTAAATAAATAAATAAATAAATAAATAAATGAATAAATAAATAAATAAATAAGTGAATGAATGAATGAATGAATAAATAAATAAATAAATAAATAAAAACTAAAAGACGGAGGGTGGGGGGAAGGCAGTCTGTATTTCATCCTCCTTTTGCCCCAGGGAGGGAAACACTGAACTTATTTTTCTCCTCTTCCTCCCTTCCTGCATCCATGAGCAGCTAGAAGAGAAAGCCCCAGGGGAGAGTTCAATAAAACGTAGGAAATGAGGGAGTGGGATGAGGGAGTGAATGATTGAGTGGATGGATAAATGGATGGATAGGTGGAGGGGTAAGTGAGTGAATGAATACATGGTTGAATAGATAGCCCGTCCTCAAGACTGTAAACCCATTGTGGGCGGGGATTGTCTCTCTTTATTGCTGAATTGTACTTTCCAAGCGCTTAGTACAGTGCTCTGCACACAGTAACCGCTCTGTAAATACGACTGAATGAATGAATAGATTGTAAACCCTTCAAGGGACAGCGTACATGTCTAATTCCCACCTGATATTAATAATAATTGTGGTATTTGTTAGACGCTTACTATGTGCCAGGCACTGTACTAAGGGCTGGGGTGGATACAAGCAAATTGGGTTGGACTCTCCCAGCGCTAAGTAGTGTTCTGCACACAGTATGCGTTTAATAAATATTACTACTACTACTACTACTAATTATGGTATTTGTTAAGCACTTACTACGTACTAAGAGCTGGGACGGATACAAGCTAATCATTCATTCATTCAATTGTATTTATTGAGCACTTACTGTGTGCAGAGCACTGTACTAAGCGCTTGGGAAGTACAAGTTGGGAACATAAGTACAAATTGGGAACATAGGTTGGACGCAGTCCCTGTCCCACATGGGGTTTACAATCTTAATCCCCATTTTACAGATGAGGGAACTGAGGCACAGAGACGTTACTTGATGCCCAAAATCACACAGCAGAGAAATGGCAGAAGGGGGATTAGAACCCACATCCTCTGACTCCCAAGCGTGGGTTCTTACCACTAGGAATACTATAATAATAATAATAATATTGGTATTTGTTAAGTGCTTACTATATGCAAAGCACTGTTCTAAGCGCTGGGGAGGATACAAGGGGATCACATTGTCCCCCATGGGGCTCACAATCTTCATCCCATTTTACAGATGAGGTAACTGAGGCCCAGAGAAGTTAAGTGACTTGACTATTATTAGTACTACTACTTCTATAGATGGAGAAATGTATGGATGGGTAGGAGGATGGGAGAGGGGGTGGAGAGGTGGATGGGTGGATGACATGATGATGATGATGATGATGGCATTTGTTAAGCGCTTACTATGTGCCAAGCACTGAATGGATGGACGGGTGAATGAGGGAATGATAAAGGAAGGAATGAAGGAATATTTGAGGAAGCCGGAAAAAAGAGACAAAAAGCTTCTCCGGACTCCCTGTCCAGGTCGCATTGCTGAAAGCTGGCTGAATTAATTTGTCTTTCTTCCCTGCGCAAACTGGGAAGAGGCAGGAAAACCAGGCCTCAGTGATCTCTGGGCCTCAGTTACCTCATCTGTAAAATGGGGATTAAGACTGTGAGCCCCATGTGGGATAGGGACTGTCTCTATATGTTGCCAATTTGTACTTCCCAAGCGCTTGGTACAGTGCTCTGCACATAGTAAGCGCTCAATAAATACGATTGATGATGATGATGATAGGGACTGTGTCCAATCTAATTCCCTTGTATCAACTCCAGCGCTTAGAACAGTGCTTGGCATATAGTAAGTGCTTAACAAATACTATTATTGGAACTCACGACCCCTGGTTTACAAGACCGGCGCTCTAAACCCTGAACTATGATGCCTCATACTATAGCATTCCTCGTCTAAACTCCTTCTTGGTGTACCAACGTTTGTCCAACTAGTTAACAATATTGATTGAGCGCTTATTGTGGGCAGAACTCTGTACTAAACACGGGAGAGCACAACCAAGTTAGCACCTCAAGAATTTCACAATCTAGGGGGGGGAGACACATATTAAAATAAATTAAAGCTATGAAGAGGAGGTAATGGAGTATAAAGGTTGTTGGCAGTGTGACCTTGGGCGAGTCACTTAACTTCTCTGGGCCTCAGTTACCTCATCTGTAAAATGGGGATTAAGACTGTGAGCCCCATGTGGGATAGGGACTGTGTCCAATCTAATTCCCTTGTATCAACCCCAGCGCTTAGAACAGTGCTTGGCATATAGTAAGCGCTTAACAAATACTATTATTATTATATATTATCATATATAATATATTGTATATTATATAATATTATAATATTATATATTCCCTATTATTATAGGGAAGCAGCGTGGCTCAGTGGAAAGAGCACGGGCTTTGGAGTCAGAGGTCATGGGTTCGAACCCTGGCCCCACCACGTGTCTGCTGTGTGACCTTGGGCAAGTCACTTAAACTTCTCGGACCCTCAGTTACCTCATCTGTAAAATGGGGATGAAGCCTGTGAGCCCCATGCGGGACAACCTGAATACCTTGTATCCCCCCCCAGCGCTTAGAACAGTGCTTTGCACATAGTAAGCGCTTAACAAATGCCATCATTATTATTATATGTACAGGGATGCTATGGAGAATTGTGATACCCAAGTGCTAAGGTGAAGCGAAGAGCTGAAGAGGCAGTAGAGGAGGAGATTGGGAGTCTTG
Organism: Tachyglossus aculeatus; assembly: GCF_015852505.1. Lineage (NCBI taxonomy): Eukaryota > Metazoa > Chordata > Mammalia > Monotremata > Tachyglossidae > Tachyglossus > Tachyglossus aculeatus. Next base: position 1,611,220 of record NW_024044842.1, on the reverse strand, counting down.
GAAGATAGCACAGGCTTGGAAGTCAGTGGACGTGGGTTCTAATCCCAAACTCCGCCACTTGTCTGCTGTGTGACCTTGGGCAAGTCACTTAATAAGAATAATGATGGCATTTGTTAAGCACTTACTATGTTTGAAGAACTGTTCTAAGCGCTGGGGGGGAATACAAGGTGATCAGGTTGTCCCACGTGGGGCTCACAGTCTTAATCCCCATTTTACAGATGAGGTAACTGAGGCTCAGATAAGTTAAGTGATTTAGGAGGCCTTCCCAAACTGAGCCCCCTCCTTCCTCTCCACCCCCAGGCTTACCTCCTTCCCTTCTCCACAGCACCTGTATATATGTTTGTACGTATTTATTACTCTATTTATTTTACTTGTACATATCTATTCTATTTATTTTATTTTGTTAATATGTTCTGTTTTGTTGTCAGTCTCCCCCTTCTAGACTGTGAGCCCGCTGTTGGGTAGGGACCGTCTCTAGATGTTGCCAACTTGGACTTCCCAAGCGCTTAGTCCAGTGCTTTGCACACAGGAAGCGCTCAATAAATACGATTGAATGAATGAATGTGGCATGACAACTTCTCTGAGCCTTGGTTACCTCATCTGTAAAATGGGGTTTAAAAGTGTGAGCCCCACGTGGGACAAGCTGATTACCCTGTAACTACCCCAGTGCTTAGAATAGTGCTTGGCACATAGTAAGCGCTTAATAAATACCAGGTTGTTTTTATTAAGGGTTCAATAAATACAATTAAATAAATTATTGAAGCAGAGTCCTGCATCCCCTGATCTCTACTTTGTAGCCAAATAGTTTTCCAAGGAAGTTTCCGTAGTGTAGTGGTTATCACGTTCGCCTAACACGCGAAAGGTCCCCGGTTCGAAACCCGGCGGAAACAGATTTTAGTTTCCCTAGAGCGTTTTCATTCATTCAATCGTATTTATTGGGCGCCCACTTTGTGCAGAGCACTGTACTAAGCGCGTGGAAAGCACAATTTAGCAACAGAGGAAGGCAAGTCCTACCCTACAACGGGCAACTTGTACTTCCCAAGCGCTTAGTACAGTGCTCTGCACACAGTAAGCGCTCAATAAATACGATTGATGATGGATAGAAGGGGGGAAATGGACAGCAAAACAAAACAAGTAGACAGGCATCAATAGCATCAATACAAATAAACAGAATTGTAATAATAATAATGGCATTTATCAAACGCTTACTTCCCAAGTGCTTAGTACAGTGCTCTGCACACAGTAAGCGTTCAATAAATACGATTGAATGAATGTGCAAAGCACTGTTCTAAGCGAGATCTATACATGTCATTAATAAGATAAATAGAATGATAAATATGTACTTATAGACACAGGTGCTGTGGGGCGGGGAGGGGAGTAGAGAAGAGGGAGGGATTAGGGAAGATGGGGAGGGGAGGAGGAGAGGAAAAGGTGGATTCAGTCTGGGAAGGCCTCCTGGAGGAGGTGAGCTTTCAGGAGCTTTTCGCTCGTTTCGAACCGGGGACCTTTCGCATGTGAGACGAACGAGATAACCACGGAAACGTTTTATTGTTATCATAACTGAGGCATATAATCATAATTATTAATAATAAAAATTGTGGTATTTGTCAAGCCCTTACTGTGTGCCAGGCAGTGTACTAAACGCTGGGGTGGATACAAGCAAATGGGGTTGGACATGGTCCCCGTCCCACGTGGGGCTCACATTTTCAATCCCCATTTTACAAATGAGGTAACTGGGCTGCAGAGAAGTAATAATAACAATAATGATGGTATTTGTTAAGCCCTTACTATGTACAAAGCACGGTTCTAAGCGCTGGGGAGGTTACAAGGTGATCAGTTTGTCCCACGGGGGGCTCACAGTCTTAATCCCCATTTTACAGATGAGGTAACAGAGGCACAGAGAAGTTAAGTGACTTGCCCCAAGTCACACAGCTGACAGTTGGTGGAGCCAGGATTTGAACCCATGACCTCTGACTCCAGAGCCCCGGCTCCTTCCACTGAGCCACGAAGTGACTTGACCAAGGTCACAAAGCAGACAAATGGCAGAGCTGGGATTTTAACCTGTGACCTCATGAATATCAGACGTGTGTTCAATCCACTACACCGTGCTGCTTCCTGTTTGTTAGTTAATTAATCAATCCATGAAATTGATCGAAGATCTATTGAATTTCCCGAGCACTGTTCTAAGTGCTTGGGAGAGTACAACTGAATTAGAAGAAATGATCTCTGGCCACAGAAGCATAACAATCTAATAGCAATGACTGAGTACCAGCTGTAAGCATCATCAATCGTATTTATTGAGCGCTTACTGTGTGCAGAGCACTGTGCTAAATGCTTAGGAGAGTGTAATAATAATTGGGAGATGTGATCCTTGCCCTCGAGGACTTTTTCATGTAATACTATTGGTTTATCTCCACTGAACTAATGTCTTGGGCTAGTACAATGGAGTTACAGGAAATGATTTCTGACCTCAAGAAGTTAATCGCATTGATTGCTAATTACTGATGATTATAATTCTTATTCTGCTATGCGCCAACCGCTATTCTCAGCTCTGTTAGATATAGTATAATCAGGTTGATTATACCTGTTATTATGTTGCCAACTTGTACTTCCCAAGCACTTAGTACAGTGCTCTGCACACAGTAAGCGCTCAATAAATGCGATTGATGATGATGATGATGAACACAGTCCATGATCCTTGCTCCTTTCCGCACTTAGCTTCTCCACTTTTCTCTCCCTGCAAACACCTCAGAGAATATAAATGCCTTTCCTACAGCTCTCAGAATCTCAATGCCAACTCACTCCTCTAATAACCCTCAGAAAGTCTTTAATCAATCAGTCAATCATATTTATTGAGCACTTACTGTGTGCAGAGCACTGTACTAAGCACTTGGGAAGTACAAGTTGGCAACATATACAGTTCCCCCAACAGTGGGCTCACAGTCTAGAAGGGGGAGACAGAGAACAAAACCAAACATGTTAACAAAATAAAATAAATAGAATAGTTATGTACAAGTAAAGTAAATAAATAAATAGAGTAATAAATATGTACAAACATATATACATATATACAGGTAATCGTCCAGCTGCTGAGTCCTGAGAGAATGGGCGGGGAACATGTCTGCTTATTCTGTTGCATTGCACTTTTCCAAGTGCATAGTATAGTGTTCTTCACATAGTAAGTGCTCAGTACATATAATTGCTTGATGGTAGTAGTAGTAATATCATTATTGGTAACACTTTATTATTATTATTATTGGTAGCAGCAGCGATAGTAGCATTTATTGAGCACCTCCTTGGTATAATGCACTATACTGATTGCTTGAGAACTTCAAAACAAGTTAATGGCATGATACTGATATTATTACTAGTAGTGGTAGTAGCATTTATTGAGAGTCTCTTTGGATACAGCGCACTGTGCTCAGAACTTGAAAAGGCAATTCAAAGAAGGGACACAATTCCTGCCGTAAGGTTTGAACTCTCATGGGGAAAGCGGACATTAAAAAGATTTACAAATAGTGGTAGGAGTAAAGAGAGTAGTATTCATAATAATCGAAACTTTATGCTCATAATGGGCAGGGAGGGTGTCTGCTATCTTGTAATATTGTACTCTCCCAACCACTTGGTTCAGTGTTCTGCTCAAAAAATGTAACTGATGGATGGACAATCATATCTATTGTGTGTCTGCCGGGTGTCTTGCACTACAATAAGTGCTGGGGGAAAGACAACATTAATTAGAAACACGTTTCAAGCTGAGGAGAAGTTTGCACTTTAATGAGGGAGACATATCAAATCATTTACATCTATAAAAATAAAAATAGAAAATTGAGTTTTTAATGAAATACACATAGACACGTGTTTGGAGGATGAGGTAGCAGGGATGGTTTACACTGAGCCACTCACAACTTCTTAGATGGACACCTGCCCTGACCCCAAATGTGCACCCAAATTCCCAGCCCTGGTAACCAACATGGTACTTAGATAAATAATGATGGCATTTGTTAAGCGCTTACTATGTGCAAGGCAATGTTCTAAGCGCTGGGGAGGATACAAGGTGATCAGGTTGTCCCACATGGGACTCACAATCTTAATCCCCATTTTACAGAGTGCTCCACACTCAGTAGGGACTCCAGTGCAATTTAATAACAACACCTAAGTACAGAATGTCACCTCCCATTCATCCCCACAGACTTGTTAAAAAGGTAGTACCTGGCTTAGGGTCTTTGGACTTCCTTAGCAAGGGGTTCTGAATAGCTAGTAATCTTGGGGTAGGTGTATATGGAGGACTCATACCAAGACTGGGAATTCTTCAATAGAAACAGGTTCACATCTGCTTTTGCCCGATGAACAGGGAGGTTCATCTCTGTTCCACAAAGATGGAAATATGAGATACTGCAGCACATAGGTCAGAGAAAGATTATAGAGAGTCCTCCACTTTCCAGTAGGCCTAGGCAATAGCAGCGGAAGCTCTGCATTTGCTCTTTCAGTGAAGGATCAGTTTTATGCTGATCATAAATAAGAGTCCAACCGAGTCCAATCCAAAGATTAGTATCTTGTTCCTCTTCCAGATCCAGCAATATTCCCAAATAGACTGAAGCAATATGGGAGAGGAAGGGTAAACACCACTCTGTGGAGGGCTTGGTGGAGGTCTCTTTAGACTGACCTATGCCAGAGTCAAGGGAAGCCCCAAGACTTCATGCTGGTGATTTGGACAAGAGTCAGTGGAAGACTATAAAGATTTAGCCAGGACAGAGTCCATATTAACCGTTGAGGAAGATTGAGAGGAGTGAGTGTCAGAGTGAAGGTCAGATGAAATCATCCTGTATTTATGGGTTAGAATCTTTGAGTCACTCAAGGGAGGGAGAGGTTGAGACACTTTTTAAAAATGGTATTTGATTAGCGCTTACTATGTGCCAAACACTGTTGTCTAAGACCTGGGGTAGATACACAGTCTCTGTCCCACATGGGGCTCACAGTCTAAGTAGGAGGGAGAAAAGGAGAACTGAGGCATGGAGAAGTTAAGTGACTTGCCCAGGGTCACTAATCCCAGCTCTGCCACTTAATAATAATAATAATGATGGCATTTGTTAAGCGCTTACTATGTGCAAAGCACTGTTCTAAGCACTGGGGGGATACAAGGTGATCAGGTTGTCCCACGTGGGGCTCACAGTCTTAATCCCCATTTTTTACAAAATGAGGTAACTGAGGCTCACAGAAGTTAAGTGACTTGCCTAAGGTTACACAGCAGACATGTGGCGGAACCAGGATTTGAACACATTCATTCATTCATTCATTCGTATTTATTAAGCGCTTACTGTGTGCAGAGCACTGTACAACACATGACCTCTGACTCCAAAGCCTGTGCTGTTTCCACTGACCTACGCTGCTTCTCTGTCTGCTGTGTAACCTTGGGCAAGCCTCTTAACTTCTCCGTGCCTCAGTTACCTCATTTGTAAAATGGGGATTAAGAATGTGAGCCCCACGTGGGACAACCTGATTACCTTCTATCTACCCCAGCACTTAGAACCATGTACTAAGTGCTAACCAGCACTTAGCACATAGTAAACACTTAACAAATATCATAATTATTATTATCATTCTTGTTATTATTAAGCATATGGCAGAGTCAGGATTAGAACTCAGGTTACTACCAGGCCTGTGCTCTTTCCTTTAGGCCATGCTGCTTCACTTGCGGAAGGAAATGCAGTGAAATTCATATTCAGACCAATTTCTCCTTCTCAAAGCCCAGCTTTGATTAAAGACCCAAACTGCTCCTTTTAGAAAAAAAGGTAGAATTGGATAAGGGTGTAGATAAATTTCTGACCACGGAGACCTACCACTGTGGAAAAGTTGAGGGATCTCCTTCTCCTCTAGGAATAGGTATTAATAATTGTGGTATTTGTTAAGCGATTACTGTGTTTCAATCATTGTTCTATGCAAATTAATGATGTCAGACACAGCCCCTGCCCCTCTTGAGGCTCATAGTCTAATCAGGAGGGCAAGTTGGGAGTGAATCTCCATTTTGAAGATGAGGAAACTGAGGCACAGAAAACCCAAGTGACTTGCCCAAGATCTCACAGCAGACAATCTGCAGATCCAGGATTAGAGCCTCCATCTCCCAGGCCCATGCTCTTTCCACTAGACCACACTGCTTCTCTTGGAATACTGTTGAACGTTTAGAATATAATAGTAATAATAATGATGGCATTTATTAAGCACTAACTATGTGCAAAACACTGTTCTAAGCTCTGGGGAGGTTACAAGGTGATCAGGTTGTCCCATGGGGGGCTCACAGTCTTAATCCCCATTTTACAGATGAGGTAACTGAGCCCCAGAGAAGTGAAGTGACTTGCCCAAAGTCACACAGCAGACAAGTGGCAGAGCCGGGATTTGAACCCATGACCTCTGACTCCAAAGCCCACGCTCTTTCCCCTGAGCCGCGCTGCTTCTCATGGAAGATATTGTTGACCATCTAGGGGCTCCATAACACTCTATTAGAAAAAACGAGGTGGAATAGAGTGAGGAAACGAGTTTAGTGCTTTTCTGCAAGGAAATTATTCTAGTTAGAATAAGTCTGCAAAATGGAGGTGACGGCAAAAGCAAACTGTTACCCTTTGGAATTTGATCTCCTTAAATATGCTTGCGATCCTTCAAAAGATCCACGCCCAGTTCAAGATGATGCAAATGCTTTGCTTTCTCATTTTAAAAACATTTTTATGTCCGGGCCACAGATTGAGAGTACTGGAGTTCAGTCCAAAGTTGACTTCCCATCTTTCAAATCTACTTTCACTTCCCAGCCGACCGGGTGAGTAGTGCGCTGGTCTGACTGTTTCTGTAAGACCTGATTTTGTACCTTCAGACTACCTCCCAGAGAGCCTGACCCCAGAGTGGGAGATTTCAGCTTTGAGAGAGTCGCCTCTGGACACCAACATATCCACAGAGACCGTTGCTGCCTATTCCCCTGTTAATGTGTTTCAGGACCAGGCCTGGCTGGTGTGATTGAAGGATGAATCTTGGTGGCCGTTTTCCAGTTGCCCCCAGCAGAGAGGAGGTACTCCAAGACATCACACTGACTATCGACTAACGGCCTAGAGAAACGTAAGTTTCGCTTGAAGACATTCCTAAGGAAGGTTTTCAAATAATGAAAAAGCGATCTTGGGTAGTGGGGTGGGGATCTGGAAATTTAGCAGTCAATGAGATTTATACCCATATGCTTCTGGGAGAAGTCTTAAGACTGTTGGGATTGCTCATTTTACCTAGATTAGAGAAGCAGCGTGGCTCAGAGGAAAGAGCCTGGGCTTTGGAGTCAGAAGTCATGGATTCAAATCCAGAGTCCGCCAATTGTCAGCTGTGTGACTTTGGGCAAGTCACTTAACTTCTCTGTGCCTCAGTTCCCTCATCTGTAAAATGGGTATTGACTGTGACCCCCCGTGGGATAACCTGATCACCTTGTAACCTCCCCAGCGCTTAGAACAGTGCTTTGCACATAGTAAGCGCTTAATAAATGCCATTATTATTATTATTATTATCCTTCACCAGGAGAAGGGATTAGTGCTTTGGGTCCCATGTCAGAGGAAAGGGTCTGGGCTCCAACCCTGGCAATCAAAAGAAAAATTGTGGGAAAGACTCCCCAAATTATCTTCTGCTAGAAGATCAGGGGAGTAGGGAAGGGGGAGGACCTGCCCACATACCCACCCAGAAAAGGGGCTGAAGTAAAACCACTTTTCTCCATATCCAAAGGAACTCTGAGATAGGAGGGGCTGGCCAAGGTGAGAGGGTGGAAGCTGGGAAAGAGAGGCTGGAATCTTGGGACACTCTAGACTGTAAGCTTACTGTGGGCAGGGAATGTGTCTACCAGCTCTGTAATACTCTCCCAAGCACTTAGTACAGTGCTCTCTCTGCACACAGTAATCGCTCACGAAATAAGATTGATTAAAGGACTGGGACAATTGCACTTTACTCAGGCAAAAGGGGACAACCCTATTCCTTCCCCCCAGTTCTCTTGTCGTGACATTTTTTAGGAGGCTATTTCTTCCCAGTGCTCTTTCTTTTTGTACCTCAGTTCCTGCTCCCATCCTAGGGTTCCCAGAAATCATAAATTATCAGAGTTGGAGTTCCAATCTCCGCAACCCTCCCTCCCCATGCCGGGCCATTCCCAGGGGAAATAGAGACAGGGACAGGAACTCCACCTCTGATAGTTTTTGATTCTGGGAACCCTAGGATGGGAGCCAGGAGCCCGAGGAACTCCTCCTAGGTGGTCTTCGGGTTGAAAGTGGAAACAGATTCTGGGTTTGTGTTTCAGATCCACTTTTCCCAATGCAATATCCGACCAATATCATCTTGGCTGTGATCCTGCCTATTATAGCCCTTATCATCGCCGCCATCTTATTTTGGATAATCTGGAGGAAATGCAAGGCAAGAGGTAAGATGTCGGAAAAGAGGGAGGAAAGCAGGGGTACCGCTGGGAAATATTTCAGAACCAGAGGGAGGAATTAAGTTACCTGGAAGGAGGGGACTAGGGAATGAGAAGAGGGCAGGATTAGAATCAGAGCTTCTACCTCGCGAGGAAGATCAACTAGTTGTAAACAGATAGAGCCCATCCACCTACTCCTAAAAACCCATTCTGTCTGCTTCAGGCCAAAACCTAAGCCTGATTCTACACTCCATCCATCTCACCCCTCTCCCTTGTTCAGTCTGGATATTGTTCCTGACCTCACACTATCTTCTCTAGCCCTGGGTCTCCTCCTGGAGCCAGTGTCTTCTTGGTTACACATACCTGTGGTCCCAGCTGCTGCCCTGTCTGTGTGTGTGTATGATTGTGCGTGTATGCATGTAGACAACATGACCTAAGTGGAAAGGGCCCAGGCCGGACCTCTAGACTGTAAACATTTTGTTGGCAAGGAATGCGTCAGCTATCTCTGTTATATTGTAATCTCCCAAGGAATTAGTACAGAGTTTTGCACACAGCAACTGCTCAGTAAACACAGCCGATCGTTTGATTGATTGATTGAATCAGGAGACCCAGGTTCTAGAGCCCCAGCTCTACCATTTTCCTGCTGAGTGACTCCAGGCAAGTCACTTAACCTCTCTGGGCCTCAGTTCCCTCATCTGTAAAATGGAGATAGCAATACCTGCCTTTTCCCAGACTTCACAGATATGTTGTGAGTATAAAATGAGATCAGTGGAACTTTGGAAAAACTGAAAAAAGAGTTCTTGATAAATAGAAGGTGAGAAGCTGCAGTGGCAATCGAGGTCAGGGGGTTGGGTCTTTGTGTGTTTGTTGGGTTCAGAAAGCAGTCATCAGGTGTATACCTTTCTCTTTTCATCCCTGCCCACCACCCATCACTTGTAATCTGTGGTGGACTCTTCTAGGGAACTATTACATTACAAACAGAACCTTGGAAAGAGGGAGGGGAGGTTGATCCTCAATGAGATACTAAATAACAACCCTCAGATCTTCTCCTTAAACACCAGGTCATTCATCTATTTCTCTTTCTTTGACAGAGGAACACCAGATAGAACTTGGTAAGTGTGAAAATCCCCTATAAAACCCATGTCTGAGCGATATCTCATCAGTAGAGCTGTAGACGGCAAACACATCTGCACAACAAGGACCGGCCTATGTGTGTTCACAATACAGCCAGGGTTGCGGATTACGCTTTGAAATTTTCCGTCACTTTTCACTGTCTGTGGTGTCATCTCGAAGAATGAAGGACGTATACACATATTTACATGCCTACATACCCATCTGTTTGTAGATATAGCCATAGGGATATACATGTCTATGGAGAGATCTCATTCCCATTTCCGTTCCATTTTCAGAGCAGAACGATGTATTGAACCATGTCAGTTAGTGTCCAGATGCTTTACACACGCACACACACAAACATACACACACACAAATACCACATCTGAGTCATAAACTATCCCTATGTCTTCTGTTGAGTCAGTCAATAAATCAATCTTATTTAATGAGCACTTACTCTGTACCTAGCACTATACTAAGCACTCAATAATAATAATAATAATAATGATGGTATTTGTTAAGCGCTATGTGCAAAGCACTGTTCTAAGCGCTGGAGTGCCTAATACAACATTCTGCACAAAATAGTCCTTCAAATACTATTAGATTATAAGCCTCCTGAGAGCAGGGATCATGTCTTCTAACTACTGTAATCATCTAAGCGTCCAGCAGATCTATCTGCTGGCCTAGTGTAGAAACAGTGTGGGCTAATGGTTAGCACACTCTAGCAGGGGAGGCAGGTACAGAAATATTTACAAATCAAGTATTCAGGATAAATGGTTAAAGGTACAGTTGAGTGCACTTATGGGTTGCTGAAGATGGGTATGAATATGTAAGTATTGGGAGATTAATCAATCTAATGGTACCGATTGGGCATGACTGTGTGCAGAATAGTGCACTAAGTGCTGGAAAGAGTACAACAGATTTAGTTGACATGATCCCTACCCTCAGGATACTTACAGTCTAGCAGGGGAGTCGTTCACAAGAGAAACCATTGGACCGATTGGATTTTCTTGTGAACGACTCCCCTGCTAGACCGATTAATTGATTAATCCCCCAACCCCCAGAATTGGATCAATTGAGTGGGCAGCTATTAAAGACTGCTACAACCCACTGATCCCAATCTGAAGCATTTCTCTCTTCTTCTATTGCAGTTCAAACCCAGCAAGAGCTCCGTAAGTTATTTTCCCTTTGCCACCCCCATTGATCTCCGTCCAAAAAGCCGTAGAAAAATATAAGAATAACTGGTCCTCCCATTGAGGAGCCAGGAGCTCTAACAGGGTGGGGAGAACTTTTTAATAGAGACTTTTGGTCTGTAGGAGCTAGGTGGGAAAGAATTGAAACCTCTGCTACCTCGCTCCCTCTAGGATTTTTTTGTTTCCCTGTCTTCCTCATTTTCTTGGGGATTTGTGTCCACTGCAGGGATTGCTTTGTTGGCGCCTTTTAAATAGGTCAGCCCTGGGCAAAGTGCTTAGGGTTAAGTGATAGGCTGGAACTGATTCCTGTTCTTTTCTCTTATCGTTTTCTCTTTCTTTTTTTAGGAGCAGTGTCAGCAGAGAATGGTGAGTACCAACTGGGGGCTCTCCAACAGGGTCTTTTCTGAGACACATCTCTTTGAGGGGGGGTCTCTTCATTGTCAGACACCCTTTCTCTAATGCCTGACTCGTTATATTCCAGGTCAAGCCCAAGTGGAACCAAGTTGTTATTATTATTATTATTATTATTATTATCATTACTATTATTAGTATTATTATTGAGGAGTAGCATGACTTAATGGAAAGAGCACGGGACTGGGAGTCAGAGGATCCAGGTTCTTATCCCGGCTCCACCACTTGTCTGCTGGGTGACCTTGGGCAAGTCACTTCACTTCTCTCTGCCTCAGTTACCTCACCTGTAAAATGGAGATTAAGATTGTGTGCTCCATACAGGAAAGGGACTCCACCCAGCCTGATAAACTTGTTTCTACCCCAGCGTTTAGAACAGTGCTTGGCACATAGTAAGGACTTGACTACTATTATTATTATTATGCAAGTAATATGTGCAGAGAACTGTACTAAACCTTAGGAGAGAATGCATATGTGGGATTTAGACATAGTCCCTACCCCTTGAGGGGCTCATAATCTAAAAAAGTACGGACATTTTGCAAGTAACGTATGTTGTGTGTCTGTTTATTTCTCAGGGACATACCACCAAGATATTGGTGAGTGTCATTTCCTCCTAAGTCAGTCTGGGACTCCTAGTCAGTGCTAAAAATCATTTCTCATGTGTGTTTGTGTTCCCTTTCAAATCTCAAAGAGGATGTCGTCCAGACTGGTAGGTACCAATGGGGTTTATGGTGGGTCTCAGATATACTACCTGCTTCATAAGTTCCTAGTAGCTCTCCTGTCTCTGTTCCATTGTAGGAGATGGAGTGGGAGGAGGGGAGAAGGAATTCAGGGAACCTGGACTTCAATCATAAATTTGTTTATTTATCTGTTTATTTCTCAGGGACATACCACCAAGATATTGGTGAGTGTCATTTCCTCCTAAGTCAGTCTGGGACTCCTAGTCAGTGCTAAAAATCATTTCTCATGTGTGTTTGTGTTCCCTTTCAAATTTCAAAGAGGATGTCATCCAGACTGGTAGGTACCAATGGGGTTTATGGTGGGTCTCAGATATACTACCTGCTTCATAAGTTCCTAGTAGCTCTCCTGTCTCTGTTCCATTGTAGGAGATGGAGTGGGAGGAGGGGAGAAGGAATTCAGGGAACCTGGACTTCAATCACAAATTTGTCCTGGCAGAATCACAGCTCAGAGATGGAATCACATCCTGCATCTAATAATAATTATGGTATTTGTTAAATGCTTACTATGTGCCAAGCACTGGTCTAAGCACTGGGGTAAATACAAGGTAATCAGATTGTCCCACGTGGGGCTCACAGCCTCAGTCCCCATTTTCCAGATGAAGTTACTGAGGCACAGAGAAGTTTAATGACTTTGTCCAAGGTCACACAGCAGACAAGTGGAGAAACCAGGATTAGAACCCATGACCTCTGACTCTCAAGCCCGTGCTCTTGCCACTAGGCCACGCTGCTCCTTTAATTCCATTAAGAATAAAACTGTCAGATGGCGGTGGTGGTAATGAAATTCACTGTGTTCTCTGGGTGCTAGCACTTGGGAAAATAAAGCACATTCCCTGCCCACAAGGAACTTCTATTCTAATGGGACGTGGCAAGTCTTTTCATCAGAGCAACTTTTAGGGAGAATCCAAATCCTTTTGGGGCTGACCAGTTCAAAACAGAATCACCTAGAAGGGTCTATGAAAGAACAGAGTAGGGAAAGTGAGAAAATACTTGGATTTTTGCAGTAGGAGTATTTATTGAGCACTCAAGATAATCCAATCAGACAAGTCCCTGTTCACCTGGGTTTGAATTTTGTTTGTCTTCCCTTTCAGATGTCGGGGACAGTGGTGTCCAGACTGGTATGTGTTTCTGATACTCTCAAGAGGATCATAAATCCCTCCTCCTTTCAAGATCACTGTATCGTTTTGCTCTTGTCCCCCAAAGCCTTCTGAGAAGACGAGGTGAGAAGGGAAGAATAGTAGCCAGTGGAGACGATACTGTCACCACACTGAAGAGTAGCCCTAGACCTTCCCATAGACTCACTGCTCAAAGCCAAGAGTTTATTTATAGATATAGGATCTCCCCTAATGTAAGATAGCATTTTATACAGTAGTCAAGATGGACTGAGATCAGTCAGAACGAAGGAAGCTTTGCAGAAAACCCTTTGATTCATGCCTTGAGCATGGCTAAAAGCAGAATGCCTAGTGGGTAGAGTAGGGGCCGGGAGTCGGAAGGACCTGTGTTCTAATCTTGACTCCACTGCTTGTCTGCTGTGTGACCTTGGGCAAGTCACTTAACTTCTGTGAGACTCAGTTCCTTCATCTGTAAAATGGGAATAAAAACTATGAGCCCCATATGAGACATGGACTGTGTCCAACCTGATTAGATTGCATCAACCCCAGTGCTTAGTACAGTGCCTGGTACCTAGTGAGTCCTTAGCAAATACCATTAAAACAAAAAGAACTGCTTGGGTCAAGCAGAGAGAGCACTATATCCTGATGTCTAGACTCCCATTGCACGTATTTTACAAGAGCAAACTTCAGTACATCCCTCTGTCTTCTTCTTTTGCAGTTCGTATTCAGGAAGAGCTCAGTAAGTTCTTCTTTTACCCTCTATACTTGCCATAGGAATTTATCTATCTCCCTTCTGCCTGTAGATAGGAGTTTCCAAATGGTGGTTGAGGAGCACTGAATTCTTGTAAAGAAAGGAAGGCTTGGGGGCAAAAATTGTGGGGCAGCCTCAGCTTGGAAAGACCTGAGGATATAGTCTATGGTGTTTGATCACCACAGTTGCTCCTTCCTCTCTGTGTTATTCTCTTGGCTTGACTCCTTTTATGCATCTAGAACCACGTTGAGGAAGGGTCTTCAAGGCCAGCCTTCCTCTCCACTAGAGAGCTGGTCATATGCTCAACCCAGAGATGGCTCTCCCCCCTGTGAAGAAATTGAGGAAGGAGGGTACCTTCTGCTGTTGCTCACTCTAGAGCGGTCCTATCCCCAGCCTTCCTCAACTTCTCAGGAATCCTGTTTATCGCGAGCCTTGCTTGCCAGCCTCTGTGTGAATTGTCTGCAGCCAAACATGTTTAATGGATCATATAGGCTGGACCTGATTTCTGCCTGATTTCTTTTTCTTTTTATCTCTTCAGAGGTAGTGTCAGCAGAGAACAGTGAGTACCAACCAGAGTCACCCTGATGGCCCCTTTCTGAGCCATGACCCTTGTAGGGGGTATCTCTCCCTGTTCAGTTCTTCCTTGATGTCTGACTTCTTTCTTTTCCATGTGAACTACAGGCAGAGTTGAGTAAGTTATGATCATTTTCAATATTATTCTAATTCACATTTAGTGAGCCCCTACAAAACTCAAAGTTAGATTAGTCATTCGGGAGATTGAAAACGGGACCTCATCAGAAGAGGCTTGAGTTAATAATAGTGATAACTGGCATTTGTTAGGTGCTTACTATATGCCAAGCACAGTTCTAAGTACTGGGGTAGAAACAAGTTAATCAGGTTGGACACAAACCCAGTAGCACACTAAGATCACAGTAGGAGGGAAAACAGGTATTGAATATTCACTTTACAAATGATGTAACTGAGGAATAGAAAAGCTAAGTGACTTACCCAAGGTCACACAACAAGCAAGTCGAGCAGGATTAGAATCCAGGTCCTCTGTCTCTCAGCCCAGGTTCATTCCACTAGGCCATCCTGCTTCTGAGGGGAATGGTGAACTTGGGTAAAGCTACAAACTCAATATTGAACTTAACATTGCAGTAGTTGTCTAAATTCTAAAGGAACATGGAGGTGAAATCCCAGTTTGGATGAAAGGAAAGGGAAAGCAATAAGGGAAAGATACAGTTCAACTTGAACCACGAGGAGTCACTTGATCCTTTGTTCTTCATCTTGTCCCTGGACTTCCTGTCACTGGCCTTTTTGTTGCTGGTTTCCTTATCCTTGGCCTTCTTGGCAGTGACCTTCTTAATAATAATAATGGCATTTATTAAGCTCTTACTATGTGCAAAGCACTGTTTTAAGCACTGGGGAGGTTACAAAGTGATCAGGTTGTCCCAGTGGAGGCTCTTGGCTCTGGTCTTCTAGCTATCCATCTTCTTTCCCCTTTATTCAGTCCATTTCCACCTGGTCCCCACTGGTGGGTTCCCTCTTTCACTTTTCCACTTCCATTTCCCCTCTAGACTGTAAGCTCACTGTGGGCAGAGAACGTATCTACCAACTCTGTTGTTGTTTGGGCACGTTCCCTGCCCAAAATGAGCTTACAGTCTAGAGGGAGTCCCTATCCCACAGGGGGCTCAGGGTTCAGTCTTTTCCAGTGTTTGTAAAGGGCTAAACCGCTGCTGAACATTACCTTGAGATACAGAACAATCTGGATCAATCATAATTATTGCGTGGCAGTGATGTGTGGGATGAGGGTCACAGCCTTTTGTCTTAATTGTGTATATTTCTCTCTTTTTCCAGGGATAATGCGGGAAACACTCAGTAAGTGCCAGATTTCCATTTCCTCCTCCAAGAATTCACCCTGTAGAAACCTAATACCATTCCCTGGTGATAGGGCTTGGCAATTTATGGTTAATCAGTGGTATTTGCTGGACGCTCACTATGTGCAGACCACTGTTCTAAGCGCTTGGGAGAGTGCAGTACAACAGAATTAGCCATGTTCCCTGCCCATATTGAGCTTACGGTCTGTGGGGAGACAGACATTAATATAAATAAACAATTTATAATAAATATAACAAATAAAGGGCCTGTCAAGCTGCAAGATAAGCCATTAAGGAGGAAGCTAGTCAGCCAACTCCTTATTTTTAATGGCTGAACAAGGAGGAAACAAACCTGTCTTCCTAGGCCCTTCCTTCATCTTATCTACGTGATCCGACATTGGCCTCTTGCTCACCAGGTTGAATCGCGAATTCCCATTACTGTCTTCCATGCCATCTCTGCCTCTGAGATGAGGATAATTCTATCTGTTCTCTTCCCTGGTTTTGTGGAAGTGTGGTTGGGGCCCGGGAGTCAGCCCAGAGATCTGGACTGACGATATCTAAGAAGAAAATCGAGTTTCTGAACCAGTTTACACCTTGGAAACCCTCCAGCTACCATGACCTTCTTCTCTCTAAGGAGATTTTCCAGCACCCAGACCTCCTTGATGAGTTGCTGTTTCCTGATCTTCAGGAACACCACTTGGTGTCATTCTGAGTGGGGCATTCATGGTCCAGATATCAGTCTAATATCTATTGGTAGGCAGGCAGGAGCTGATTCCTGCCCTTTTACCTTTTAATTCCTGTTTTGTGTTTTCTCTTCAGGAAATGTGCAGGCAGAAAACAGTGAGTACCAATTGGGGTTCCATACCTGCATCTTTTCTGAGTCACATCTCTCCTCAGGGGTCTCATTTCATTCCGACTGCCCTTCGCTAATGTCCTCCTTGTTATTTTCCAGGTCAAGTCCAGACAAAGGAAAGTAAGTTCTCCTTCAAAGTCCCACTGCCTGGGGGTGGCTCTGGGATCCATCTCCATGTGGTTCCCACTTCCTTTGGAGTGATACTCACTTTCCTTGTCTACTTCTTCCAGAGGAAATTCAAGAAAGGGAAGGTGAGTTGCTCCTGCCTTGACCTTATGAATTCCTGGTTGCAGGGTCAGTGTGGGTGGAGTGTAGAGAGGGTGAGCAGGCCTGGACCTGCCTGGGCTTAATTCTTCATGGTGGATCTGCCTGAATAATGATTGCCCCTCAGAACAGGGCGAGGAGATTTCACAGTTCCCAGGCTGAATATGCAACACACAACTCCACAACCCTATAAAGGATCCTCATTCACAGTAATATCAGTTGGCCTACAGTTCCTGCTTAACTCTGACCCCAGGTCATCTCCACTGCCCACTCAAGTCATTCAGGGAAGAATGTCCCCTTTTAATCCAGGACTTTCATTTCCTTTGTCCTGTGATTGTCCTCTTTCCCCACTTCTCAAGTCCTTCAGTCGCCCCCTCACCTTTGAGAGAGAGTCCCTCAAAGAGATGGGTCCATTGTCCTGGTTCCCGATCCTCTTGTTTTCTCACAGCCCACCACCCCCAAAGAATTTGCACCTGCTTCCCCTCTCCATATAACACCCAATCAGTGTCTCTGTGCCCTGATTCCATCAAGTAGCCTAAACATTTGAGTCAGGCTGCAAAGCAGGTTCCCCACAATTGTCACAACCCTGCCCTTTTTCATCTTCAGCCAACTCTAACACATTTCTCTATCTTTTGCAGGTCGCATCCTGTCCAACCTCAGTGAGTTACAGTTTCCCACCTCACCCTCCCTAGAATTTCCCTTCAGAAACCCATTATTCTCCCTACTGGAGTGTTCTTGGGACCTTCCAAACAGTGAGAGAAGCTTTGGGACAAATCAATCAATTGTATTTATCGAGTGCTTACTGTGTGTAGAGCGCTGTACTAAGCACTTGGGAGAGTACAGTATAACAGAGCCTCTGGCTGGGAGAAGCAGGCCCAGTGGACAGAGCACGGGCCTGGGAATCAGAAGGACCTAGGTTCTAATCTCAGTTCCGCAACTTGTCTGCTGTGTGACCTTAGGCAAATCACCTAACTTCTCTGGGCCTTGGTTACCTCATCTGTAAAATGGGGATTAAGACTGTGAACATATGGGACAGGGGCTGAGTCCAACCTAATTAGCTTGTATCTACTCCAGTGCTTATAACAGTGCTGACAAATGGTAAGTGCTTAACAAATTGATTATTATTATTATTATGGTGGTAAAATGATGTGTCTTCCTTGGCCCTTGCCCTGGATGGTTCGGTTGTCCCATAACCAATACCGGGTCTGATTGATTCGATAAGAGCCAGTGCTACCCACTGTCCACTGTCAGTTCCTCATGGTCACCACCCCTCTTCCCATTCTGCTTGGTGCTGGCAAGCGCGGATGGAAATTTCAGTCTAACCTTGGTTCTCTTCTTTGTGCTTCCTTTTCAGAGAACCTTCCAGCAGATCATGGTGAGTTTCCTCCGTCCTTGCCAAGGCCGAACTTCCGCATGTGACAAATCAGCCAAATCCTCATGGTAGCCATTGCCAGCAGGACCTTGGAATCAGACAGAGCCAGTTACAGGGGAGAAAGTGCCAGACACCAACCATCCTAGGCAATGGAGGACAGACCCAGTTCAGGAGAGGCCAAGGACACCATCTTTGTTTTTCTGTCCAATGCAGTAGTTGCTCTTTAACCTTGTCCTGATTGTCAGAGAAAAATGCCAGTCTGAATTAAAAACTTAAAATTAATCACTTCTTTCCATGTCGTTTGCAGCGCGCCTACAAGCGGAATATGGTGAGTTTGCCCTCTAACTAGTAGGGTCTAAAATAGAAAAGGAACAAGTGGGGTCTAAATTAAAAAGGCAGGTTTTATGTATTCCCTCCATGTCCAATTGTCACTCAAAATTGTTTTAATCAATTTGCAATTTGACGAAGAGTAACTCATGCCTGGCCCCAATTCTGTATTCCCCCTACTGCCTTCCCTCCTATACCCCTCACAGAACAATTCTGCAGTCATGATTGACACCAAACAATGTCATTCTGGATTGGAGACTTATTGGTGTTCACTTCTGTTCTATTTCTTTCGCAGACCAGCTCCAGGATGAATACAGTGAGTTTTCTCCCCTGAGTGATCAACCTCCATGTGTGTGTTTAGGGGTCAAATCAGACAAATCCTATTCTAAGCATCCATTATTCTATACAAATACCACACATGATGATTCAGAAGAAGTTGGAATAGGATCTGGGCTGATTCTTTCTGAATCAATCAGGGTTTATCTGTCACTGTTGTGTTAAATACCACACATTGCAACTCTAACAATTATTTCCTTCTTTCTGTATCCTTCACAGTGAAACTCCAGGCAGCATACAGTGAGTTTTTTTCTTTCTTAATATGTGTATGTGAGATGGAATCAGACAAATCCCATTACAAGCATTCATCACAACATATCCCTTTAGATTGTAAGCTTACTGTGGGCAGGTTAAATATATACCAAGTCTGTGGAATAGTTGCAAATAAGGTGTGATATGATCGAGTCCTCGTAACTGCTATGATATTGGCCAATAATCTCTATTGACTGCCGAACAACATCCAATATCTCTTTGCTCCAATTCACACAAACGTCTTACCACAGAACAATGCAAGTCTGAATTTGAGATGGCTGTTCATTCACTTGTTTGTTCATTGACTAGCTTGTAGATTCCTCGCGGGCAGGGATTATGTCTCCCAAACCTGTTGTACTGTCCTCTTAACAGTGGTCTGCATACATAAGTGCTCAAGAAATACCGCTGATTGCTTCCATTTTATTTTCAGCCAACATACAGGATGATATTGGTTAGTTCTCTCTTTTTTTACATATACATTTGGGGATAAATCAGACAAATCCTGCTATAAGCATCCACTGCTACATATAAATATTCAGCAAAATGGTTAAGGATGTGCTGGGGTTAAATAAAACAACTCCTTATTTGAAACTGATTTTTATTCACCTCTTTCCATTTTGTTTTCAGATGACATAGAGGCTGATCACAGTGAGTTCTCTGTCTCTTCAGTGAGATCAAGCCTCACTAAAAATGGCAATTCTTTTTATAATCATGCAGCTCTTGCTAAGAGGCAGGTTGGGCTAGTGGAAAGAGCATGGGCTGGTATGCTGGGATTTAGGCCAGGCTGACCAGGAATACCTTCTGGCTATCCTTCTAAAACCCCCTTCTTTCCTTATCCGTCCTGGCTCTGTCCAATGCTATCCTTAGTTGCAGCGTGATGGTCCTCCTTTCTATCTGTTTCCTTTGCAGAGAAACTCCAGAGAGAAAAGAGTGAGTAATCTCTTCCTTCGAAGAGACCCAATCTCCATATGGGTGAGGTGGGGTCAAATGATCAGCATCTATCTCTCCATAAAATGACAACCTTGATCAGAAAAATCTGGCATATGATTCAGGCTGACTCATATCTTGTGGATCAGATGTCCCTCTCTTCCGGCCTCCCAATACTGTTTATTGAGCACCTACTGGTTGCAGTGCTCTGCACAAAATATAGACCTGATACAGTCCCCACCCACAAGGATCTCACACTATAAAGGGAGAGACATTTCACCATTCCTCTGGCCAAAGGACAAGGCACATCTGAATTGGACACTGATGTTCGTTAACTTCTTTCCATTTAATTTTCAGCAAAACTCCAGACTGATCAAAGTGAGTGTGTGTGTGCAGGTTTATGTGGATGTAGGGTGATCAAATCTGACAGATACCATTATAAGCATCCTTTGCTCCATTCAAATAGCATGCAGATGGGTTCAGTTTGGGCTGAGGTCAAAAGTTCTCACTCCAAGGGGGAAGAAAGTGGGGACTTCCACAGTTTTCTGAGCTGGACTCCTCCTGTATTTGTTCATCCCAAGACTCTGGCAAATAGGAGTTTCCAATGAGGGCAAAAAAGACCCCAAATGGTGACTCTAAACTGATACCTCTTCGAAGTTTGTCACCTCCTAATCCTCATTTTACCCCCCTGAAAGCCCTTCCTTCTTTCACTCATGAGTGCGAAATGAAAAATTGGTACCTCTGACTGACCTTAAATATGGCAAATCCTTGTATGAGAAGTCCTCGCTCAATTTGAAAATAAACAAGAATAAGACATAATATGATCTGGTATCTCATAGACAGCATGACATTGTCCAAATTGACCAGGAGTCCCTAACTGATGTCCCCAAATCCCACACCATCCTGTTTAGCACAGAACATTGTCTTTCTGAATTCAACAATCCCATTCATTCTTTTTATTTTCAGATCACCTACAGGAAGATTATGGTGAGTTCTTCTTCCTAGGGGTCAAAATGTGAAATAGGAAAAATTAGGGGCAAATCATAGAAATCTGTGTTCTTCCTCTATCTAGTGGTCATGCAAAATTGTTCCAGTGAAGTTACAAAGAGGTCTGGGTGTCTCATAACTTGTCCAAATTCTGCCAATTGATGCAGGGCTTCCATACTGGCTTCCCATAAAGATCCCACACGTGACCATCTTATTGCTGTATCAATAATTCCACTCTGGATTTGAGACTAATATTTATATTTGTTTTCTTCTTTTGCAGAGAAGCTCCATGCTGAACACAGTGAGTTCTCTCTTCTCTCTGAACGGTCCAACCTCCATATTTGTGTATTTGTCATATAAGAAGCTATCGCTCCATTAAGTATCACACAGTGTGGTTCAGTAACATCTAATAATAATTATTATAATAATAACAGTAATAATAGTATTTGTTGAGCACTTAATATGTGCTAAGCACTTTATTAAAGTGCTGGGGTAGATCATCTTTTTATGGTGTTTGTTAAGTGCTTACTACGTGCTAGGCACTGTTCTAAATGTTGGGGTAGATACAAGGTAATCAGGTTGGACACAGTCTCTTCCCACTTGGGGCTCACGGTCTTAATCGCCACTTTACAGATGCGGTAACTAAGGCTCAGAGAAGTTAAGTGACTTACCCAAGGTCAATAAGCAGACAAGTGTCAAATCTGGGATTAGAACCCAGGTCCTTCTGAGTCCCAGGCTCAAACTCTATCCATTAGGCAACACTGCTTGATGAGGAATTTCTAGCCCACTGCTCACCAAAACCCATTCTCCCACCCCCACCACAGCACCATTTCACACCAGTCCTGGCTCTGCCACTTGTCTGCTGTGTGACTTTGGGCAAGCCACTTAACCTCTCTGTGCCTCAGTTACCTCATCTGTAAAGCGGGGATTAAGACTGTGAGTCCCATGTGGGACATGGACTGTGTCCAACATGATTACCTTGTGTCTACCGCAGCATTTAGAAAAGTAACTGAAACATAAAAAGTCCCTAATAAGTACCATAAAAAAACCAAAAACAAGACACACCAAACAGCACACAGTTCATACCAAATGCAAGACTGATATCAAGATTAATGCTTATTCACTTTTTTTGTATTTCATTTACAGAGAAGCTGAAGGCAGAATATGGTGAGTTGTCAATCTTCACAGAGATCAAACCCCTACATAGGAAGAAAAAGATAGTTATTAGTCATCCATGAAGCAGCGTGGCTCAGTGGAACGAGCCCGGGCTTTGGAGTCAGAGTCCATGGGTTCAAATCCCAGCTCCACCAATTGTCAGCTGTGTGACTTTGGTCAAGTCACTTAACTTCTTTGTGCCTCAGTTACCTTATCTGTAAAATGGGGATTAAGACTGTGAGCCCCCTGTGGGACAACCTGATCACCTTGTAACCTCCCCAATGCTTAGAACAGTGCTTTGCACATAGTGAGTGCTTAATAAATGCCATCATTATTTATTATTATTCATTATACCTTGTTATTGACATAGCTCCCTATGGAGGAATTTGGAAAAGAGAGGAGTCTCCCTTGATTCTCTCTGAGAAGATTTTCCTTTCCCAAACCACTCCATTTTCTTAATGATTCCTTTTCACCATGGGTACTGCATGATGATCCATTTACTGGAGCTACGGACAATGAATCTCTCAGTCTTGGGTCTAGTAATAGTAGTATTTATTAAACATTTTGTGCAGAACACTGTACTAAACTCTGGGAAAAATATATAGTTAAGAGTTAGACATGGTCCATGTCCCTTGGGAGCCTCACAATCTAAAAATAACTCTATTGGTGTGTTGAAAGGAATTTTTTACCTTTTCCATTCTAATGGAGGTTAGTGGCATTCACTGAAAGTCAACCAAGACATCGAGCTGGATTAAGTTCTTCTTTTTGTTTCTCCCCTCAGGAAAAGTGCAGGCAGAAAACAGTATGTATACGTTGGGGTTCTGCCTACAGGATTTTTCTTTTGGAGGCCACATGTCTCCTTGGGCTCTCTTCCTTTTCAGAGATCGTTTCACTAATATCTGACTTTTTCTGTTTCAGTTCAAGCCCAGACAGAGCAAGGTAAGTTCTTTTTGGAGAACTCACTGGTAGGGGGTGGTTACAATTGCTATTTGGAATCTTTTCTCAGCCAAGAATGAACCTAAGCTCCTTAGTCTTCTTTCTGAGCCCCTTATCTAGCCAACCTGGAACACAAGGACTGTTGCTCAGCATCCTGGTCCTTTTGGGAAGGGTGTGAGAAGTGGGCAGGTCTGGACTTAAAGTGCCCTGGCTGGCTCAATCAATGAACCAATCAATGGTATTTACAGAAACCCCTCAGAACACACTAGCACATGGAGGGTTCTCAATAAATGCTATTGATTGCAGTAGAATGAAATCTCCCATACCTGTTCAACAACAGCGCCTTCAGGAGTTTAGAACTTAGTGGCTCAAAATCTAAGGCCTCACATGGTTGGGGAGAAATGATAAACAGGTGTGAGATATTTCATTCTTCCTTTCCATTTCTCCAGGTCCTCAATTCAGACCTTTGGGTCCTCCATCAAGGACTTTTAGGAAAAGCAAAATCACTTTTATTTACTGAACCTGCTATACTCCCACCCTGAGCCCTGCTTCCACTGACCATTTAAGTCCCTTGGGATTGAATGCAGCCAAAATACCCTGCATTTTCTCTCATCCTCTGGTTTCCTATTCATTTATCAAATAGTCCCTTACTACTCTGATTATGATGAACACACCCAAGTGCTTTGTTCAGTATTTTACCCAGTGGGTGCTCAATAAATACTGTTATGGCTATTGTTGAGTTTTCCTAAATGTTTTGTATAGTGTAATCACCCAGTGAATGCCCAGTAAATACTACTACTAGTATTACTACCACAGAAGCGGCATGGCTTAGAAAAGGAGAGTGGCTTAGTGGAAAGAGCATGGGCTTGGGAGTCAAAGGTCGTGGTTTCTACTCCCGGCTCCTCCACTTATCAGCTGTGTGACTTTGGGCAAGTCACTTCACTTCTCTGTGCCTCAGTGACCTCATCTGTAAAATGGGGATTAAGACTGTAAGCCCCATGTGCAAAAACCTGATTACCGTGTATCTACCCCAATGCTTAGCACATAGTAAGAGCTTAACAAATACCATCGTTATTATTATAAGAAGCAGCATAGCATAGTGGAAAGAGCATGGGCCCAGGAATGAGGGAATGTGGGTCCTAGTCCCAATTCCACCACTAGCCTGTTGTGTGACCTTGGATGAGTCCTCATCTGTTGAAATGGGAGTTAAATACATGTTTTCCCTCCTCCTTGGGCTGTGAGCTCCATGTAGCACAGGGACTGTGTCTAACCAGATTACTTTGTATCTATTCCACAGTGCTAAAAAATACAACAAGTATTATTTATTTATTACTACTACCATTAGAGTATCAGTTTCTTAAGGAACTGGACTGGACTGAGGCTCAATCCCCATCCAGTTCTTCAGACGGGCTGCTGGGAGTCGGGAGGACCTGGGTTCTAATCCCGGCTCCTCCGCATGTCAGCTGGATGGCTTTAGGCAAGTCACTTCTCCGGGTCTCAGTCACCACATCTGTAAAATGGGGATTAAGATTTATGTGAGACAGGGATTGGGTCTAACCTGATTAACTCGTATCTGCCCCAGTGTTATAACAAAGGCTGTGAGCTCCCTGTGGGACAACCTGATCAACTTGTAACCTCCCCAGCACTTAGAACAGTGCTTTGCACACAGTAAGTGCTTAATAAATGTCATTATTATTATTATATTATGGGTAGAGAACGTGTCTTGCACTTTTTTGTACTTCTCAAGTACTTTGTAAAGTGCATTATGACCAGTGAGTGATCAGCAAAAATCATCACTGCTTCTTCTACTTATAATAATAATAACAGTAATAATAATGGGATTTGTTAAATTCTTACTAAGTGCCAAGCACTGTTCTAAGCACTTGTAGATACAAAATAATCAGATTGTCCCACATGGGGCTCATTGTCTTAATCCCCATTTTACAGATGAGGGACCTGAAACTCAGAGAGTGAAAGATTTTCCCAAGTCCACACAGCAGACAAGTGTCAGAGCTGGGATTAGAACCCACGTCCTCTGATTCTCAGGCCTGTGCTCTTACCACTAGGCCATACTGCTTCTCTTATTCTACATTCACACCTTTCAGTTATGGCTAACTTAAACATGTTTATTTGTTTTTCACAGTCCGAATCCTGCAAGAGCTCAGTAAGTTCGTTCCCTTTTCTCCCTCCCTACGGCCTCCCTACAGCCTCCCCTTTAAACTTGCTCATTGAATTGGGGAAATTAACAGGCAAATCATTACTGGGGCCTCTGACCAGAAAAAGAATTGCTCATCTCCCTGGACTCTCGTTCTGCCCTGGCCCTCATTCATCATGGTTATTCTGCTCTCTTATTGGGCCCAATCTCTGGTCAATTCAGTGAGGAGCCCTGTCTCATCATCATCATCATCATCAATCGTATTTGTTGAGCGCTTACTGTGTGCAGAGCACTGTACTAAGCGCTTGGGAAGTACAAGTTGGCAACATATAGAGACAGTCCCTACCCAGCAGTGGGCTCACAGTCTAAAAGGGGGAGACAGAGAACAAAACCAAACATACTAACAAAATAAAATAAATAGAATAGATCTCCCTGCTCTCAGCCCCTGGGCTGGTCCATGACACATCAGAATTCCAAGTTGACCTTGATTTCTTTTTCTGTGTTTCATTTTCAGAGATCCTCCAAGCAGATTACAGTGAGTTCCTTCTGCCCTCACAGAGACCAAATCACATACTAGGGGACACGGGGTCTATGTCAAGCAAGCAAACTTCCAGCAATGCACTCAGGTTATTGGGGTTCAACCCCAGCACAGGACTTCCCAAAGGCACCATATTTGCAATTTGGTCAATGTGGTAATTGCCTTCTTTTTCTCCTGCTCAAAGTTCTCTTTTCTTGTCTGAAATCCTTCCACTAAGCTCTGAGTCTCTTGGAGAGGAAGGAATTGTAAGTCTTCAGAGGCCCAAGGCCATCTCCAGAGCAACTGGTAACAGACTTGACCCAGTGAAAGGTCTGACTGAGATATTTAGTTTGGAACCTGGCCTTTCCCCTTGTGGAGGGATCAGGGTAAGAGAGGAGGTCCCACTGCCTCACGCTCTAAGAAGATTTGTCTATTCTCAGCCCTCCTCAATTTCTCCAGGACTTCTGTTTCCCACTTAGCATCCTCTGTCTAGCCACCAGTAGCTACATTCTGTCTCTATGTCACTTGTCTTAGGGACTGGAATTGATTCTTCCTCATTTTCCTAAGAATTTTCCTTTTCTATTTTCCTCCAGGTAAACTGCAGAAAGCGAACAGTGAGTCCCAGTTGGGGTTTCCCTGGGAGGGTCGTTTCTAGGCCTCTGGGTTTTCTTCCTGGGTTGAATACACTTAACATCTGGATTTTTGTGTTGCAGATCAAGCACCAGAAGAGCAAAGTAAGTTCCCCTGCTGAAGTGGTATGGACTATGGGCCATTTCTAAAAGGTCCTCATTCTCTTCAGACTAACACTCATTTCTCCATTTCTGTTTTTTTCCAGAGGAATTACAGGAGAGGAAAGGTGAGTTGCAACTGTCTCGGCCTCCCATCCTCTGAAAGAGGAAGCAGTGGAGGAGGCGGGTGGGTTTAATGTTTCTATCGACTCTGTTGTATTGTACTCTCCCACACATTTAGTAAAGAGTTCTGCACACAGTAAGAACTTCAGTGGAAAGAGCACGGGCTTGGGAGTCAGAGGTCATGGGTTCAAATCCCGGCTCTGCCAATTGTCAGCTGTGTGACCTTGGGCAAGTCACTTAACTTCTCTGTGCCTCATTACCTCATCTGTGAAATGGGGATTAAGACTGTGAGCCCCACGTAGGACAACCTGATCACCTTGTATCCTCCCCAGAGCTTAGAACAGTGCTTTGCACACAGTAAGTTCTTAACAAATGCCATTATTATTATTATTATTATTATTATTATTAATACCACTGATTGATCATTCATCAGCTTTTCAAAACACAACTCCAGTGCCTCCCATCAAGGCAGCCTACTTTTCCTCCAGTCTTCTTCCACCCCTTCAGAGAATATTTTATGAACACTCTCTTCTCTGTTCCTTGTCCTGGAACTTTTTTACACAGCTCCCCACCCCACCACCCCCAAAGAGATTCCACATCTGCTTCCAGCGTATGCAAACTCACCTGACTTCTCTGTCTTGGGTGAAGTTAAGCCTGTTCATGCTCTTTGAGAATTCTTTCCAGGATCCTTGGGGCTGTAACTCTCAGCATGACAGCCCCCAAACTCTCATCAGACAGACCCAAGCCCTCTGTTCCAAGGGAATGCATCTAGGAGAAAAGTCCAGCTGAGAGGGATGATAGTAAAAATAATAATGATATTTGTTAAGCACTTACTATGTGCCAAGCACAGCTGGGGTAGATACAAGTAATCTGGTTATCCCACGTGGGGCTCACAGTCTTAATCCCCATTTTACAGATGAGGTAACTGAGGCACAGAGAAGTTAAATGACTTGCCCAAGGTCACAAAGCAGACAAGTGGCAGAGCTGGGATTAGAACCCATGACCTCTGACTCCCAAAGCCGTGCTCTTTCCATTAAGCCACGCTGCTTCTGTTGCACAGGACCCACCAGAGTCATTCTTTAGACTGTGAACTCATTGTAGGCAGGGAATGTGTCTGTTGCCCAAGTGCTTTGTACACTATTTGCACACAGTAATTGCTCAATAAATGTGATTGAATGAATGAATGAATAAATGAATGAATGTTGTATCCTCCCTACATTCCCTGCCCTCTGCACATGGTAAGCACTCAAAAAATGCCATTGATTGATTGATTGATTGCTGAAATGCTTGGGTCAAGCAAACAGGGCAGGGATCCCATAAGGGCCATACACCTGTACCACTCCCCACTTCAATCTATTTCTTTCTCTCTTTCCTTTGCAGTGCGAATGCAGCGAGACCTCAGTGAGTTCCATTTTCCTTCCTTGTCCCCCTTTCAGTGAGCCCATAGTAACTTACCCATTACCCACTCCCAGGTGAATAGGAGTTTCCAAATGGGGTCTCAGGCCCACTGGGTTATGCCCAAGCCAGGGAAGCTGGGATACAAAGATTGTGTCAATTATTGGTCACAGTTTTTTCCCTATTCATTTCCTGGATCTTCCTCCCCGAGGTCAGCTTCAGGTTGTGAACAGTGAGTACCAATTAGGGTCTCCCCAGTAAGGCCTTTCCTGTGTCATGTCCCCTTGGGTTCTCTTCATTATTAGATTGCCCTTCTCTGATGTCTGACTTGTTCTATTCCAGGTCAAGCCCAGGCCGAACAAAGTAAGTTCTAAGGTTTTCATGGAGAGTGATGTATCTGAACTCCAGCTCCATTTTAGTCCTCATTCTCTCCAGAGTGACTCATTTCCCTCTATCTCTGTTTTTTTCCAGAGGAAATTCAGGAGCGCACAGGTGAGTTAGCCCTGTTTGGAGATCCAGAGCTCCCAAAACAGTCCTCCTTCTCTCCCATTTTGACTGAATTCATTGTGATTCCTCCTCTTTCTCCCTTTTACAGTTTATATCCTGCAGGATCTCAGTAAGTTCCCGTTTCCTTCTTCTGCTTCCAATTTCTCCTGTGAAACTTCCTTAATAATAATAATGGCATTTATTAAGCGCTTACTATGTGCAAAACACTGCTCTAAGCACTGGGAAGGTTACGAGGTGATCAGGTTGTCCCACAGTCTTCATCCCCGTTTTACAGATGAGGTAACTGAGGCCCAGAGAAGCGAAGTGACTTGCCCAAAGTCACACAGCTGACAATTGGCAGAGTTGGGATGTGAACCCATGACCTCTGACTCCAAAGCCTGTGCTCGTTCCACTGAGCCAAGCTGCTTCCTTCACCTTATTCCCTCTGTTAGGGTATTCTAAATGTAGGTCAAGGTTCAGTGAGTCCCACCACGGAGCAGGATTATTTGAGGCAAAATGTGACAGGCAGGCTGGGGTGATTCCTACACCTTTCCTTTATAATTCACCGATTATTTTTCCCTCTGAGTAAACTGCAGGCAGAGAACAGTGAGTACGTAGGTGGGGGGCTCACCTCTACAGCTCTTCTGGGGTCTCCCCCTTTTCACAATGTGCTTCACTGATGTCTGACACTTCTGTTTCAGGTAAAGCGAAGGCGGAGCAAAGTAAGTTCTTGTTGAAGGGACCACTTAGAGGGGGGTTTCTGGGCTCCCTTTCCATCTGGTCTCCATTCCCCCCGCGACTGATGCTCATTTCATTCTCTCTCTCTCTCATTGTTCCAGAGGAATTCCAGGAGAGGAAAGGTGAGTTGCTTTAGTCTGACCATTTCTGTTTTAATGGCCTGTGGGATGTGGCCAGAGCCTGCCTGCAGATATCATCCTCAATTGATGTGGATTCCCTGAGGAGAATTTGGCTGAAAAAATAGTAAGAAGAATAATGGCATTTATTAAGCACTTACTATGTGCAAAGCACTGTCCTAAGCGCTGGGGAGGTTACAAGGTGATCAGGTTGTCCCAAGGGGGGCTCACAGTCTTAATCCCCATTTTACAGATGAGGTAACTGAGGCACAGAGAAGTGGCTCACAGTCTTAATCCCCATTTTACAGATGAGGTAACTGAGGCACAGAGAAGTTAAGTGACTTGCCCACTGACAATTGGCAGAGCTGGCATTTGAACCCATGACCTCTGACTCCAAAGGCCACGCTCTTTCTACTGAGTCACACTGAGAGCTGGAGTGGAATGGACAGCCCTAAGGGTGGGATAATTTATCCTCCTTCCCTCCCTGGCCACCAATTCCCCTGTCCAGAACTCTCCATCCCTGCACTGATTCCTCATTGGCTCCCTTCATCAGATCTCTCTCTCTCTCTCTCTGTCTCTCTGTCTCTCTCCCTCTTTCTCATTTACAGTTCGCATGCAGCAAGACATCAGTAAGTTCCAATTTCCTACCTCATATTCTATACAGTCTCCCCACGCTACAGGTTCCCTACAGAACCTACACATTCCCCATTTGCCTGACCATGGAAATTTCAAACTAGAGTCATCATTCATTGGGTTATGATATGATGTGGGAAATTTAGGTAGAAAATCCGGATTGGCTGCACCTCGACTGGAGCTGCTTTCCACCATCGTCACTTTTAATTTCCTGAATCTTCTTCCTCCAGGTAAATTGCAGGCAGAAAACAGTGAGTACCTAGTGGGGTCACCCCGCCATCTCTCCCCGGGGTCTCCCATTTGTCAGAAGACACTTCATTGACATCTGACTGCTTTTATTTCAGGCCAGGCCCAGGCTGAGCAAAGTAAGTTCCCCTTGGGGATTCCGTGGCTAGGGGTGGTTTGGCGCTTCATCTCTGTTCGGTCCCTGTTCCCTCCACAATGACACTCATTTCCCTGTTTCTGTTTCTTCCAGAGGAATTCCAGGAGAAGAAAGGTGAGTCACAATTTCATAGTGGATAGAGCACGAGCCTGAGAGTCAGAAATTCAAGGATTCTAATCCCAGCTCTGCCACTTTCATTCAGTCGTATTTATTGAGCACTCACTGTGTGCAGAGCACTGTACTAAGCGTTTGGGAAGTACAAGTTGGCAACATATAGAGACGGTCCTTACTCAACAACAGGCTCACAGTCTAGAAACTTGTCTGCCACTTGTCTGCTGTGTGACCTTGGGCAAGTATTTTCACTTCTCCATGCCTCAGTTACCTCATCTGTAACATGGGGATTGAGACTGTGAGCCCCTTTGGGACAGGGACTATGTACAACCCGATTTGCTTGTATCCACCCCAGCGCTTAGTACAGTGTTTGGCACATAGTAAGCGCTTAACAAATAACACAATTATTATTGTTATTATCATTCAGGCTCCCAAGCTCCAGGTTTCAGAGTCAGTGGTGTGGAGTTGAAAGTCAAATGG
Source organism: Tachyglossus aculeatus (assembly GCF_015852505.1). NCBI lineage: Eukaryota > Metazoa > Chordata > Mammalia > Monotremata > Tachyglossidae > Tachyglossus > Tachyglossus aculeatus. Next base: position 1,580,343 of record NW_024044842.1, on the reverse strand, counting down.
ATTGGGATAGGTCCCAGGGTCTTGGGCCTGTAAAGACGACCAGGTGCAGGATGATTTCTTCACTCAACTCCCCAGTTTACTAAAGCCTCACCCCCAACTCCTCTTCAGCATTGGCCAATAAACACATTTTTCTCTCTTTCTCTTGCAGTTCTAATCCTGCAACATCTCAGTAAGTTCTGTTCCCCATAACCTTCCCTCACAGTATCCCCATAGGACTCCTCCATGACCCTTCCATTCCCTGAGGAGAGTTTTCAAATGGGAGTTGAGGTGTTGAGGTTGAATAGCTCATGGTCAAACCCTCTGACAGTGGACAAAATTTTCTCTGACCAGTTCCTCCAATCACACAAATTTTCATAGGTTCAGGAAATAGCCCCCACTTCCTGACCAATTCCCATTCCCTCCAGACCCCAGCTCTTGTCTGCCAAGCAACTTGGCATCATCGAGTCAGACAGGAATTCCAGACTAACCTTGGGGTTTCTTTCTTTATATTTGCTTTTCAGAGACCCTCCAGGCTGATCACAGTGAGTTCCCTCTGCCTTCCCAAGCATCAAGTCATCAAGTCACGTCATGGGGGTTGATCATGACTATCTTTTCTGGGAGCTTTGTAGGAAGTGCCCAAAAGGTCTCTGGAGTTCTGTCCATCAATGTTGGCTCTCTTTAATCTGTGCCATTGGTGGAAGATGTCTGAGCCTGTGTTTGGTATCAGGCAGGTTAGGCTGACACCTGCCCTCTGGCTTTTTAATTCTATTTTTATTTTTTTCCCTCAAGCTAAACTGCAGGCAGAGAACAGTGAGTATCAATTGGGCCTCCCTGAAATCTCTCTTTGGTGGGTGGATGCTTTGGTGTGTGCTTCACTGATATCTGACTTCTTTCGTGTTTCAGCCCAAGCCCAGGCAGAGCAAAGTAAGTTCTTCTTGGGGTTCCCATGGACAGGTGGTTCTGGGCTCCAACTCTGCATACTGATGCTCATTAATTCCCTGTATTTTTCTAGAGGAATTCCAGGACAAGAAAAGTAAGTTCCACCTGTCTTGACCTCCCCTGATCCCATTTGGCGAGTAGACTGTTGGAGAGTCAAAAAATTCTACCAGGTTGATACAAATTGGGGTGGGGGTGGGGTGTACCCCATTAGGGATAGGAAAATTTAATCTTTTCTTCCTCCCCATCAAATCCCCAATTCAGACCTTTGTGTCCCCATCCAAGTCTTCTAGGCTCTGTCACAATCAATTGGACCACTGTATCTGCTGGATTCCAAGAGTAGGGTCTCTCTAGGGACCACACCCAGGGAGAGGAGACTTCTGATTATCTCTCCCTATTGGATGCCCCACCAAGCATCGTAAACAATAGGGCAGGGTTCCCACAATAGCCTCCCTCCCCACATCTCTAGAGTTTGAATCAACATAAACGAGTTTTGTTATGTCTCTTTTTCACAGATCGAATCCTAAAAGAGCTCGGTAAGTTCCAGTTTTTCTCTTCTCCCTCTCCAAATTCTCCCCATAAGACCCATCCACTTCCCTTGCACCTGTGGATAGAGTTTCCAAACTGTATTCTTGGAGCAATGAATTATCTTTGGGAACAACCTTGTGGGTCAGAACCATCTGTCTCCTGGTGTGATTTATCCCTGCCCAGTTGATCCGCCTATAATGTCCTGCTTTCTGCCCTCAGCCACTTTCTCTATAAAGATAGGGCTGATTTTGATCAGACTGGAATTCCAAACTGACCTTACGTTCTTGTTCTGTATTTTCTTTCCAGAGATTCTCCAGGCAGATCACAGTGAGTTCCCTCGGTCTGCCCAGGGGCAAAACTTTCACTTATGGCAAAGAGAAGGATTCAGTGAGAATGATTAGGAAGAGGAGAGCCTCCACTGCCTCTTGGTTTCCCTGCTTTCAGCCCTCCTCAATTTCTCCTGGAATCCTGTTTGCCATTGGCACTTCTTGGCAACCTCTGCATGGCTATCAATAGCCAAGATATCTCATGTCTAGAAATCTCCTTCCTGGGTTGCCTTATCTGTAATGCGTTTTAATGTCTGTCCTCCCCAATTAAACTGAAGGCAGGAATCATGTCTAACAACTCCATATACTGTACTCTCCCAAGCGCTTAGTACAGTGATTTGCAAAGTAAGCACTCGATAAGTACCATTGGTTGATTGATTGGATTGGCTCCCTAGGATTCAAGGGTTGATTTCTACCCATTTCTCTTGACATTCTCTTTTTTCTCTCTTCAGGTAAACTTCAGGCAGAGAATGGTGAGTACCAATTGGGGTCAGTTCAGTGTCACATCTTTCCTAGAGATCTCTTCCTTTCAGAGAGCAATTCACTGATGTCTGACTCTTTTATTTCAGATAAAGCACAGGCAGAGCAAAGTAAGTTCTCACCGGAGGGTCTGCTGATAGGGGTGGTTCTGGGTTCCATCTCTATTCGGTCCCTATTTCCTCCAAACTGATACTCATCACTCTCTTTTTCTCTCTTCCATTGTTTCAGAGGAATTCCAAGAAAAGAAAGGTGAGTTTCTTCACCTTCACCCCAATTTCAAATTTCTTGGCCTTTGTTGCACTGAGAGAGCCTGCAGACATAATCCTCTCTGAGGTGGATTCCCTGGGGTGAATATTACTGGAAGGAAAGGCCATTAGAGTCAGGGATAGGCTGAGAAGCCCAGTAGTAGGAGAATTCCTCCTCCATCACTCCAACTCCCCAATCTAGACATCCGTGTCCCTGAACCTCTGATGCTTTGATTCACTCTTCTCAGATTCTCACCATCACTCTCTCTGTTCCCATTCCAGCGCGCATGCAGGAAGACCTCAGTAAGTTACCATTCCCTCCTTCTCCTCTCTACCGGGCCCTTACAAAAATTTACCCGTTCCCCATTTCCCTGAGAATGGGAGTTCCAAATTGGTGGTCAAGGCCCATTGGATTATACCAGAGCTGGGAGAGCTGGGAGAGAAATCTTGTGTTGGGTGACTGGAAGGCTGGGGCTGTTTCTTTCTATACACCCTTTTTACTTCCTGAATCTTCTTCCCCAGGTAAACTGCAGGCTGGGAACAGTGAGTACCAATTAGGTTTGGCCCAGTAGGGTCTTTTCTGGGTCATATCTGTCCTTGGGGTTTTGGACCCCATTCAGACTGCCCTTCACTGATATCTGACTTGATCTGTTCCAGATCAAGCCCAGGCAGAGCAAAGTAAGTTCTCTTTGGTATTTTCAATGACTTGGGGTGGTTCTGGACTTTATATCTTTGAGGTCCCCATCTGCTTCAGACTGACACACATTTCCCTCTGTCTTATTATTTCAGAGGAAATACAGGAGAGAAAAGGTGAGTTTCCCCTGCCTCAGCCTCCTCATCTTCAAGTTTCACATCTAATTCAATTTGTTCATTCAGTCGTATTTATTGAGCGCTTACTGTGTGCAGAGCACTGTACTAAGCACTTGGGAAATAAAAGTTGGGCTTATCTAATGTATGCCGTTGTGGGAGGCAGGAGGTGGGTTGGCTGATTTGGACTTCTCTGACTGAAAAATGTTTGGGATAACAGAGTTGGGAGAGGGACAGAGAATTCCATAGACAAGACAATGTAGCTTCTCTCCCACTAAACCGCAACTCCCTAATTCAGACGTCCTTTCTCTATGGCTGTTTGAGCTAGGTAATCTTTGGCTAATGTACCTGCTGAGGCCTCTCTGGGGCCTCACTCCACTGGCTACTCTAGGTCCTTGGAGTTGAACCAGAGACTCACTTTCTCGGATCCTGATTTTTGCAGGTCCCTACTCTTGCCCCCAAGACCCCCAGACAGGTTCAATATTTGGTTCACGTTGAGATGGCAGGATTGTTATGATGGCTACACCCCTACCTCTCTTCTTTTTTGGTGAATCTCTCTCTCTCTGTCTTTTACAGTTCTCATTCTGAAAGATCTCAGTAAGTTCCAATGCCCTATTCCTCTTCCCATTGTCACCCCTAGAGACCTTCCTTCACTTTTACATCCTCTCCTAGTGTATTCCATACAAGAGTCAGATTGACTTGAGTATATTTGGAGTAGAAGGATCTTTGGGGCAAACCCTGTGTTAAATGTCTGCCAGGTTGGGACTGATTCGTGCCCTTTTCCCCTTTAATTTTTTCTTTGTGTTTCCCCACCAGGTATACTGCAGGGGGAGAACAGTGAGTATTTTGGAGGTTACTTGGAATCTCTCCCAGGGGTCTCTCCACTTTCAGAGGGCACTTAATTGATGTCTGACCCTTTCTCTTTCAGGTAAAGCCCAGGCAGAGCAAAGTAAGTTCTTGTAGAAGGTTCCCATGGCCAGCAGTTGTTCTGGGTCCGTCTCTAGTCAATCTCTATTCCCTCCAGTCTGACATTCATTTCCTTCTGTTTCTGTTCATTCCAGAGGAAATCCAGGACAGGAAATGTGAGTTGCACCTGCGTCAGTCTTCTGAGCTCCTATTTGAAAATGTAGTGTAGGCAATCATGGGAAATAACATATAACAATAATAACATGCTCTTTGTTAGCAGTTATTATGTGTCAAGCACTGTACTAAGCACTGGGAGCGATAAAAGATAATCAGGTTGGACACACAGTCTAAATAGAAGGAAGGATAGGTATCGAACTCCCATTTCACAGATGGCTTCTCAGGTCCAGATTAACCTCGGTGGATCCAAATGGTGGGTGTTTGATGTTTGTTGGGTTGGGGAGCAAATAGCTTCAAGGGCAGGAACATATGAACTTCCTCCCTTCCCCCTGGCTCCAATTCAGACCACTTATCTTACTAATAGAATTGTTTGCCCAAAAAGTCATTGACCACTGTACCAGCTTGACTTCCATTCCAGGTCCTGATTCCACTGACCAATCAAGACACTCTAGGGTTGAGCCAGAACCTTCCCATCCTCCGGGCCCTCTTCCTTCTGCCCTAAAGCCCTTTTCCCAAGCTGGGCAGTGGGTCCCTATTCTTTCCATTATTTAGACCACTGTGCCCCTCAAACACCAACAACATTTGGGTCAATCAATTAATCAACCATATTTATTGAGTGCTTACCATATACAGAACACGGCACTAAGCTCTTAGGAGAGTACAACATAGCAACATAACAGAGTTGGTAGACACATTCCCTGCCCAATGAGTTTACAGTCTAGAGTTAACCTGGGAGGTCAAGATTGCCAAGATGGCAACCCCCCTGCCATTTTTCTCTTCTGGCCAATGTCATTGTGTTTTTCTCTTTCTCTCTTTCTTTGGCAGTTCACATCCTGCAAGATCTGAGTAAGTTTCAGCTTCCTCCTCCTCCTCCCCTCTCAATGCTGTCCCTGGAGGACCACCCCCTCCATCCAATCACCTTGTCCTAGAGGTTTCCAAATATGAGTTGGGATGAACTGAGGCCTCTGAGCGGGGGAAAAAATTACTCTTTTCTGCTCTAATTCACTTTTGGCTTCTCCCCTCCAGGTAAACTGCAGGCTGAGATCAGTGAGTACCTAATAGGGACCCCTCTCGAGGGGGTGGCTTCCCCTCTTCACAGTTGTTTAATTGATTTCTGACTGTTTTTGTTCCAGCCCAAGCCCAGGCTGAGAAAAGTAAGTTCTCTTTTTGGAGATCCTATGGATGGGGGAGGTTTGGGGACTCCATCTGCATTCAATCCCCATTCCCTTCACACTGAAACTCATTTTTCTGTGTCTTTGTTCCTTCCAGAGGCATTCCAGGAAGAGAAAAGTGAGTTGCACCCGTTTCGGTCTACCGAGTTCCAAGTTTCAGGGTTGGTGGTGTGGGGTTAAGAGTTGGGAGGACTAGTCTTAGCTCGGCTGGATTTCCAGGGTAGCTCTGAGGGTTTTTTGTGGGCAGGGAAAGTGTCTACCAATTCTGTTATATTGTACTCGCCCAAGCACTTAGTACAGTGCTCTGCGCACAGTAAGCTCTTAATAAATACCATTGATTGAATGATTGATTGGGAGAGGGACCAGAGTCAGGGAGTTATTAAGAACCCTCAGAGCAGAAGAATTGATCCATTTCTCCACTCAACTCTCCAATCCACAAAAGCCTCACCCTCAGCTCCTCTTTCTCCTTGACCAACATAATCAAAATTCTCTCTCTTTCTCTTGCAGTTCTAATCCTGCAACAGCTCAGTAAGTTCTAGTTTCCCACTTCTCAGTCCTTCACGGTTTTCCCATAGAAATCCCTGTCGTCCTTATAGTCACTTAGTGGACTTTCCAACAGGGGTTGGATTAATCAGAGTGTGGAAAGCCTGGGGTCAAAGTTTCTGATCAGCATCGCTGAATGGGGAGAGAATCGTCTGGCTTTCTGGCCAGTCCTGACTAAACAGACAACTTCTCATTGATTGAGTCAGTGAGAAACCTCAGCCATGTCTCCTCCAAACAAATTGACCCCACTGAAACAGATTCCAGACTGATCTTATTTAATTCTTCTTCGTGTTTCATTTTCAGAGAACCTCCAGGATGATCGAAGTGAGTTCCCTCCGTCCTCACTGCGGTCAGACTAACAAATACGGGGAAGAGGGAATCGAATAAGGATGATGAAGTAAATGAGGATGATCTACTGCCTTTCACTCAGTTGAGACTTTCCTGTGCCCATTCCTTCTCAATTTCTCCAAAAAAATAATTGGTGGCATGGCATTAGAGAAGCAGCATGGCATAGTGGATAGGAGTCAGAAGGTCATGGGTTCTAATCCTGACTCCGCCACTTGTCTGCTGTGTGACTGTGGGCAAGTCACTTCATTTCTCTATGCCTCAATTACCTCATCCTTAAAAAGAGGATTGAGACTGTGAGCCTACAAGGAACAGGGACTGTGTCCAACCCCCTTTGCTTGTATCCACCCCAGCGTTCAGTACAGTGCCTGACACATAGTAAGCACTTAACAAAATATCGAAATTATTATTATGGCAACCACTGTATTCCCGGTGGTAGCTAAGATAACTTAGGTCTAGAAATCTCCATCCTGGGTTGGCTCTCCAGAGATCTGGTGTGGATTTCCTTTTTCATTCTCTTTTCCTGTCTTTTCCTCAGGTAAACTGCAAGCAGAGAATGGTGAGTAGCAAGTGGGGATACCAAGCCAGGACATTTTTGGGGCCATACCTTTTCTGGGGATCTCTTCTGTTCATGGAGCACTTCACTGATGTATGCTTTTTTTGTTTCAGATAAGGCCGAAGCAGACCGGAGTGAGTTTACACTGGGGGGCCTGCTGAGAGGGTTGGTTCTGGGCTGTATTTCTGTTGGATCCCAATTCCCTTCAGATTGATGCTCATTTCCCTCTCTCTATCCCATTTTTCCAGAGGAATTTCAGGAGACGAAAGGTGATTTGCTTCAGCTTCGACCTCCCCAGCTACAGGTTTTATGGCCTTTGGGATGTGGGGTTTGGGGAGAACCTGCAGACGTGACTTTCTCCAAGGTGGAATCTCTTGGAGACTGGAGAGAGAAAACCCACAGAGGGTGGGATGGGAATGAACGGCACAAGAGCTAAATAATTCATCCTTTTCCCCTCCCAACTCCCCGATACAGACTGCTTTGTCCCCACACTTCTTTTTCTGTGGCTCCCTTTACCTGGCCTCTCATTTTATTTCTCTTCCTTTTGTAGTTCGAATTCAGCGAGACTTCAGTAAGTTCCAGTTCTCCCCTCATCCTCCCTACAGTCTCCCCATGGCAACACCCACATTCCCCATGTGTCTTACAACGGGAAATGGGTTCAATGAGAAGCAGCATGGCTTAGTGGATAGAGCACGTGTTTGGGAATCAGAAGAACCTGGATTCTAATCCCAGTTCCGCCACTTGTCTTCTGTGTGACCTTAGGCACTTACCTTCTCTGTGCTCCAGTTACCTTATCTGTAAAATGGGGATTAAGACTGTGAGCTCCGTGTGAGACATGGACTGGGTCCAACCTGATTACCTTGTATCCAGCCCAACGCTTGGCACATAGTAAGCGCTTAACAAATACCATATTTTTTAAAATGGAAGTTTCCAAAAGTAATCAACACCCAAGGCTATGACAGAGTTGGGGAAGCTAAGAGGCAAATCCTGTGTCAGTTGCCTGGCAGTCAGGGGCTGTTTCCTACCACTTTCCAATCCCTATATCTTCTTCCCTCAGGTCAACTTCAAGAAGTGAACAGTGAGTACCAACTGGGGTCTCCCCAGCTGGGTCTTTTCTGGGTCTTGCCTTTCCTCAAAGTCCCTCCATGATCACCCGGTCCTTCACTCATCTCTGGACTTGTTCTGTTTTAGGTCAAGCCCAGGCAGAGCAAAGTAAGTTGTCCTTGGGCATCCCCCTGACAAGGGGGCATTCTGGGCTCCATCACTTTGAGGTATCCACCCTCTTTAGACTGACACTCATCTCCCTCCATCTCTCTATTTTCCCAGAGGAAATCCAGGCGAGGAGAGGTGAGTTACTCCTGACTCGGACACCTGAGTTCATATTTGAAAATATAGTGTGGGAGGTGGTGGCTACACTGAACTTCTCAGCAAAGTTTGCCTTGGGTGGATCTGACTCAAAGGTGTCGGGGGTGGAATAGACTGCTCCATAATATACTCCTTCCCTCCGCCTCCGGTTCCCTGATTTTGATAAACTTGTCCTATCAGTAGGACTGCTTGGCCCGACCAATTCTACATGTGATTGCCCCACTCTGGTCCTCACTCTCCTGACCACAGAGGATCCTCTGGGGTTGAACCAGAACCCCACAATCCCTGATCATTCAGACTTTCCTCCCCTCCCAAGTGCCTCTGTCACCTGAGGGGCCTGGTCCCTCCAAATTCAATTATCTGGGCTCTCTGTCACACCAATGAACAAGGATTTGAGATCATCTCAGAGGGCAGAATGCCCAGGAAAGGAATTATAGTCCTTTAAATTATATCCATAATTGATTTATATTAATGCCTGTCTCCCCTTCTAGACTCTAAGCTGGTTGTGGGCAGGGAACATGTCTACCAACTCTGTTATATTGTTCTCTCCCAAGTGCTTAGTTGAGGACTCTGCACACAGTAAGCACTCAAATAATATGACTGACAGATGGAGTGCTGGTTACGACCTCGAACTATTCCAACTTTGGCTAACTTCATTGTGTTAACCTATTTCTCTCTCTCCCTTTTGCAGTTCGCATCCTGCAAGATCTCAGTGAGTACCTATTTCCTCCTATACCTATCCTCCCGCAATGCCATACCCTAGGGACCTTCCTCCACCCCTATGCTTGCAATTAGAGGTTTTCAGATGAGGATGAATGGGCATTTCAGAATGGGGGCAGTAGTTGTGCAAACATTGCTTCAGATGTTGAGAAGGAGAGTGGCATAGTGGGCACGGCACAGGCCTGGACGTCAGAAGGACATAGTTTCTAGTCCTGGCTCTGCCACATGTCTGCTGTATGACCTTGGGCAAGTCACTTTACTTCTCTGCGCCTCATTTACCTCATCTGTACAACGAGGATTAAAACTGTGTGCCCCGTGTGGGACAGGGACTGTCCAACCTGATTAACTTGTATCTACTCTAGTGCTTAAAACAGTGTTTGGCATATAGTAAGTGCTTAACAAGTACCATAATTATTATCATTATTATTATATATTAGGTTAGGATTCCTGTTCTTTTCCATTTTTACTTACTCTTTGCTCACCTCCTCCAGGTAAACTGCAAGCAGAGAACAGTGAGTATTTAGAGGGGGTCACCCAAAAACTCCCCTAGGGATCTTTCATTTTTCAGAGTGTGCTTCATTGTCTGACTGATTCTGTTTCAGGCCAAGCCCAGACCGAGCAAAGTAAGTTCTCCTTGGGAGATCACATGGATAGGGGTGGTTCTGGGCTCCATTTCTGTTTGGTCCCCATTCTCTCCAAACTGACAATTTCCTGTTTCTGTTCCTTCCAGAGGAATTGCAGGAGAAGAAAGGTGAGTTGCACCTGTTGCTTGAAGCAAGCTGTATAATAATAATGATGGCATTTATTAAGCACTTACTATGTGCAAAGCACTGTTCCTTAGAACAGTGCTTACACTGGGGAGGTTACAAGGTTATCAGGTTATCCCATGGGGGGGCTCACAGTCTTCATCCCCATTTTACAGATGAGGTAACTGAGGCACAGAGAAGTTAGGTGACTTGCCCAAAGTCACACAGCTGAAAAATGGCAGAGCCAGGATATGAACCCATAACCTCTGGCTCCCAAGCCTGTGTTCTTTCCACTGAGCCACGCTGCTTCTCTATGTTTCAAGACCACTAGTGTGGGGCTGAAAACTGAGAAGGTGGAGATAGGGTTCAGAGTTACTAGGGTATTAAGAACCCCAGGTTCAGGAGAATTAATTTATTTATCCACTCAACTCCCCAATTTATGAAAGTCTCACCCCCTGCTCCTCTCCAGCCTTGGCCAACATAACCAGATTTCTATCTCTCCTTTTCTTGCAGTTCTAATCTTGCAGAATCTTAGTAAGTTCTGATTTCCCTCCTCACCCTCCCTTTTCCTCACCCTATAGAAACCCCCTATCACCCCTACCCTCACGATGGGAATTTCCAAATTGTGGTTGAGGTGTTTTGGATCAATCAGAGATGGGGAACCTATGGGTCAGAGTCTGTGATTGGCATCCTTATCCAGGGATAGAATCTTCCTTCTGGCCAGTTCTCCAGACAAGAAGATTTCTCAGAGGTTTTCCTGGTTTCCTCCCACCCCATCTCATCATGCCACTTAGCAGTATCAGACACATGGGAATTTTATTCTAACCGTTTTTTCCCGTCTTTGGATTTCCTTTTCAGAGAGCCTCCAGACTGATAACAGTGAGTTCTTTCTGCCTTCCTGGATGTCAAACATGAGGGTTGAACAAGCCCAACTTCATTGGGGATACTGGCAAGGAACGTGTCTACCAAATCTGTTATGTTATAGTGTACTCTCCCAAGCAGCACGGTGCTCTGCACACAGTAAACACTCAATAAATATGGTAGATTGATATTGGAAGAAATACTCAAAAGGTCTCAAGGATTCTTGTCCATAGACACTATTTGAGCTCCCTGTATCTGGACCTTTAGTGGAAGATCTCTGGGTCCCCACATTGGGTAGCTAGCAATCTAGCCTGAGTCTTGCCTTTTAGCTTTTTAATTTTCCTTTTATTTTTTTTCTCTCAAGCTAAGCTGCAGGCAGAGAACAGTGAGTAACAATTGGGGTCTTTCTAATATCTTTTCTTTGTGGGGGGTCTCTCCCTTGGGGGAGTGCTTTTCACTGATGACAACTACTTCTCTTTCAGGTCAAGCCAAAGCAGAGCAAAGTAAGTTCTCCTTGGGGAGTCCCAAAGCCAGGGTTCCATCTTTATTTAGTTCCCATTTTCTCATTTCTGTCTCTCTCTATTTCTTCCAGAGGAATTCCAGGAGAAGAAAGGTGAGTTGCATCTGCTTCAGGGTTCCATGATGCAGGGCCTGTAGGTGGAGTGGAGAATCAGCAAGCCTGAATATGCCAGACCTGAATTCCCCTGGGGAGATCTTAGTGGAGAGAATGCAATAATCAGCGATGATATGTTTCCCCCTCAATTGGGAGGAAAATTTATCCTTTACCCCTCCCCTCCAGCACCCTGATTCAGGTTTCTGTGTCCCTGTGCAGGTCTTCTGACCCCTGCCTAGATAGATTGATTCACTGAATCTTTTGGATTCCAAGTTCAAGGTTCTTTTCCGCTGACCCAAAGATCCCTGAAGATTAAGCCATGTGCAGGAAGCTGGGACTTCTGATTCTGTCTGGTCTGTGATTGCCATAACAGACATCCTAAGTGATTGCTGCAAAATGATGGAATAGGGCTCCCATGAGAAGCATTATGGAATTTGTAAACACTTTGTGCCAAGCACACTTCCACATTTCTACACCTTGAACCAACTTAAACATGTTTCTCTCTGTCTCTTTTTTGCATAGTTCGAATCCTGCAAGAGCTCAGTAAGTTTCAATTTCCTTGTTCTTCCTCTCCACTAAGAAACAATCCCTTTCCCTCCGTCTTGGGATAGGGTCCCCAAACAGAAGGATTGAATTGTGTTTGGAGCAAAACCCTGCGTTCAGTTCCCTTGATGAGAGTCAGGACCTACTGTCCTCCTAGTCCATTGACTAACAAATTAGTGACAGCCTCCCCATAGTGCTTTGCTTTATGACCTTAGCCACTCTTCCCCTGAACACGTTGGGTTGTCCGTAGCACTTCAGGATTCAGACTCACTTTCGTTCCCTTCTCTGTGTTTCCTTTTCAGAGAACCTCCAGGCTGATCACAGTGAGTTTACTCTGTCCTCACAGAGATCAAATCTGCACTTACAGGTTAGAGGGGTTTGAATGAGATTAATGAAGAGAGAGAGGAAGTTCTACTGCCTCTCAATTTTGGGAGACTTTAAAGTTCCCAGTCCACTGCAGTTTCTCCAAGACACTGCTTGGCAATCTCTTCATGACTATCTGTAGCCCTGTCTTGGAAAATTCATCCTTTCTGGATATCTGAAGCTGATTTCCTCCCATTTCCCTTTTTCCTTTCTTTTTCTGCTTTCCCTCCAGGTAAACTACAAGCAGAGAATGGTAAGTATCAGTTGGCGCTCCCTAAGGTCAGTTCTGGATCACGTCTTCTTTGGGGATCTCTTCCTTTCAAAGGGCCCTTCACTGATATCTGAATGTTTCTATTTCAGGTAAAGCCCAAGCGGAGCAAAGTAAGTTCTTGTCAGAGTGTCCTCTGACAGGGGTGGTTCTAGGGTCCAAGTTTCTTTGTTCCCCATTCCCTTCACAATGACACTCATTTCTCCATCTCTTTCCCATTATTTCAGAGGAATTCCAGGAGAGAAAAGGTGAGTTGCCTCAGTTTCAGGCACCTAGTTTCAGGTTTCATGGCCTGTGCCGTGTGGGGAGAGCCTACATTCACAGCCCTGTCCAAGGTGGATTCTCTGGAATGAAAGTGACTAGAGGGAGGCAGACCACTAAGTTTGGGATGAGAAGGCTGTAGGATGGAAAATGCTTCCTCCCTCTGACTCCCAGTTCCCCAGAATAGGGGATTCAGATTACCCTGTACCTGAATATCATCTCTTTTGGCTTCCATCACAAGGCTTCTCATTCTCATTCTCTCTCTTCCCTCTGCAGTGCGGCTGCAGCAAGACCTCAGTAAGTTTTAGTTTCTCCATTTGTTCTCCCTGCATTCCTCCTGTGAAAAACAAGACGTTCCTCACTGGCCTGGTAATGGCTGATTCAAATGATGGTTGGGGCCCACTGGGTGGTGTCACAGCGGGGAAGGCTGGGAATCAATCAATCAATCAATCAATCGTATTTATTGAGCACTTACTGGGTGCAGAGCACTGTACTAAGCGCTTGGGAAGTACAAGTTGGCAACATATAGGGACAGTCCCTACCCAACAGTGGGCTCACAGTCTAAAAACAATTGGGATTGGGCATTGGGAAACAATGCCTCTGTCAGTTCCTTGGCAAGCTGGAGCTATTTCCCTTCATTCCCCTTTTCATTTCCTGTACCTTCTTCCCCCAGGCCAACTGCAAGTCATGAACAGTGAGTATCAATTGCAGTCCTCCATCTAGGGTCTTTTTGGGGTCAATCAATAGTGTTACAGATGAGGTAACTGAGGCACAGAAAAGTGAAGTGACTTGCCCAAAGTCACACAGCTGACAATTGGCCAGATCTGGGATTTGAACCCCTGACCTCTGACTCCAAAGCCCGTGCTCTTTCCACTGAGCCACACTGCCTCTGAACAAAAAAAGAATCTCTGCCCTCGAGGAGCTTACAGTCTGGTGGAGGAGTTTACAAACTAGTGGATCACATCTTTCCAATCAATTAATTCATTGTATTTATTGAGCACTTACTGTGTGCAGAGCACTGTACTAAATGCTTGGGAGAAGACAACATAACGGAATTGGTAAACATGTTCCCTGACCACAACAGGTTTACAGTCCAAAGCGGGAGACCGGCATTAGTATAAATAAATTATAGATACGTACCTAAGTGTTGTGGGGCTGAGGAGGGCGTGAATAAAGGGTGCAAAAATCCAAGTGAAAACACAATTTCCTTGGGAGTCTGTTCCAACTCAGACAACCTTCACTGACATCTGAATTGTTCTGTTCCAGGTAAAGCCCAAGCAGAGCAAAGTAAGTTATCTTTGCGGGGTTATTCTGGGCTCTAAAGGATCACTGGACCCTTCCAACTGACACACATTTTCCACTGTCTCTCCTGTTTGTTTTTTCCTCAGAGGAAATTAAAGAGAGGAAAGGTGAGTTGCACTTAACTTGGTTTCCTGAATTTCCATTTAAATTCTACATGGGAGAAGGATGACCAACATCATTGTGAATCCCTATCTATCTTTCAGTTCACATTCTGCAAGAGCTCAGTAAGTTCTCACCTCCTCTTCCTCTTCCTCCCCCCCTCCCCTTCCTCCTCTTCCCCTTCCTCCTCCCTCTCCTCCTCCCCCCCCGCCCCCCAAAGTTCCCAGGGACATTCTTTTTCCCTTATGCCTTCTCCTAGGTATTTCCAAATGGAGGTCGGGTGCACCGACTCCTCTAAATGGGGGCAATTTCAGGCAGATATCAGATGTCAGGCTCACTCGGGTTGATTCCTGCCTTTTTCTCTTACAATTCAATCTTTGAATTTCCCCTCCAGGTAAACTGCAGGCAGAGAACAGTGAGTAGCTAGTGGGGTCATCCCAAAATCTCCCCTGGGGGTTGGTCCCTTTTCAAAGCATGCTCCGCTGATATATGTTTCTGTTTCAGGTCAAGCCCAGGCCGAACAAAGTAAGTTCTCTTTTGGGATCCTATGGTCAAGGGTGATTCTAAATTCCATCTCTATTTGGTCTCCTTCCCCTTCAGACTCACACTCACTTCCCTCCATCTTGGTTTCTTCCAGGGGAACTCCAGGAGAGGAAAGGTGAGTTGTTACTGGCTCCTGACCTGAGATTTCAAGGCCCATAGCATAGAGGTGAGAGGCTTCAACTCACCTCCATGGTGATTCCCCAGGGAAGAAAGGAACAGAATAGTGATAGATTTCATATTCACTAAACAGGAGTAAGAGCCCCTGAAGCGGGAAAATTGATACATTTCTCCACTAAATTCCCCATACCAGTAAAATCTCACCCCCAACAAGTCTTCAACCTCAGCCAATGTAAAAACATTTCTCTATTTGTCTCTTGCAGTTCTAATCCTGCAACATCTCAGTAAGTTATGGTTTCTTTTCTCATATTCCCTTGCCTCATAGGAACCATCTGACTTCCCTAGTCTCATTGATGGAAGTTTCCAAGTAGGAGTTGATATACATTAGGTTGATCAGAGTTTGGAAAGTTTGGGGTCAAACTCTGGGATCAATGTCAATGACTGGATACAGAAACATCATTCTAGCCAATAACCCCTGCCCAGATCATTTCTCATAGATGCAGACCCTCCTCCTCCTCTCCCATCCCATCCACATCTCAGCTCTTATGCCCCGTGCAACTTAACCCCATCGAGCCAGATGGGAATTCCACTCTGACTTAATTTCCCCTCTTTGTGTTTGTTTTTCAGAGAGCCTCCAGGCTGATCACAGTGAGTTCCATTTCTCCTTGAAGGGTCCACGCATGAGGGATAAATTAGGTCCTGGAAGGAGTTCCCATAAGCTCTCAGTGATTCCTGTCCCTCATGGGTACTGCTCACTTCACTTCTATCTGGACCACTGGTACAAGAGTGCTGGGTCTGTGGGTTGGGTGTCATGTAAACAAGGGCTGATTTACCATGCTATTACCTTTCAACTTTATTTTTGTCCTTTTCTCCAGATAAAATGCAGGCAGAGAATGGTGAGTACCCCAAAATCTTTCCTGCGGGTCTCTCCCATTGGGGAGTGTGCTTCACTGGTATCTGGGTTTTTTTCTGTTTCAGATCAAACCCAAGCAGAGCAAAGTAAGTTCTTGGGGGTCCAATGGACAGGGTGCTATCTCTGGGCTCCATCTCTGTCGGTCTGAAGAGAATGGAGCCCAAATTTTCAGTTCTCTTTGTCTCTGTTTTTGCAGAGGAAATCCAGGAGAAGAAAGGTAAATTGCAATTGCCTTGACTTCCCATTTTTCAGGTTCCAGTCCCTGCTGGGAGAGCGAGAGGATTTGAGAATTGATGGGCCTATGCTTTCCAGGGATGGATTTCCCCCTGGGGGGTTACAAAGGGGCAGGTGGGATGTACCCCAAATGGGGAAGGACAATTTATACTGTCCCCTCCTTTCTTCCCCACATCTCCCCAATTCTTACCTTGTATCCTCATCAAAGTCCCCTGGACTTTGCCTAAGTCAATTTTCTTCCATTATACCTACTATATTCCAAGTCCAGGCCCTCTGTCCACTCACGGTTCAGGTCCCTGAACATTCAAACTCTTCCAGGGAACTGGAACTTCTGATTCCCTCTCCCCAGCAGTTGCTCCACCAAAGAGTATAAACATTTGCCCCAAAACGATAACACAGGGTTCCCATGATGGCCTCATCCCCACACCTCTACATCTTAACCAGCTGCAAATTATTTTTTAATCTCTTTTTCACAGCTCAAATCTTGCAAGAGCTCAGTAAGTTCCAGTTTCACTTTTCTCCCTCCCATAGTCTCCCAATAAGAATGATCCATCTCTCTCCATGTCCCACCCAGGCATAATTTCCAAATGATGAATTAGAGCACTGAATCCTGTCTGTGGCAAACCATATAGTCAGAACCATCTGTCTTCCTGATCAATCACTCAGGCTAGCGTGGTTGTCCCCTGAGCTGCTGATATGTGAATGCCTTCCCACAGTGCTCTGCTTTCCAATCTTACCTACTCTCCCAAGATATAGCTTGAGCTGTCTGAGGGCAAATCTGCATTCCAGATTGACTTTGGTTCTCTTGCCTGTGTTTCATTTTCAGGAAACCTTCAAGCCGATCAGAGTGAGTTGCCTCTGTCTTTAGAGGTCAGACCTCCAATTTATGGGTTAGAGGGGTTGAATGAGGTTGAAGATGGAAAAGAGAAGGCTCTGCTGCCTCCCAATCTCTAGAGATTTCCCTGTTCCCAGCTCTCCTCCATTTCTTCAGGAATCCTGTATGCTGTAGGCAATCCTTAAAAACCTCTGTTTGGCCATCTGTAGCCAACAAATTCAAAATCTAGAATTATCCCTCCCAAGTTGGCTTTCTGGAGCCTGAGGCTGATTCCTGCCCTTTTCCCTTTTCATTTTCTTTTCTATCCCCACTCCCAGGTAAACTGAAGGCAGAAAATGGTGAGTACCAAGTGGGGTTCCCCCCAAACAGGCACACTGCTGGGCCCCATCTTTCCTGGGTATCTCTTCCTTTCAGAGGTCACCTCACTGATGTCTGACTTTTCTTTCAGGTAATGTCCAGGCAGAGCAAAGTAAGTTTTTGTTGGTGTGCCCTCTGACATAGGTAGTTTTGGGCTGCATCTCTATTTGGTCCCCATTCACTACACCCTAATCCTAAATTCCCCCTCTGTGTTTTTTTTTTTTTCCAGAGGAATTCCAGGAGAAGAAAGGTGAGTTGCTTCGCTTTCATTCTCTCCAGTTTCAAGTTTCGTGGACTGTGAGATAATGGGATGAATCTGAATGGAGGGAGAGAGGCCAGGGTTGTGGGTGGAATGAGTAGCTATGGATGCAGGAAAATTCCTCCTCCCTTCCACCAGCAATTCCCCAATCCATTCACCTATGTCACTGCACCTCTTCTGTTTTGGCTCCTCTTACTGTTACTCTCTCTCTTCCCTTTGCAGTTCGCATGCAACAAGACCTCAGTAAGTCCCAGTTTCCCTCCTTGTCCTCTGCATAAGAGCTCCCTGAGAGCCTACACATTCCACATGTTTTGGGTTTTTTTTTTTGTTTGCTTTTGGGGTTTCTTCATGGTATTTGTTAAATACTTACTATGTGTCAAGCACTGTCCTGAACACTGGGGTAGATACAAGAAAATCAGGTTGGACACTGTCCCTAGAGCTCATAGTCTAAATCAGAGGGGGGAGGATTTAATCCTCATTCTACAGATGAGGAAACTGAGGCATAGAGAAATTGATTGACTTGCCCAAGGTCACAGAGCAGACATGCGGCACAGACAGGATTAGAAACCAAGTCGTTTAACACCCAGGCATGGACTTTTTCCAGTGCCTGTTAATAAGAATTTCCAAGTGATGGTCTGGACTCATTGGGTTATATCAAAGACAGGGAAGCTGAGAGATAAGGTCTGGATCAATTGCTTCCGGGTTGGGGCTGTTTCCTGCCATTTTCCCTCTGAATCTCCCCTATCTTCTTCAGGTAACCTGCAGGCAGGTTGGGAACAGTGAATACCAACTAGGCTTTTTTCTGGGTCCCTTCTTTCCTTGGTGTTTACCAGGGTCCAGACAGTCCTGTACTGATGTCTGACTGTTTTTGTTCCAGGGCAAGCCCAGGTAGAACAAAGTAAGTTCTCTTTGGGAATCCCATGGACGGGGTAGTACTAGGCTGTATCTTTCATTCTCATGCAGTCTGAAACTCATTTCCTCTGTGCTCTTATTTTTCCAGTGGAAATCCAAGAGAGGAAAGGTGAGTTGCATGTCCCTTGGTGTCCGGAACTGAAATCTAGTGTGGGCTGTAGTGGGAGAAGGCCCAGCAGGACTGCAGCATCCTGGTCCAGGTTACCTTGGGTGGATGATAATTAATGAAGATTGTGGTATTTCTTAAGATCTTAATATGTGCCAAACATTTTACTAAACACTGGGGTAGACATAGGATAATCAGGTTGGACACCATCCCAGTCCCACATGGGATTCAAAATCTAAGTAGGAGGGAGAGCAGGTATTCAATCCCCATTTTACAGACAACGAAACTGAGGCACATGTAATTTAAATGACTTGTCTAAGGTTATACACCCCAAGATAGACTTTGAGGCAGAAAGATAGCACCATGATCAGATAAGATAATGTAGCCTACTTCCCATCACCCTCCCAAATCCCCAGTCAAGGACATTTTTATTCTACCAGTAGGGTTGTTCATTCCAGACAATCACTGACCACCATACCTTCCAATACCTCATTCTGGGTCCTCACTCCATTGACCAATCGGGATCCTCAGAGATGTCTGAGAACTTCATCCTGTCTGGTCATACATCCCTTCATACCCCTAACCCAAAATAACTGTATCATGATAATCTGAAGGTACATTTACTTTTCATTGTCTGGGAACCATGTCCCACCTGTCAGCATCAACGTTTGGCCAACATCTTTGAGTATCACTCACTTTTCCTCTTTCTGTTTTGCAGCACGCATCCTTCAAGATCTCAGTAAGTTCCAATTCCTTCACTCTCCTTCTCTTCCACATGCTCCGAGGGGTACTTCCTTCTCCATTATGCCCTCTCCTGGGGGTCCAAACGGAGATGATTAGAATCCAGAAGGGGACAATTTCAGGTATTCTCCATGTCAAAGGTTGGGCAGACTGGGACCAATTCCTGCCCTTTTCCCTCTTGATTCTCTCTTTGCTTTGCCCTTCTAGGTAAACTGCAGGCAGAGAACAGTGAGTACCTACTGGGGACATCCTGATATTTCTCCTGCGGGGCTCCCTCAGTTTTTTTCAGAATGTGCTTCATTGATGTCTGTTTCTGTTTCAGGTCAAGCCCAGGCTGAGCAAAGTAAGTTGTTCCCCAGGGTTCCCATGGTCAGGATGGTTCTGGCCTCCAGCTCTGTTTGGTCCCCACGCTCTCCTGGTTGACCCTCATTTCCTTCTGTCTGTTTCTTCCAGAGGAATTCCAGGAGAAAAAAGGTGAGTTGCAGTTACCTAGGCCTATGGAATTCTTGATTTCAGGATCAGTTGTGTGGGCTTGGCAGCTGACAGGCCTCAAACAAGCTCAGATGAATTAGGGGAAATCTGAATGAATTGGGATAGGATCCAGAGTCAGGAGGCTTGAACAACCCCTGGGATTGGAGACTGACCAACTTAATATGTGCCTTCATTCATCCTCCTCCAACCCTATGGCAATTTTGTACATATCCGTAATTTAGTTATTTATATTAATGTCTGTCTCCCCGCCTAGACTGTAAACTCCTTGTGGGCAGGGAGAGTAAACTGTACTCTCCCAAGCACTTAATATAGTGCTCTTCCCATAGTAAGCGCTCAATAAATATGATTGAATGACTGACCCATTTCTCCATTTAACTCCCAAGTCCAGTAAAGCCACCCCACCAGCTCATCAGCCTTGACCAATGTAAATAACATTTCTCTCTTTCTCTTGCAGTTCTAATCCTGCAACACCTCAGTAAGTTCTGGTTTTCTCCCTCACAGTCTCCCCATAAGAACCCCCTTCACCCCTACTCTTGCTGATAGGGAGTTTCCAAATTGGGGTTGAAGTGAACGGGGTCAATCAGAGAATGGAAAACATTAGGTCAAAACCTGTGATCAGCATCCCTTACTGGAGACAGAATCCCCTCTGGACTCTTCGCCCTCGCCAGGCAACTTCTCACTGGTTCAGTGAGGAGCTTCAACCTTTGACCCCTCTCCTCCTCATAGACCCCCCCCCCCTCCAGACTTCAGCCCCTGCCCCTCATGCAACATGGCATCATTAAAACCTGTGGGAATTCCAGTCTAAGCTTGTGTCCTTCTCTGTGTCTCCTTTTCAGAGAGCCTTCAGGCAGATCAACGTGAGTTCCTTCTCTCTTCATAGAGTCTGAACATTTCCAAATGGAGTGGAGCCTCTGATGCCTCTCATTCAAAGGAGATATCCCTGTCCCCAGCTTTCCTCAATTTCTTCAGGAATACCACTTTCCACAGGCACTGTCTAATACACCCTGCCATGGCCATTGGTAGCCAACATAGCTCACATCTAGAAATCTCCATCCTTGGTTGGCATTTTGGAGTCTGAGCAGATTGTTTCCGTTTTCAGTTTTCATTCTCTTTTCCTGCTTTCCCTTTAGGTAAACTGCAGGCAGAGAATGGTGAGTACCAATTGGGTTCCCCCAAAAGGAACATTTCTGTCCCATGTCTTTCCTGGAGAATCTCTTCCTTTCATAGTATACTTCACTGAAATCTGACTGTTGTTTTTCAGATAAAGCTCAGGCAGAGCAAAGTAAGTTTTTGTTGGAGTACCTACCTAAAAGAAGGTGGTTCTGGGCTCCCTTTCTATTCAGTCCCCATTTTCTCCAGACTGACACTCATTTCTCTCTCTGTCTCTCGCTCTCTCTCTCTCTCTCTCTCTCTGTGTCTCTCTCTCTCTCACTCTCTCTCTCATTGTTCTAGAGGAATTCCAGGAGAGGAAAGGTGAGTTGTTTCAGATTCAACTTTCCAGATTCAGTTTTCATGGTCTGTAAGGTGTGGGGCATGGATCAGTCAATCAATTATATTTATAGAATATTTACTGTGTACAGAGCACTGTACTGCTTGGGAGAGTACAATATAACAAAGTCGGTAGGCACATTCCCTGCCCACAGTGAGCTTACAGTCTAGATGGGGAGACAGACATTAATATAACTAAATAAATTATGGATATTTACATAAGTGCTGTGGGGTTGAAGGAGGGATGTATAATGGGTACAAATCTAAGTGCAAGGGCAACACAAAGAGGAGTGGGAAAAGAGGAAATGAGGTCTTAGTCTGGGAAGGCCTCTTGGAGGAGTTGTACTTTTAATAAGGTTTTGAAGATGTGGGCCTCTGAATTTAACTCTGTGGGATGGATTTAACTGGAGATGAGAGATGCCACTAAAGCCAGAGGTGGGATAAACTAACTTGTGGCTGAAGAATTCATGCTCCCCACTTCCCAATCCATACCTCCATGTCCCCACATATCCACTGCTTTAGTTGGTTCCATTTATCTGCTCTTTCTCATTCCCTTTCTGTTCTGTCTCTCATCCCTTTACAGTGCGCATGCAGCAAGACCTCAGTAAGTTCCAGTTTCCCACCTCATCCTCCCTAGAGTTTCCCCATGAAAATCTATATATTCCTATTCGCCTGACAATGGGAATTTCCAAATGGTGGTTGAGGCTCATTGCATAAATTTGTGCGGGGAGAGGGACCAGGAGAAGCTGGAAGAGAAAACCCATGTCAGTTGTGTGGCAGACTGGGGATGTTTCCCCCATTTTCACTTTTAATTTCCTGTGACTTCTTCCCACAGGTCACCTGCAGGCTATGAAAAGTGAGTACCAAATGGGGACTCCCCTAGAGGGTCTTTTCTTGTCACTTCTCTGTCTTTCTCCATGGTCAGATGGCCCTCCGTTAATATCTAACCGTTTCTGTTTCAGATCAAGCCCAGACAGAGCAAAGTAAGTTCTCCTTGGAGATCGCATTGACGGAGTGGTGCCTGGCTCCATTTCTTTGGGGTCCCCATCCTCTCTAAACTGACACTCATTTCCCTTTGTCTGTGTCTCTTCCAGAGGAATTCCAGGAGAAGAAAGGTGAGTTACCCTTCTCAGCTCTGCCACATGCCTGCTTTGTGACCTTGGGCACGTCGCTTAACTTCTCTGTGCCTCAGCTACCTCATCTGTAAAATGGGGATTAAGGCCTTAAGTCCCACGTGGGACATGGACTTCTTCCAGTCTGATTTGTTTATGTCTACCCTAGCTCGTAGTACAGTGCCTACAACATAATACACACTTAACAAATACCATTTTTAAAAAACCAGACTGTACCATGATCAGGGGAATGTAGCCTTTTCCATCCACCTCCATCTTGTCCTCCAAACTGGATTGTTCAACCCAGCCACTCATTGGCCACTACATCTGCTAGACTCCCACTCTGGGGCTCTCACTCCACTGACCACTCGGAACACTCAGATTTGACCCAAAAGCCAATTGTGTCTGGTTCTCACTTCCCTTCTCCTGAAGAACTTGATGATGATGATGATGGCATTTGTTAAGCGCTTACTATGTGCAAAGCACTGTTCTAAGCACTGGGGGGGATACAAGGTGATCAAGTTGTCCCACGTGGGGCTCACACTCTTCATCCCCATTTTTACAGATGAGGGAACTGAGGCTCAGAGAAGTTAAGTGACTTGCCCAAGGTCACACAGCAGATTTGGTGGGGCCGGGATTCGAACCCATGACCTCCGACTCCAAAGCCCGGGCTCTTTCCACTCTTTCCACTCTTTCCACTCTTTCCACTGAGCCACGCTGCTTCTCTGCCACTTGTCCCATGATGGGCTAAGAGTTCTAGCACTTTCCGTTGTCTGGCTCTAAATTCCACCTGTCAGAAGGAACACGGGATCTAAACCAAGAATGTGATATTCCCATTGTCGATACAACCCCAAGCCCCTTTTATTTTGGCTGGCTTCATTATGTTCCTTCTCTCTGTCTTTTACAGTTCATATCCTGCAAGAGCTCAGTAAGTTCCAGCTAATTCCTCCTCTTCCTCCTCCCACCATCACCCCCTAGATAGACATCCTTAGGGATCTTCCTTCATCCTTATACCCTCCCCTAAGGGTTTTTAAAGGGGGCGTTGAGATATAGCAAGTCCTCTCAGAGTCACCTCTAGATTGTAAGCTCATTGTAAGCGGGGAATGTGTCTTTTTATTGTTGTATTGTACCCGTCACATAATAAGTGCTTAATAAATACCACAATTATTATTATTAGTATTCTCACTCCTATTTTCTCTTCCTGGACACCTGGTGTCCTGGTGTCCTACCTTTTACAGTTCATATCCTGCAAGAGCTCAGTAATTTCCAGCTAATTCCTCCTCTTCCTCCACCCACCATCACCCCCTAGATAGACATCCTTAGGGATCTTCCTTCATCCTTACACCCTCCCCTAAGGTTTTTTAAAGAGGGGTTGAGATATAGCAAGTCCTCTCAGAGTCCCCTCTAGATTGTAAGCTCATTGCAAGCGGGGAATGTGTCTTTTTATTGTTGTATTGTATTTGCCCAAGTGCTTAATACAGTGTTCTGCACACAGTTAGTGCTCAAGAAATACGATTAAATGAATGAATCAGGGAAGCAGTCAGTCAAACACAGGGTTAGATGTATGTCAGACTAGGGTCATTATTCCTGTCCTATCTCATTATTCCTGTCCTTTTCCCTTTTATTCACTCCTTGCTTTTTCCTTCCAGATAAACTGCAGACAGAGAACGGTGAGTACCTTGTGGGTCACCCTGACAACTCTCCTGGGGGTCTTCCTATTATCAGAGTACATCTCACTGATTTTTGACTGTTTCTGTTTCAGCTAAAGCCCAGGCAGAGCAAAGTAAGTTATCTCTTGGAATTCCATGGCCAGGGCGGGTTCTGGGCTCCAACTCTATTGGTCCCCACCCCTTCCAGGCTAAAACTTTTCCTTCTGTCTCTGTTTCTTCCAGAGGAATTCCAGGAGAAGAAAGGTGAGCCGCGGCTGTCTTAGGCTCCCAAGGCCTAAGCTTCAGGAAGTAGAGATTGGGCAGGTCTTGGCCTAGTTGAACTGGGGAGACCAGAGCAAATTGATTTAGAGGACAGATTCAATGGGGGAGGAACAGTCCCAGAAGCAAGATGATAAATCTACTTTTCCTTCTCCATGAGTTCCACAAACCTCTAAAGTCTCACCCCCCAGTTCCCTCTCAGCCTTGTTCAACGTAATTACATTTTTCTCTCTCACTCTCTCTTTCTCTTGCAGCTCTAATCATGCAACATCTCAGTAAGTTCTGGTTCCCCTCCTCCCCCTACCTCATCAACTCCCCATAGGAAATTTCCATCATCTCTATTGTCCTTTGGCACCACTGAGACAGAATGGAATGCCAGACTGATCTTGTTTTCCATCTCTGCATTTGTTTTCAGAGAGCCTCCAGGCCGATCACAGTGAGTTCCTTTATTCAGGGGGTTTGAATCAGGCTGACCATCAATGGGGGTATTGAAAGTATTCATTCATTCAAACATATTTACTGAGTGCTTACTGTGTGCAAAGCACCGTACTAAGCACTTGGAAGAGGACCATATAACAATAAACAGACACATTCCCTGCCCACAACGAGCTTACAGTCTAGAGACGAAGTAGTCCCAGAAACATCTCAAAGATGCTTGTCCCCTTTGCATACTGCTTGACTCCCCTCTACCTTGGCCATCAGGGGAAGAACTCTTGGTCTCACTCTCCCCAACTTTAAAACCTTATTAAAAACACATAGCCTCCAAGAGGTCTTCCCTGACTAAGCCCTCATTTCCTCTTCTCCCACTCCCTTCTGTGTCGACCTTGCAATTGGATTTGCACCCGTTATTCACCCTTACCTCAGTCCCACAGCAATTCTATACATATCTGTAATTTATGTATTTATATTAATGTCTGTCTCCTACTCTAGACGTAAGCTTGTTGTAGGTAATGTATCTACTTACTCTGTTGTATTGCATTCTCCCAAGTGCTTAGTAGAGTGCTCTGTGCAGAGTTAGATCTTATTTAATATGATTGATTGGTTGGTTGGTTGGTTGGTTTTATGCTTGGCATCAGGCAGTTGAGGCCTGACTTTCCTTTCATTCTTTCCCACAGGTAAACTGCAGGCAGAAAACAGTAGGTACCAACTGGGGTCTCCTAGATAGCTCTCCTCGGGGTGTCTCCCTTGGCAGAGTGTGTTGCACTAATGTCTTTCTTTTTCTGCTTCAGATCAAGCCCAGAAAGAACAAAGTAAGTTATTCTCAGGGTCCCCCCTGAGTAGGGGAGCTATGGGACTCCACCTCTATTTCATCCCCATTCCTTCCAGACTGATATTCATTTCTCTCTGTCCCATTTTTTTCTAGAGGAAATCCAGGAGAAGAAAGGTGAGTTGCTTCTGTCTTGACCACCCATGAACCAGGGTGTAGTGCCTATGGGGAGTGGGGGAAGTTTGAGAGCTGTTCTCCCTCAGTGTTCTCATCTGTAAATTGGGGATTTCATACCTGTTCTCCCTTCTACTCAGATTTTGAGCCCCATGTGGAACAGGACCTGTATCCAGCCTGATTTTCATTTATCTACCCCAGCACTTAGTAGTGTTTGGCACACAGGAAGTGCTTTATTATTATTATTATTATTATTATCATTATTATTATCATGGCTGGACTGCTCTGCCTGACCTGGACTCTACTAGGTGGATCAAGTGGGCAAGAATTTGTATTAAGGGATGGGTGTAAGTGAATTCAATAAACCCTTAAAATCCCCTCTCTTCAATTCCCTAATTCATACCTTGGTGTCCCCATCCTCATCCTTTACACTCTGTCAAATTCGATCAGTTCATTATACCTGTTAGAATCCACACCCAGCACCTGTATCCACTGGCAACTCAGATCCCTGGGCATTAAACTATGCCCAGTAGGCCCAGAATTTGATTTCCTCCACTGTTGCCCTGCCAACCAGCATTAAAGTTTGATTCCAGTTGATGCAATAGGATTCTCATGGTGGCCTGAACCACATGACCCTCAATTAATCAATCAATCAATGGTATTTATCAAGTGCTTATGGCGTGAAGGTCACTCTACTAAGTGTTTGGTATGCAGAGTTGATAAAGCAAGTTTCCTTCCTACATAGACTTTACAGTCTAGAGGAGGAGTCAGGTATTAAAATAATTTTGCATAAATGCTGTAGGACTAAGGGTGCGGTGGCTATTAAGTGTTTAAAAGGTACAAATGTGGGAGGGAGAGCAATTAGGGAATGAGGGTTTAGTTGGGGAAGGCCTCTTGCAGCAGATGTAATTTTAGTAATCACATCTTGAACCAACTTAAATGGGTGCATTTCTTTCTCACAGTTCGAATGCTGCAAGAGCTCAGTAAGTTCCCATTTCCCGCTTCTCCCTCTCTACAGTCTCCCATGTGGAACCATGCATTTCTACCTGGGGATACAGTTTCAAAACATTGGACTAACCCTGTCTTTGGGCAAACCCTTTAGTCCTCCCCCTTGACCAGCATCAGAATCATCTGTCCTCCTAGTCCATTATTACAGCTGGACTGGTTTTCCCCATCAGCTGATTTGAGACTACTTCCCTAAAGTGTCCTGCTTTCTAACCCCAGCTCCTTACCCCTTATCTAGCTTGGGTTATTATGGCGAATAGGATACTAATCTTGGTTTCCTTCTCTATGTTTCCTTTTCAGAGATCCTCCAGGCTGATCACAGTAAGTTTCCTCTGTCCTTTAAAGAGTTCGAACTGCCCCTTAGAAATGAGAGTCATTTAACGAAGCTGATGAAAGACAAAAGAAAACTCTACTGCCTCTCACTCTTGGGAGAGTTTCAAGTCACCAACCCTCCACAACTCCTCCTGGAATCCCATCTGCTACAGGCACTGCTTGGCACCCCACTCATAGCCAGTGATAGCCAAGATATCTCAGGTCTAGAAATCGCCATCCTGAATTGGAGGCATATGCCTGATTACACCATTTCCCCATTTCATTCTCTTTTTTCTGTTTTATCTTTAGGTAAATTGCAGGCAGAGAATGGTGAGTGCCATTTGGGATCCCCAGACAAGGTTTGCTCTGTGCCACATTTTTCCTGGGAGATCTCCTCCTTTCAGAGGGTACTTAATTAATGTCTAAATATTCTATTTCAGGTCTAGCCCAGGCAGAGAAAAGTAAGTTCTCATTAGCTTTCTCACTGGGTTCTCATTGACAGGGATTGTTCTAGCCTCCATGTCTGTTTGATCCACATTCCCCCATTCTGACACTCTTTTCCCCCTCTTTCTGGTTTTAGAGGAACTCCAGGAGTGGAAAGGTGAGTTGCCTCAGTTTCTGCTTTCCCAGATTCAGGTGTTGGGGAATGTGGGGATGGGGTGAGCCTTTCTAAGATGGATCGTCTGGGATGGATCTGACTGCAGGGAGAGAGACCACCAAGGTTGCGGGAAGGACGATCATCCTTTTGCCATAGAATTCATCTTCTTTCCTACCCCCAACTCCCTGATTCAGACGTCCAGGACGCTCAACCTCTTCTGCTTGGGTCACATGGTGCCGAGAAGCAGCATGGTGTAGTGGCTAGAGCACGGGCCTTGGAATCAGAAGGTCATAGATTCTAATCCCAGCTCTGCCATTTGGATGCTTTGTGGCCTTAGGCAAGTCACTTAACTTTTCTGTGCCTCAGTTTCCTCATAGGTAAAAAGGGGATTGAGACCACGAGCCCCACATGGGACAGGGATTGTGTCCAACCCAATTAACTTGTGTCCACCCCAGTGCTTAGTGCAGTGCCTGGCACATAATAAGTGCTTAATAAATACCACAATTATTATTATTAGTATTCTCACTCCTATTTTCTCTTCCCTCTGCAGTGCGCGCACAGCAAGACCTCAGTAAGTTCTAGATTCCCCATTCAGCCTCCTTGCAAATTCCCAGTGAGAAACTAGCTATTTTCCACTGACCTGATAATTGGAGGTTCAAACTGGGGGTTTAGACCCACTGGGTTGTGTCAGAGCTGGGGGATCATGGAGACCAGGGGTGTTGGTTCCCTGATAGGTTGGGGTTGATTCCCATCATTTTTCCCTCTCATCTCCTTCTCATTTTTTCTACCTCCAGATAAATTGCAGGCCATGAATAGTGAGTACCAACTGAGAATTCCCTGAGGGGATTTTTTTCTGGGCCACATCTTTCCTTTGGTGTACCACCTGGTCAGACTGCCCTTCACTCACACCAGGACTTGTTCTGTTCCAGGTCAATCCCAGGTAGAGCAAAGTAAGTTCTCCATGGGCATCCGTGGACAATGGTTATTCTGGGCTCCATCACATCAGATTAACACTCATTTCTCTCTGCCTCTCCTATTTTTTCAGAGGAAATGCAGGACAAAAAAAGTGAGTTACTCATGTGCTCCCAGTTAAAATCTAGTCTGGGCTATTCTGGAAGGACAAGCAGGGCTGGAACTCTTTAATTCCAGGTCATGTTTGGTGAATCCTATCAGAAGGCCTTTGGGAACCAAGAGCTGGGGGCAGTACAGACAGCACCATGGTCAGGAGAATGCAGTATTTTCCCACCCCTAACTCCCTAATTAAAACATCTGTCCTATGAGTCAGAATGTTTGTCAATCAGTGATACTCACTGAGCACTTACTATGTGCAGAGCACTGTACTCAGCGCTTGGGAGAGTACAGTACAATACAGCTAGCAGACATATTCTACACCGACAATGAGCTAATTCTAACCAATAATTGGCCACTGTACCTGCTAGTGCCTCTTTCTGGCTTCTCACTCTGTTGACCACTCAGGACCCTCAGGAATATCTGAGAACTCCACCATATCTGGTCTTCTAGTCATATGGCCTGGTCCAAAAACAAGACAGATAGGGTTCTTTGCATTTCACAATGAATGGGCCCACATCCCAACTATCCACAGACATGTTGGGCTGAATTAAAGTGGGACGTTTCTTGTCATTGACACATCTTCTGGCCTCTCCGCTTTTCCCAATATCATTTGTTTCTCTCTCTTTTTTGCAGTTCGCATCCTGAAAGATCTTGGTAAATTTCAGTCTTCAAATCAACCAGTCAATCATGCGTATTTGTTGAGTGCTTACTGTGTGCAGAGCACTGTCCTAAGCTCTTGGGAGAGTACAGTGTAACAGAGTTGGTAGACATGCTCCCTGCTCACAACAAGCTTATAGTATATAATTTTCTCCTATTTTTCCCAGTGCCCTTAAAGGACCTTCCTACTCCCTTACACCTTCTGCTAGAAGTTTTCAAATGGGGTTTGAAGTGCTTCAAGTCCTGTCAGAATGGGGAAAATTGGGGGCAGATGATTTATATCCTTTTCCTTTTAAATATGCACTTTAATCTTTTCATTCAGGTAAACTGCAAGCAGAAAACAGTGAGTATCTTCTGGGGTCACCCCGAAATATCTTCTGGGAGTCTCTCACTATTTAAAGTTCACTTGACTGATGTCTGATTGTTTCTGTTTCAGGACAAGCCCAGGCTGAGCAAAGTAAGTTTTCCTTGGGGATCCCATGGCCGGCTGTGGGGCTAAGAGGAGGGCTTGTCCTCCAACTCTATTCATTCACCATTCCCTGCAGACTGATATTAGTTTTCCTCTGTCTCTGTTTCTTCCAGAGGAACTCCAGGAGAAGAAAGGTGAGTTGCACCTTCTATAAACTCCCGAGCTCCAGGTTTCAGGGACAGTTTTGTGGAACTGAAAGTGGAAATGCCTGGCTCTCCTTGTGCTGAATTCCCCTTGGGAGATCCAAGCAGAGCAGAATAGAGGCCAGAGTAAGGGTAGGGGTGGGAATGAAGAGTCCTGAGAAAATTGATCCATTTCTCCATTCAATTAAGTGTCGCTCCCAGCTCCTTTTCAGCCTTGGCCAACATAAACACATTTATCTCTCTTTCTCTTTCAGTTCTGATCCTACAGCATCTCAGTAAGTTCTGGTTTCCCCCTCACCCTTCACGGTTTCCACATAGGAATCCTCCATGGCCCTTACATTTCCTGGCAGGAATTTCCAAATCGGGGGATGAGGTGTTGAGGTAGATCAGAGCATGAGAAACTTTGCGTTCCACACAAGACCAGTTTTCCCTACCCAGAAAACTAACAGATTCAGGGAGGAGGTCCCAGTAACCACCCACCTCCTTTGGATACCAACCGCTGCCCCTCATATAACAGCATGGCTCAGTGGAAAGAGCCTGGGCTTGGGAGTCAGAGGTCAAGGGTTCAAATCCTGGCTCTGCTGCTTGTCAGCTGTGTGACTTTGGGCAAATCACTTAACTTCTCTGTGCCTCAATTACCTCATCTCTAAAATGGGGATTAAGACTGTGAGCCCCCCGTGGGACAACCTGATCACCTTGCATCCTTTCCAGCGCTTAGAACAGTGCTTTGCACATAGTAAGTGCTTAACAAGTGCCATCATTATTATTATATAACTTGAGACAGATAGAAATTTCAGGTTGACCTTATTTTCTTTCTCTTTTTTTTCCTGTTTGTTTTGTTTTTCAGAGAGTCTTCAAGAAGATCAGAGTGAGTTCCCTTTATCATTAAAGAGGACAAATCTCCACACACAGAGAAGAGAAGAAACCAAACCCAACTGATTAGGCCACAGACCATTCTAAAAATAATTTATAGTCCTACCCCTGCACAATTTCTCCGTGAATCTTATCTGCCTTGAGCACTGTTTGGCAACCTCTGGGTGACCATCAGTAGCCAAGCTATGCCACATCCTAGAAATCTCCATCCTGGTTGGTTCTTTTGGGATCTGGAACTAATTATTTCCCTTTTCTCTTGTCATCTTATGTTTCTGTTTTCCCTCCAGGTAAACTGCGAACAGAGAATGGTGAGTACCAATTGTGCTTCCCAATTTCTGGGACATTTTCTTCCTTGGGGATATCTTCCTTGCAGGAACCACTTCACTGATGACTTATTTTCTCTTTTCAGATAAAGCCCGGGCAGAGCAAAGTAAGTTCTCCTTAGGGTTATAATAGATCCAGGGAAGTTCTGGACACATACATTCAGTTGCTCTTTTCTTCAGACTATCAATCCCTTCTTTCTCTTTCCCCTTCTCATTGTTTCAGAGGAACTCCAGAAGATGAGAGGTGAGTTGCTTCAAGCTCCAGAGTTTCAGTTTCCTAGCCTATGGGATATGAAGTGGCCCTCTTCAAGATGGATTCTTTATTATGAATAATTATAATAATGGCATTTACTATGCTTACTATGTGCAAAGCACTGTTCTGAGCACTGGGGAGGTTACAAGGTGATCAGGTTGTCCCATTTGGGGCTCACAGTCTTAATCCCCTTTTCCAGATGAGGTAACTGAGGCACAGAGAAGTTAAGTGACTTGTCCAAAGTCACAAAGCTGACAAGTGGCAGAGTCAGGATTTGAACCCATGACCTCTGACTCCAAAGCCTGTGCTCTTTCCACTGAGCCACGCTGCTCACTCTAACTGGAGGGAAAGAAGCGGCCAGATTTAGGGGTGATTTTCCTCTCTGTCTCCCATTGACCCAGAAGAATTCCAAAAGAGGGAAGGGGAGCTGACTCAGTTTCAGCCTCCAAGGTTTCATGGCTTGTGGGGCGTGGAGAATTGGGAAAGCCTGGACATGTGACTCTCTTTGAGGTGGATCTGAGTGGAGCAAGAGAGGCTGCTAAAGTTGGGGTAGAAATGAACAGCTCAGGGACAGGATAATTCACCCTCCTCTCCACCCCCAATTCCCTGATTCACAGCCTTGAGTTCTTGCACCTCTTACTATTTCTCTCTCTCTTCCAGTGCATTTGCAAGAAGACCTTGGTAAGTTCAAGTTTTCCTCCATAATGTTCCCTACAGTCTTTCCATTAGAATCTACCAATTCTCCATTCACCAGAGGGTGGGAGTTTCCAACAGGGGTCAAGGCCTACTGGGTTATGTCAGAGCAGGGGAACCTGAGACACAAAAATTGTGTCTACTGTCTGGGAGCCTGAGGCTGTTTTCTGCCAATTTCAGCCTTAAGATTCTGTATTTCCCTCCAGAAAAAGTGCAGGCTGGCAACAATGCGTATCAACTGGGGTCTCCTAGTTGAGAAGCAGCATGGCCTAGTGGAAAGAACAAGGGCCTAGGATCCAGAGGACCTGGGTTCTAATCCTGGCTCTTCCAACTGCCTGCTGTGTGACCTTGGGCAAGTCATTTAACTTATCTGTGCCTCAGTTTCTTCAACTGCAAGATGGAGATTAAATCCTATTCTCTCCTGCTTAGACTGTGAGCCCCTTGGGAGACAGGGACTGTGTCCAACCTGAGAAACTTGCATCTTCCCTGACCTTTAGTAAGCATTTAACAGATACCATAAAACAAGCAAAACAAACAATCCCCAGCAGGGTCTTCTTGGATCATTCATTCATTCACTCATTCAATCGTATTTATTGAGTGCTTACTGTGTGCAGAGCACTGTACTAAGCGCTTGGGAAGTACAAGTTGGTAACATAGAGAGATGGTCCCTACCTACCCAACAGCGGGCTCACAGTCTAGAAGGGGGAGACAGACAACAAAACAAAACATATTAACAAAATAAAATAAATAGAATAGTAAATGTCTGACATTCCATTCCAGATCAAATCCAGACAGAGCAAGCTAATTTCTCCTCGAGTGTTCCGCAAACCAGGGGTGGTTCTGAACTTCATCTCTACACAGAACCCAGAACTTCCAGTCTGAAGGGAATTTCAGAGGAATTCCAGGAGAGGAAAGGTGAGTTAACATCATCTCGGACTTTTGAGATTCAAGTTTCATGGCTCAGGTGTAGGATTGAGAGCCGGTAGACTTGTACTTGGGCTGGATTTCCCCGGGGACAGCTAAGTGGACAATACGGTTCAAAGTTGGGGTGGGTTAAACCATCCCAGAGAGAAAACTGTGCGTCCATTTCTCCCCACAACTCCCCAGTTCTGACCTCGATAGCATTTACAAAATTATTTATACCTTCCTTAGCACTCATTTATTTATGATTAATCTATTTATTTATTTTTACCACGCTAGTAGTAAATATGATTATGTTTGTCTCTCCCACTAGAAAATTAGGCCCTCGTGGACAGAAAATGTGTCACTTATTATTCTGTACTGCCCAAGCTTCTATGGGCAGGGGACTTTTCTCCTACGTCTGTTGTATTGCAGGAATTGCAACTACTTTATCGTACACTCCCAAGTACTTCATACATTGCTCTGCACATAGTGCTCAATAAATACCACTGATTGCTTGTATGCAGAAAACTGAAATAAGCACTTGGAAGAGTACGATAAAGTAGATGCAGTTACTGCCATAAAGGAACTTACAGTGTAGCAGAGAACTGTGTATTCAAGGCAGGGGCAAAATTTCATGTAAATGTTCATTGATTTCTTTCTGTTTGGATTTCAGTGGTGCTCCGGATAGACACTGGTAAATTCCACTTCTTCCCCTTTGAGATTGCTGCCTCTGAAGGAGTATCTGTCCAATGACTCATACATGTTTGTGTGTGTGTGTGTGTGTGTGTGTGTTTTCCTTTTCAGAAGGGAGAAAGCCACAGTTCCGAGCCAGTAAGTGATGTTGATTTTATCTCCCTGGGATCTCAGACCCTATTTACACTGCATGAGGAGAGTCATGATTTAGATCTTTTTCTTTTTAATTCGCTAAAAGACTAGAAGACACAGTCACCCAGAACCCCCTTGAATAAATTAACAGCATGGAATGAGTCGCCTCTTCAAATGTTCCTTGATTTTCAGAGAGAGAGCATTTCACCTGCATAATAGAGTCCAGAAGGATGCTTATGCAAAATCAACCATAGACCCCATGACCCTGGGCCACAAAACCCCTGCCCTCAAGATGTTCACAATCTAGTATATTGTTAGTTTTTCTTAGACTAACATGAGATGAAAGGAATATTTCCCCGAGATACAGGAAATCAATCAATCCTATTTATTGAGCACTTAGAGTGTACAGAGCATTGTACTAAGCACTTGGGATAGTACAATATAACAATGTAATAGACACATTCCCTGTCCACAATGAGCTTGCAGTCTAGAGGGAAATATATTAGGGAGGCAATATTTTTTCTGAATATTTAGAGATTGACATCTCTCCAAGATTCAGCTCTAGGGAGAAAATGAAGGACTAACAATCTGCTATATTGATAACTCTTTGAGGACAGGGATTATGTCTAGTAACTCTATTGTATTCTCCCAAATGTTTAGCACAGGGTTCTGTACACAGCAGGGGCTCAATTATCACTATCAGTTGTTAGCTTCTTGATGGCAGGGACCATATCTAATTAAGTCTATTATACTCTCTCAAGTACTCAGTATAATGCTCTGCATACAGCTGTTCAATAAATGCTATTTATTGACTGACAATATCAGAGAGGACTGATAGAGGGTCTCTAGAGGACTGAGGATTTGTGCCTAGAAAAGTAAGCAAGGACAGATTGGGAAAGTGAGAACAAAGGATAGGTTTCATTGGAGTAAATACGCTTAGTCCTTAGGGTAAGTCTGAGCCCAGTTTGATCTCTGTGTCGGTTTTCTTTTCAGACTGGAGAAAGGTTTCATTGTTTTCTGGTAAGAGCCTCTGATGTCCCTCTCCACTTCTTAGCTCTACTATAAAATCACCCCCATTAAGGTGCATTATTTAATTCATTTCCGCCTTCCTGATTATGACACACTATCAAGCATCTGAGCATTCATGGATATTTCTGTATATGTTCCCAGTCCGTGAAGGGGAGAGAGGTCATTTCTTCCACACTGGCTCATCTCAGGTTGCTGAAAAGCTCGGAGTTTTCAAAGTGGTCTGAAATGACCCAAAATAGTGGCTTTTGGCCTAATAGCTCTTTGCAGGCTGTCTCCTCTCAGTCCTCAACCACCACCCCAAAATCTCTGCCCTCTTTTGTGTCCTGCTCTCAGAAAGGAAAATTGGTTTCTCTGTATGTCTGTGTTAATTATGTGTTAACTCTGTAGTCATTCAACAGTGTTTTCTGAGTACCTTCTTCATGTGGAGTGAGTTCTTGAAAGAGGGCTATAATAATAAGGATACAGTTCTTGCCCTCAAAGAGCTTACAATTCAATGGGGAATTCAAGAGTTGAGTTGTATGCATTCACTGGTAGCAGGAGGAAAAATATAGAGATAGACCTGGAATTATTTATGAATAAATGAATAAAATTGTGTAGGCAAGTGCAACTGGAATTAGCATGAATAAATTAATGGGCTTCCTAAATACTGCCTAAGTACTATGTATATATATATTATATACATAGTATATAATAAGTAATATATTATATATATATATATGTATATACATATATATGCTATTTGTGACTTTTGAGATGACCAGAGGTGAAGAGGATGGACCTCAAGAAGAAAAATACTCAGACTTTTCCACCAATTACTCTTTGGTGGCCCTGCTAGAGCCAGAACTCTGGAATGGATGAACATATTTCTGTGTTCATTCAGTCTTATTATTGTTTCCATGTTCATGATCATCATCTTCATAATGGTTGTCAAGTATTAATTAGGCAAAGCTCTTAGAATAATGCACTGCTGTAGGCCCAGGGGAAGGTACATTATATAAAGACATAGTCACCGCCCTCAAGAATCTTGCTCACTAAGCTGTGGAGAGTGTACCCCTGCTGACCCACCTCTTTAACCTCACATAAACTCTGTGATTTTCTCTGCAGCTGATGTGACTCTGGATCCAGACACTGCCCATCCCCAACTCACGTTGTCCAAGCGAGGAAAACGCTTGTCGTGGAATGACACTCCACGAGATCTTCCCCAGACCCTGAAGAGATTCGATTACCTCCCCTGCGTCTTGGGTCGGGAGGGCTTCATCTCGGGAAGACATTACTGGGAGGTGGAGGTTGGGAACAGGCCAGACTGGGATCTGGGGGTGTGTCAGGACAACGTGAACAGGAAGGGAAGAATCTCAGTGACTCCAGAAACTAGCTTATGGGCTTTGAGGCTCTATGACAAGGAATACTGGGCCCTCACCTCTCCCCAGACTCCCCTGTCCCTGAAACAGCCCCTGCACCGGGTGGGCATTTTCCTGGACTATGAGGCTGGAGATATTTCATTTTACAACTTGACAGATGGATTTCATATCTATACCTTCACCCATGATTTCGAGGGGCCCCTCTTCCCCTTCTTCAGGCTATGGTCCTCAGATCCTTCCCCTCTGACCATCTGCTCAGAGCCAGAGTGAGGCCTGGCTTTTACACACCCTGCCCCTCTGGATCCCTCGCCCCTCCCCAGAGATAGGGCTGACTTTTACAGCTATTGATGAGGACACTTGAGATGGGAAAGGACAGCTGATTTCCCTTTATGATCCCTCATCAATGAGAACTACAGAATTGTTGAAGATCACAAAAAAGAAATAATTTACCAAGTTGATGACTTCTGATTTCCTGCATTACCTGAG
The DNA here is from genome assembly GCF_015852505.1 of Tachyglossus aculeatus. NCBI lineage: Eukaryota > Metazoa > Chordata > Mammalia > Monotremata > Tachyglossidae > Tachyglossus > Tachyglossus aculeatus. The sequence continues at coordinate 1,543,786 of NW_024044842.1, read as the reverse complement.
GACACTCCTAGTGTCTGAAATGGTTCATGGACTTTAACTCTTTCAGAGACCTTTGCTGCTTTACCATTTGTGATCCGGTCTTCAGCCCCAATCAATTAATAAAATCCAGCATATTTATGGAGTGCCCGCTCTGTGCGTAAGCACAGTACTGAGGCTTTAAGAGAGTAAAATTTGACAACGAGGTCCTACCCTCGAAGATCTGGTGATCCAACATAGCTTGGCACAACTTGCTACTAATTTGCAACCAGCTTATAATTGGTCAAGGGTGGGGTCGAAGTGCGGATTCTGTTTATCACCTGGGTTTTACTGCGTAGATCCTGCTGAGACCTTCTTGGCTACGGCCACATGTGGAGAGGCCACCATGGTCCCAGGGTCATTTCCCTCCCTCCCTGGGAGAACCTACAGCCACAGAAGTAGAGTGGGAAATAATCCTGGCCAGCATCTTCCAAAGACACCTTGATGTACAGGGAGGGAACAGGGAATTGACTGGGAAAGAAACAAGCTTTGAAGACCAGAGACAGCGTGACCCAGTGGGATGAGCATGGGTCTGGGAGCTTGGGTTAGCCAAATCATTCAATCTTTCTGAGTCTCAGTTTCTTCACCTGCAAAATAGGAATTAGATCTCTGTTCTCCCTACTTCTTAGATTGTAAGCCCTGGGTGGGACATGGCTAATGTCCAGATTATTTTGCATCAGGACTAGTGCTTAGAATTTAGTAAATATTTAATGGTTCAAATGATTATCTTGGCTATTTCTGAAATGACAACATTGTGGGAGGAATGGGGAAAACTCTTCTTGAGAACAGGAACAGTCTCTTGGTGGTCCTAATCTCCTTTGCTGTGGAACACCCCTTATCAATTAAAATTCCAGGATTGTTGAAAATCAAAAAAAGAAATAATTAACAAGTTGATGACCTATGACTTCTGATTTCCAGCATGATTTGAGGACATTCATAATGTTTGAAATGATTCATAGACCCTCTTTCAGAGACTTCTGCTGCTTTTTCCTGTATTATCCGTTGGCTAGTTGTGCAATGTGCATGACCTGAATTGAAATCCATGATACAGTGTTTGTGAATAAATGTTAAAAATAAAAATAAATGGAAATCTGGGTAGTGTGTGTGTAGTGGACCAAGAATGTTGGCAAAAATCCATAAAGGACTTCCAAGTTAGATATGTCCATGTTATCCAATGAAACAGGCTCCTTCCCAGTCTCACATGGAATGAGACTTCCCACTTAAGGCTGCTGCATCACCTACCTCCTTGTCCCAGCCCTGAGTTGTTAAAGGCTAGTGATTTCAAGGTAAATTGTCTCAAACTGTATTTGAGTAATGGCCCCCACTCTCTCCCCGTTCATCAACAGGCACAGACAGGAAGAACCATAAAAGGTGGAGAATGGGCCAGTCATAAAATGGGTAGGTTGACCTTTGATAATAATAATAATGGCATTTATTAAGCACTTACTATGTGCAAAGCACTGTTCTAAGCGCTGGGGAGGTTACAAGGTGATCAGGTTGTCCCACGGGGGGCTCACAGTCTTAATCCCCATTTTACAGATGAGGTCCAGAGAAGTTAAGTGATTTGCCCAAGGTCACACAGCTGACAGTTGGCGGAGCTGGGATCTGAACTTATGACCTCTGACTCCAAAGCCCGTGCTCTTTCCACTGAGCCACGCTGCTTCTCAATGTTCTTGATGAACTTTGATGTTCCAAGGGATTTGTGGGACCCACCTGTGGACACATATAACAACAAAAGAAGATAAGATTATTTTTATGGCCAAATTGCTAAGGTAGTGTGACAAAGTTCAGTCACAAAATTGTTCTCCTACTCCTGTTCGACTGTCATTTCTGAACTGACAGGAACAAGAGGCAGGAATCTGTGTCTCTGGCCAGATACCTGTTCAGTGTGCAGCTATGGGAAGCCAGCTAACAGCCATTAACAGCCAACAGAAAGATTTCTGACAGAGTCACTGGAATCCAAAGCCTGAAGGTGAAACTGCTGGCCCCGGCAGGGCCTCTGCTCCTCTCCTCATCTCAGCCAAGACTTGACAGCACCGTGACAGACAGGTACGTGCATCCACGGAACACTGGCTTTGGGGACTGTGGCTCTTTATCAGTTGATACTGATATTAATCAGTCTACATAGGGAGAATTGAGAGCGCTTTGTTGTGGAGAGATCCCAATGGGAAGGTTGGGAGAAGCAGAGAGATGATGAGAGGAGTGGATTCATCGTTAGGGGCCTTGTGACTTCTCCTCTAAGTTCCTTTGGAACTTCTATGAGTTTTCTACCCATTCGTATCAGCCAGACATCCACTCTTCCCATTTTCAAAGCCTTACTAAGATCTCTTCCAGGAAGCCTTTCCTGAGTCACCCCTCAACTTCCCACTCTACTCTCTCTCCCTTCTGGTCACCTATGCATTTGGGTCCGTACTACTTAAGCCCTTTGATACTCACCCTTTGCGTACTCTTTGCACATAGTAAGCGCTTAATAAATGCCATAATTATTATTATTACCGTGTCTGCACTTATGTGCCTATCCTTATACTCTGTTGCTGCCTCTATCTGTAATTTATTTTAATGTCTGTCTCCCTCAATAGATGCTCTTAATACAGTGCTCTGTGATCAAACACTGGTATTTATTGGATGCTTACTGTATGCAGAATACTGTATTAAGCTCTTGGGAGAGTTCAGTACATTAGAGTTGGTAGACATGATCCTTGTCCAAAAGGAGTTCATAGACTAGAATGGGAGACAGATAATAAAATAAATTACAGTTAGGGGAAATGGAGGAGTATAAGAATATGTACATAGGTGTTCTGTGGGTTAAGGATGGAGTCAATATCAATACTTAAGAGGCACAGATGAAAGTACATAGACAACCTAGAAAGGAGACGTAGTAGGGGAAATGATAGCTCACTTAAGGAAGGCCTCTTGGAGAAGAGGTGATTTTGGTAGGGTTTTGAATGCATTCATTCAATCGTATTTATTGAGCACTGTACTAAGCACTTGGAAAGTGCAATTCAGCAATACAGAGAGATAACCCCTGCCCACACTGGGCTTGCAGTCTACAAGGGGGAAGACAGACATCAAAATAAGTAAACAGACAATAATAACTGTGATATTTGTTAAGCATTTACTGTGTGCCAGGCACTGTACTAAGCGCTGGGGTGGATACAAGCAAATCGGGTTGGACACAGTCCCCATCCCACTTGGAGCTCACAGTCTCAATCCCCATTTTCCACATGAGGTAACTGAGGCCCAGAGAAGTAAAGTGACTTGCCCAAGGTCATACAGCTGACAAGTGGCGGAGTCAGGATTAGAACCCAGGACCTTCTGACTCCCAGGACTGGGCTCTATCCATTACGCCATGTTGCTGGGGAGAATGAGGGTCTGTTAGATATGAAGATGGAGGGAATTCCCGAGCCGAGGGAGGATGTGGGCAAGGAGGTAAGTGGTGAGAAGCAGTGTGGCCTAGTGGATAGGGAGTCAGAAGGCTCTGGGTTCTAATCCCCTTTCTGTCACTTGTCTGCTGTACGACCTTGGGCAAGTCACTTAACTTTTCTGTTCCTCACCTACCTCTTCAGTAAAATGGAGATTAGTACTATGGGCCCTATGTTGGACCACATGTACTGTGTCCAACCTTATTAGCTTGCATCTACCCCTGCATTTAATACAGGGCCTGGCACATAGTAAACCCTTCACAAATACCATAAGAAAGATAAAATTGAGGTACAGTGAAGAGTTTGATGTTAAAGGAGTGAAGTGTGCTTACTGGGTTATAATAGGAGATTGGTAAGGTAGAAGGGCAAGAGCTGACAGAGTGCCTTAATCAATCAATCAATCGTATTTATTGAGCACTTACTGTGTGCAGAGCACTGTACTAAGTGCTTGGGAAGTACAAGTTGGTAACCTTAAAGCCAGTAAGTGCTCAAAGTAAGAGTTCAGTGAATATCATTGTCACTCCCATTGTCCGATTCAAACCCCAACTCAATTATTTATCTCCCCTTTGCACTCTGACCCCCAACCCACCCCCCACTGTACACACATTATTTAAATATAGCGGAAACGGCACGGTCTGGGAATCAGAAGGTGTGGGTTTATCTTCTGACACCCCATCCTGTTCTCTTTCCACAAGACCACACTGGCTGAATATTCTGGTTCTTGGTATCCCTGCCTTGTGTCGTCCTAGAATTCCTGAAATTTCATTATCTCTTGTGGGGTTGAGGGTAAATCCAGGCCTATTGGAGGGGAAATCGGGGGCATACATGAAAGGGATAGAAATCTTGGAGTTTAAGACTGTGAGCCCCAGTGGGACAACCTGATTACCTTGTATCTACCCCAGTGCTTAGCACATGGTAAGCGCTTACAATTACCATTATTATTATTATTATTATTAAATCTCCTAGCATTGAGGGAGGGAAGACAGTGAGGGGGTCCCCAGGGTCAGAAGCCTCCCTACTCTCCGGGGGTGGAAATACAGTTCATTCGTTCATTCAATCGTATTTAGTGAGCGTTCACTGAGAGCAGAGCACTGTACTAAGCGCTTGCTAGAATATAATACAACAATAAACAGACATTTCCTGCCCACAACAAGAGGGATTTCCAGAGGCAGAACCTCCGTGCCTTAGAGGAGACAAAACCAGCGTGGGGGTTTCCGGGGGCAGAAAGCACCTTGCTTTGCGGTGGAAGAAAAGAGAGGGGCAGGATGGTTGGGAGAGTTTCAGGGTAGAAATTCCCAACCCTGGCCCGGCCCCTTCCCCTCCCCACGGGACTCAGGCTCAGGACAGGGTTGGGACTCAATCAGGCCAGATGGATCCCTTCGGCCTCCTGGAATCCCCCTTTCTGGAGATGCTGGAAGGCCGGTGATCGAATCCCGCAGGATCTGATGGTCGGGATTGATTGATTGGGGGGAGAAACGCGGCTAGGATGGGCACAGACTTCCCCACTCCGAGGGGAATGGGAGTGGGTGGGAGAGAGGGTGCGTTCATTCATTCATTCAATCGTATTTACTGAGCGCTTACTGTGTGCAGAGCACCGGACTAAGCGCTTGGAAAGTACAATTCGGCAACAGAGAGAGACAATCCCTACCCAACAACGGGGCTCACAGTCTGGAAGGGGGAGACAGACAACAAAACAAAACAAGCAGACAGGCACTTCTAGACAGACAGGGTTGGGATGGCGGGAAGCAGGGAAGCTTAAGTTTATTTTTAAAAAAGTGAAATTAAAAGAAAACGGCGGGGAGGGGCCGGCTGGACTTGATTACCTGGAGGATCCTATGCGGGGAGAGGGCTCTTTCCACCTCTGCTTCCTGGATTCCCGGATTCCCAGCCCTGATCCAGAATAAAGTCCCGCCCCCGGCATTCCACCATGAACGAGGACAGGCTAGGAATCTGATTGAGAACTGCATGAACCCTCCCCCTCCCACTCACATATTCCATCCTTCTGCCGCCGATTTCTGCTGCTGCTGCTGCCCAAACTTCATCCTGCGTCTCCTCGGTAATGATAATAATGATGGCATTTGTTAAGCGGTAGATACAAGGTAATCAGGTTGTCCCACGAGGGGCTCACAGTCTTAATCCACATTTTCATTCACTCATTCAATCGCACTTATTGAGCACTTGCTATGTGCAGAAGCACTGTACTAAGCGCTTGGGAAGTACAATTCGGGAACAGAGACAATCCCTACACTACGACGGGCTCACATTTTACAGACGAGATAACTGAGGCACAGAGAAATTAAGTGACTTGCCCAAGGTCACCCGGCAGATTCATAAATTATCCGTTGCTCCTCTTTGCTCCTAGGAGTTATTCATTCATTTATTCAATCGTATTTATTGAGCGCTTACTGTGTGCATAGCACTGTACTAAGCGCTTGGGAAAGTACAATGTAGAAGTAAAGAGACAATCCCTGCCCACGATGAGCTCACAGTTTGGGGGTAAGGGAGAGACAGACATCAATATAAGTAGACAGACTTCAATATAAATAAAATGACAGATATATACATGTGTTGTGGGGTGGGGGCAGAGAGCAAATCAATCAATCGTACTTATGGAGCGCTTACTGTGTGCAGAGCACTGTACTAAGCGCTTGGGAAGTACAAGTTGGCAACATATAGAGACAGTCCCTACCCAACAGTGGGCTCACAGTCTAAAAGGGAGTGAGTCAAGGTGATGAGGAAGGGAGTGGGAGATGAGGAGATGAGATGAGTCCTCGGAAAGGGAGAAACATCAGTCCCCCCAACTTCAGACACCCCCGAGGAGTAAGGGTCCTGGGAGGAGCAGAGAGAGGTGGAAACATGGGAAAAACAACCGGACCTTGTGAGGAAGGGCTGCATGCCGCACAGCGGCCAGGGTAGGCCTAGTCCCCAGCCCCTCGTTGCAGGGAAGGAGACAAAGGCCAGAACTGTCCAACTCCGTTCCAGGGTGAAAAATTTTCCTGGGATGCCAAGGTTATAGAGGCCCCAGCGGCACGAGATAGCAGCCTCCCTCCAAGGAGTGGGGAGAAGGGATCGGGGGTCTCCCTGATCCTGTTTGGGAGCCACGACTCCTGGTTTCTCTGCCAGCCTTTGATCCATTCATTCAATCGTATTTATGGAGCGCTTACTGTGTCCACAGCACTGTACTAAGCGCTTGGGAAGTACAATTCAGCATAAATCCACCCTTCTCCAGCCTAAGCTCTGGTCTCTCCCCTACCGAGATCTGCTGGAGTGCCCTCCATTTCTCCTGACCAGGGTGGAATGAGCAGAGGCCTAGGAGTGAGGGCTCCCCTCCAAGAGGCCTTCCTTGACTAAGCCCTCATTTCCCATCTTTTCCCACTACCTTCTGCGTCGCCCTGACTTGCTCCCTTTATTCACCATCAAACGTACCCGCCCCAGCCCTGCAGTATCTTTATGCAGATGATTCCCAAATCCCCAGCCATAATCTTTATCATTTTCTGCCTTCAAGACAGCTCTACCTGGATGTCCTGCTGTCACCTCAAACTTAAAATATCCAAAACAGAGCTCTCTGTCTTCCCTCCCAAACCAGGATTCTAATTCCAGCTCAGCCATGAATCTGCTGTGTGACCTTGGGAAAGTCACTTTCATTCGTTCATTCAATCGTATTTATTGAGCGCTTACTGTGTGCAGAGCACTGTACTAAGCGCTTGGGAAGTACAAGTTGGCAACATATAGAGACGGTCCCTACCCAACAGTGGGCTCACAGTCTAGAAGGGAACAGAACAGAAGGGAAGAGAAAGGTGAAATGGGAGAAGAAAGGAATAAGGTACGCAACTGCTGTGCTAAGCACTCAATGGGATACCACAATGAGTCTTCTCTCTTTGCAGAATTTTAAAGAAATGTTCCAATGGAAGTATACCCTTTGCATTGGAACAGTAACAAAGGCAGTTGAACACGTTTATAAGATGTGCTTCTCGGGATGAACAGTTCTGCATAGTTCTGCATCGTGTTGCTTAGCTTTAGATGAGACGAGTCCTGCTTTCTCAAGTTGCATAGGACAAATCACTAGCCAGAGTGCAAAATTGAATCACTTCCTGATGGTCAAGTACCAGAGAAGCACATGGCATGCTTCCTGATCACAGAAAGCTTGCATTCTTCCAGGAATGACAAACAGGTTTGCTCCCAAGCACAGGAAACAGAGAAGGGAGCGGGTGGAATCCTGTCAGGGGCTTCGGGATGTCGCTCTAAAATCAGAAAAAGGGATTCGTTAGTCCCGCCCTCGAGAGATCCGGAGATTTAATGGGAGAAAAACACAAGGAGCTTCGTATTGGAGTCAAGTCAATGATGTCAGTGCTACTGGGAAAAACCCGGACAATATTATGAGCAGTTGTAGTCGTGGCCGAGTGGTTAAGGCGATGGACTAGAAATCCATTGGGGTTTCCCCGCGCAGGTTCGAATCCTGCCGACTACGGATTTCCTTTTTTCCCCTCTCAGATCTCGTCTTCACTGACAGCTCAGTACCACCCTCCTTTACCCACCTCTGGCTGAAGCCTTTGGTCACGGAGCAGAAAGAGCAGCTGGGAGGTTTTCATAAGGAAAAGCACCCTCCCTCTCTGGACAGCAGCTCGGACATTCATTCAATCGCATTTACAATAATAATAATGATGGTATTTGTTAAGCGCTTACTATGTGCAAAGCACTGTTCTAAGCGCTGGGGGGATACAAGGCGATCAGGTTGCCCCACGTGGGGCTCACAATCTTAATCCCCATTTTACAGATGAGGTAACTGAGGCCCAGAGAAATGAAGTGACTTACCCAAAGTCACACAGCTGACAATTGGCAGAGCTGGGATTTGAACCCATGACCTCTGACTCCAAAACCCATGCTCTTGCCATTGAGCCATGCTGAGCGCTTACTGTGTACAGAGCACTATACTAAGTGCTTGGAAAGTACAAATCGGCAACATATAGAGACAGTCCCCCCCATCTTACCTCCTTCCCTTCCCCACAGCACCTGTATATATGTATATATATTTGTACATATTTATTACTCTATTTATTTATTTATTTATTTTACTTGTACATATCTATTCTATTTATTTGATTTTGTTAGTATGTTTGGTTTTGTTCTCTGTCTCCCCCTTTTAGACTGTGAGCCCACTGTTGGGTAGGGACTGTCTCTATATATTGCCAACTTGTACTTCCCAAGCGCTTAGTACAGTGCTCTGCACACAGTAAGCGCTCAATAAATACGATTGATTGATTGATTGATTGACGTTCCCTACCCAACAACGGGTTCACAGTCTAGAAAAGGAAACTAAGCCATGTCCGTGAGTCCGAGGAAATGTCCCCGTCTACCCGCCTTCCTCTTCAATTCCAAAGTCTGCCGGGCAGGAATACCTGTTTCAAAAACTTTAAATCCCCCCACGTGACAAAAACTCGGATTTTCCTTCCCTCCCACCTCCTCCAGACAAGGAAGTGTTGGGGGATGAAGGAGAGAAAGCTGGGGGGTGAGGGCGGAGACAGAATAAGGGGGAGCAGGAGAAGAAAGTGAAAGATAGGGAAGAGGAGGTGGAGCACGGGCTTGGGAGTCAGAAGTCATGGGTTCAGATCCTGACTCTGCCACTTGTCAGCTGGGGGACTTTGGGCAAGTCACAACTTCTCTGGACCTCAGTTCCCTCATCTGGAAAAGGGGGATTAAGACTGTGAGCCCCCCGTGGGACAACCTGATCACCTTGTAACCTCCCCAGCGCTTAGAACAGTGCTTTGCACATAGTAAGCGCTTAATAAATGCCATCATTTTTATTATTATTATCTTCTAAATGTTCAACAGTATTCCAAGAGAAGCAGTGTGGCCTAGTGGAAAGATTCATGGGCCTGGGAGGTGGAGGACCTAGGCTCTAATCCTGGACCTGCCAATTGTCTGCTGTGTGACTTTGGGCAAGTCACTTAACTTCTCTGGGCCTCAGTTACCTCATCTGTAAAATGGGGATTAAGACTGTGAGCCCCACGTGGGACAACCTGATCACCTTGTATCCTCCCCAGCGTTTAGAACAGTGCTTTGCACATAGTAAGGCTTAACAAATGCCATAACATTATTAACATTAACATAACATTAACATTAACATAACATTATTATTATTTATCTCCCTTGGGGGAGGCGAAAATTCCATCACTGAAACACCAATGCGCTTGTGCCTTAGAAAGGATGTCGTTTGGGAACTTGAGGCAGGATATAGGGGAAAATTGGATTTTGATTCAATCAATTGTATTTATTGATTCTCCTGACGGGTTACCAGAAGCCCCTGTCTGTCTTATTCTATTAAGAATAATACCAATGATGGTATAATAATAATTGTGGTATTTGTTAAGCGTTTATTATGTGCCAGGCACCGTACTAAGCACTGGGGTGGATACAAGCAAATCGGTTTGGACACAGTCTCTGTCCCATGTGGGGTTCACGGTCTCAATCTCTATTGTGTGACTTTGGGCAAGTCACTTCACTTCTCTGGGCCTCAAATCCCTCGTCTGTAAAATGGGGATTAAGACTGTGAGCACCCCGTGGGACAAACTGATCGCCTTATAACCTCCCCAGCGCTTAGAACAGTGCTTTGCACATAGTAAGCGCTTAATAAATGCTATCATTATTATTATTATTATTATTATTATTTGAGACTAAACCAGGGGATAGGGACTGAAAACTGGACCTCAGACCCTAATGGCAGGCTGTGCGGGATTGGGGGAAGCGGGTCGGGGAAACAGAGCACTTGTATCCGAGCCCTAAAAGGACTGAAACCAAACCTTTCTGACGAAAGGTTTGGGCTGGGAGCGAAAGTGGGATGGAGCGTGGGAATCTCAGATCTACACCCCCAGCCCGGGACAACAGACCCAAGATTTATTATTCCACAGAAGCTGACAACCCCGTCCCTCTCTGTCTGGCCATGGGGACTGCCTTTCCCGGAGGCCAAACAGAGTGGTATCTCTCGGAATTCTCCCTTAAAACCCAAAGTCGAGAAGGCATATTTAACCAATCAGTCCGCGTGTTTCCATCCTAACTTCTGCGGTCCCAGGGCGCGATTCCAGAGAACTTTCCCAAGAATAGTAATAATAACAACGGTATTTTTTAAGCGCTTACTATGTGCCAAGCACTATTATAAGCAATGGGATAAATACAAGGGTACCAGGTTGTCCCACCTGGGGCTCACAATCTCAATCCCCATTTTACAGATGAGTTAACTGAGGCACAGAGAAGTTAAGTGACTTGCTCAAAGTCACACATTTTGCAAGTGGCGGAGCGGGATTAGAACTCACCGCTTCTGACTCCCAAATCGTGCCCTTTCCACTAAGAATGAAGGAATCCGGAGAAGAGTTTAGACCTAAAACGGGGGTAGAGAGGAGGACCATCAGTGGTGTGGGGCTGGGGGAGTTATCCAAGAGTCAGAGGCTGTATCTAGTCTCAGACCGATTTCAAATTTAAAAGATAAATAAATACAAGGATTAAAACACACCGTAGTCGGTAGGATTCGAACCTACGCGGGGACACCCCAATGGATTTCAAGTCCATCGCCTTAACCGCTCGGCCACGACTACACGAAAAACAGCGTTTCCCCACCGAATTCAATAATCACAATCGACCTAGACCCCAATTTCCACTGGCAATTTGTGATCACCGTTTTCAACTAAACCCGATGGCTCGACTTCAGACTCAGATCTTTCGTTTCCACCACGCCCCATCCCAAACCTGCTTCTGCTCTTTCCATTCCCCGCCCAAACCTCTCCCCTAAAGTGTCCGGTACGAGATGCTGATGTCACAGAGGCCTTGCTACTCCAGGTCACCATGGAAACGGGATGCAGTCGTTTTGGTCTCAGAGGGACTGAGTGATCTCAGCAGGATTATCCGAACTCCTCCCCTCCGGCAGGACACCCTCTAATTGGCCCACAGATCAATCAATCAATCAATCGTATTTATTGAGCGCTTACTGTGTGCAGAGCACTGTACTAAGCGCTTGGGAAGTACAAGTTGGCAACATATAGAGACGGTCCCTACCCAACAGCGGACCACAGATGCCAGGCGGAGGATGGGCACCAGACCATACAGGTGGGACACGAGAGCTCATATTCATGCCACTTTCTCTCTTGAATACAGTGCGACAGGGGACTTACGGGGGTGAGGACCAGAGCGAAGGAGGAATCAGGCAATCTCGATTTGGGGGCTTCTCATCTCCATTTATAATAATTAATATAGTATTTGTTAAGCGCTTACTATGTGCCAAGCACTGTTCTAAGCACTGGGGTAGATACAAGGTAATCAGGTTGTTCCACCTGGAGAGCGCAGACCAAACAAACTGGCAAACGATCAATGGTATTTATTGAGCGCTTATTGTGTGCAGGGCACTGTACTAAACTATTGGGAATTAGCAATAGTTTTTGTAAGTGAACAAAATTCCTACCCTCAGAGGGGTTTATAATCCAGTGGAGGAATTTTACAATCTGTCAGAATCTTACTACTAATCTTACTACTACTTACTTAGAAGATCATGGGTTCTAATCCCTTCTCCGATACTTGTCTGCTGTGTGACCTTGGGCAGGTCACTTAACTTCTCTGTGCCTCAGTTACCTCATCGGTAAAATGGGGATTTAAAAAAATGTGAGCCCCACGTGGGACAGCCTGATTACCCTGCATCTATCTCAGTGTTTAGAACAGTGCTTGGCACATAGTAAACGCTTAACAAATACCATTATTATTATTATTATTACTTAAGTTCGGATGTCACACTCCCCCGAGTAGTGTAACAAACCATCTTCCCAGCTTTATACAATCAATCAATTAATCGTATTTATTGAGCGCTTACTGTGTGCAGAGCACTGTACTAAGCGCTTGGGAATTACAAGTTGGCAACATATAGAGACAGTCCCTACCCAACAGTGGGCTCACAGTCTAAAAGGGGGAGACAGAGAACAAAACCAAACATACTAACAAAATAAAATAGAATAGATATGTACAAGTAAAATAAATAAATAAATAAATAAATAGAGTAATAAATATGTACAAACATATATACATATATACAGGTGCTGTGGGGAAGGGAAAGAGGTAAGATGAGGGGGATGGAGAGGGGGACGAGGGGGAGAGGAAGGAAGGGGCTCAGTCTGGGAAGGCCTCCTGGAGGAGGTGAGCTCTCAGTAGGGCCTTGAAGGGAGGAAGAGAGGTAGCTTGGCGGACAAGGCAGCAAAAGGAAATGTGCTCCAGGCACCCAGAAGAAAAGCACAATAGCAACACAAGGAACATCTCTTGGAGTCCCTTAGAGATCTCTTCTGTCACAAGGCACTCATTGTGAAATTTCACCACCAGTGAATGTCGACTAAATAGACCCCCCCCCCCCCCCCAGAAGAAAAGCACAATAGCAAAACAAGGAACATTTCTGGGGGTCCCTTAGAGATCTCTTCTGTCACAAGGCACTCATTGTGAAATTTCACCACCAGTGAATATTAACTAGACTCCCCCCCCCCCCAAGAAAAAAAGTTAGCAGAGGATGGTTTCGATCCATCGACCTCTGGGTTATGGGCCCAGCACGCTTCCGCTGCGCCACTCTGCTTCGATATACAGAAGGGTTTTGATGATTCTATAAGGATTTCAACAGAGGGGACAAAGACTGGGCCTATTTTCACGTCTTTCTAGTATCTCAGGTTGCATATAGTCCCTAAGGTCTCCCCGTTTTCCCGCTCTCTCGCTGTCTCTCCCCAACCCACGCCCGGGACCCCTAGGCGCTGCCCACGGAATATTCAATCAATCAATCAATCAATCAATCAATCAATCGTATTTATTGAGCAATTACTGTGTGCAGAGCACTGTACTAAGCGCTTGGAGCACTGGAGCAGGACGGGGAAATAAGTCATGAGTTCTAATCCCATCTCCGCCACATGTTGGCTGTGTGACTTTGGGCAAGTCACTTCATTTCTCTGTGCCTCAGTTACCTCATCTGTAAAATGGGGATTAAGATTTTGAGCCCCACGTGGGACAACTTGATCACCTTGTATCCCCCCAGCGCTTAGAATAGTGCTTTGCACATAGTAAGCGCTTAACAAATGCCATCATTATTTAATGAAGGCAATCTGCTCCACTCCTTGAACCGGGGAAATTGGGAGTGGCGAGGTAAGATAATGAAACCATTTCCAATCTGGACACAAAGAACACGGGTTTGGGAGAAAAGAGGTCATGGGTTCTAATCCCGACTCTGCCACTTGTCAGCTGTGTGACTTTGGACAAGTCACTTAACTTCTCCTAGCCTCAGTTATCTCATCTGTAAAATGGGGATTAAGACTGTGAGCCCCACATGGGACAACGTGATTACCTTGTATCTCCCCCAGCGCTTAGAACAGTGCTTGGCACATAGTGAGCGCTTAACAAGTACCATTATTATTATCAGCGGCAAATTCATTCATTCATTCCATCAATCGTATTTATTGAGCGTTTACTGTGTGCAGAGCACTGTACTAAGCGCTTGGAAAGTACAATTCGACAACAGAGACAATCCCTACCTAACAACGGGTTCACAGTCTGGAAGATAATAATTTTGTTCCCGAGACCGTCACACGTCCCCCAGTAAATACGATTGACTAACTGACTGACTTGTAATTCCCAAGCGCTTAGTACAGTGTTCTGGACACAGTAAGCCCTCAATAAATACGATTGAATGAATGAATGAATGGTCCTGAGGCTTTACCGTATGGTCTTGTAATGACGTCTTTTGCATCATGTGAGTCCAATATACACACAGCATTCCAAGTAATTTGGGTCTCTGAAATGCCTTCAGAAGGACGGGATAAATGCAAATTAAATAGAGAAGCATTGGTGGTTCAGTGGTAGAATTCTCGCCTGCCACGCGGGAGGCCCGGGTTCGATTCCCGGCCAATGCAACTTTTTAAATAATAAAAGGTAAAACATTATTATTGATAATGATGGCATTTGCTAAGCGCTTATTATGTGCCAAGCATTGTTCTAAGCGCTGCAGTAGATAGAAGGTTATCAGGTTGTCCTACGTGGGGCTCACAGTCAGTCCCCATTTTACAGATGGAGTAACTGAGACACAGAGAAGTTAAGTGACTTGTCCGAAGTCACACAGCTGACAAGTGGAAGAGCCGGAATTCGAACCCACAATCGATTCTACTATAATATTTATATCGATTATATTAATTAATGGCATTATATTATCTATGATATAATAATTACATTATTAATAATGGTATTTGTTAGGCGCTTACTATTGTTTTAAGCGCTGAAGTAGATACAAGTAAAATATTATTTATTTTCCTTGTACATATCTATTCTATTTATTTTGTTAATATGTTTGGTTTTGTTCTCTGTCTCCCCCTTCTAGACTGTGAGCCCACTGTTGGGTAGGGACTGTATATGTTGCCAACTTGTACTTTCCAAGCGTTTAGTACAGTGCTCTGCACGCAGTAAGCGCTCAATAAATTCGATTGATTGATTGATTGATGGATACAAAGTGAGAATCTCTGAGGCCTTTCTAGGGGTGGTCTCTCCCCATTTTTTCCAGGGAGAAAAACGGGTAAAATCACTGCTGTGGTGGCCGCTGACTGCAACGGCTCCGGGAGATTCTTCCCCAAATAAGAAAAATAGAAACTCGACTCTGGTGGGACTCGAACCCACAACCTTTGAATGCCTTCCACACGCTAGAAGTCCAATGCGCTATCCATTGCGCCACAGAGCCACTCTCCTGAAGTGAGCTTTTGTGGACTGTATACATGACCTCTATAGAAAAAGAATAATTTTTTTTTTAAATTTTCTGACCTAGCTTGGCTCTCCGTCCCGCTGCTGATTCAAACAGGGAAAATGCCCACCACCGAATTAGGCGCCGAATCTCCTCTCAAACCATCTTTATTCCAAGTCTTCCACAGCAGTTCGAATATTTCCAATTCCTTTGTGTCAACAAGGAACAACTTCGTTTCCCATGCCATTGGATTTGACCTTTTTATTCACCCCACCCTCATCCCCACAACACTTCTCGACAGATCCATAATTCATTTATTCGTATTAATGTCTGTCTCCCCCCTCTAGCTCCTAGTGGCAGGCAACGTGTCCCTACCAACCCTGCTATATTTGTAATCTCCCAAACGGTTAATATTGTCCAACCCGATTTGCTTGTATCAACCTCAGCGCTTAGTAATCATAATAATAATAATGTTGGTATTTTTTAAGCGCTTACTGTGTGCCAAGCACTGTTCTAAGCGCTGGGGGAGACACAAGGTAATCAGAAGACATGGGGCTCACAGTCTTCAACCCCATTTTACAGATGAGGTAACTGAGGCACAGACAAGTTAAATGACTTACCCAAGGTCACACAGCTGACACGTGGCAGAGACGGGATTAGAACCCACTTCTTCTGACTCCCAAGTCCGTGCTCTTTCCACTAAGTCACGCTGCTTCTCAGTACAGTGCTTGGCACCTAATAAGAGCTTAATAAATACCATAATTATTATTATTAATAAGAATCACTGTGCTAGGATACATTGGAATAGGGTCTAGAAAATTAACATTGACGCAAGTGGCCCCATGGTGTAATGGTTAGCACTCTGGACTCTGAATCCAGCGATCCGAGTTCAAATCTCGGTGGGACCTTAGTGTTAGTTTTGTGGCCTAACCAATGCTAGGTGCAATTTCTCATGAAACATGTGTTCGAGCCTTATTTTGTTCTTTTTTTCTTTCTATTAGTTTTGTTTTCGTGGTATTTGCTAAGCGCTTACTATGCGTCAAGGACTGTTCCAAGTGCTCGGATACTGTCCTTGTTCAACATGGGGGGTTCAACATGGGGGGCACTGTCTAAGTAGGACAGAGTTCGGTCCGTCCTCTCCCCAGATTCTTGTCCGGTGGATCTATCTGGTAATGAATATATTTCCTCTTTCATAGTTCACTTAGTGTCAGCTTCATGCACCGTTGTGATATTCGACACTGAGCGGCAAGCTGACCGAAATTCTTTTCGCTTGGCCACAGAATTCTACTGCTTTTTGTTTTAATTGTGTTTCTTTGTCCTGGCCACTTTTCTTGTTTTATTTTTTTCTTCTGATTTTCGTCTTTCCTGACGTGTCTATGGCCAGTCCCATCTTGTTCCCCATATTCTGAGATTGTGAGCCTCAAACGAAAGGATGCAGCCGGCTAACCTCTCCTCTCGATCCTTTCTTCGCAAGACCTTCAAACATAGGGCCGTTTCAGTTCTCACCGCAGTTATCATCTTAAAAAAGCCGTTGTTGGGTGGCTCCGTGGCTTAGTTGGTTAAAGCGCCTGTCTAGTAAACAGGAGACCCTGGGTTCGAATCCCAGCGGGGCCTTGCTTCTGTACTTTCTGGCTTTTCGCAGGTATGTATCTTCTGATTCTTGCTTACTAATTTTCACCCTTTTTGCGTGGCAAATAGCTTGACTATGCCGCTTTTCCTGTCTTCAAAAGGAATATCCCTCTTCTTCATCCTAATCTCTAACCTCAGCGACACCATCAGCAAATCATCCTCGAAATGATTCACCCAGACGACTTCTGTCGCCACAGACCAACTCCATTGAGTTCCCTGGTGATCCAGGGGTTAGGATTCGGCCCCGTCAAGGTTTTATTTTTCACTTTGTTTCTCTGTTTGCCCCCCAAATTGCGAGACTAGAAGTGAGTCCGGAGACAAACGCTTGAACCTTTCGCCATCTTTCGTTTCTTCACCAAAAGAGCCCGGGCCTGGGAATCAGAAGGTCATGGGTCCTAATCCGGCTCCACTACTTGTCTACTGTGTGTCCCTGGGGAAGTCACTTCACTTCTCTGGGCCTCAATTACCTTATCAGTAAATGGGAACGAGGCGGTGAGACCCACGTGGGACAGGGACTGTGTCCAAGTGCCTGGCACATAGTAAGCGCTTAACAAATACCATAATAATTATTATTTCAACAGCTGATCGTAGTCAGCTCTTACCAAACACCTCCATTGCTATCATTATTTTGAACATCTTCTGTCTTGCAAATCCGCTTTTTCCCCGCAGAAAAGAAAACCGTTCCTGACCCCGACGTGATTTGAACACGCAACCTTCTGATCTGGAGTCAGACGCGCTACCGTTGCGCCACGAGGCCCCGGTTAGTTGTTTAAAAAAGGAAACTTTATGGAAGAGAGAAAACACATCGCTGGTCGGCATTTTTTGGGATATTTGTTATGTGCAGGATTCTGAGCCCATACAATCTCCAGTACTGTGGCTACGCTATCTTAGACACTAGATTCATTCTCCTATCTCTCTCGTGTGTGTGTGTGTGTGTGTGTGTGTGTTTGTGTGTGTGAGGTGTTTCAAACAACACCCCTTTCCCGCACAGTTCCCCAGTGCGGGGTATATTTAGCCATGGACCAAGAAATGCTCGATTATTTGTAATTTCCTCTTATGTCTGTCTCCGTCTCCAAGCAAAAAATTCCTAGAAGGGGGCTATCGTTCTCCTTAACTGTATCGTCGTCTGTGAAGCGCTTACTACAGTGCTGTATCCACAGTAGGCCATTAATGAATTTCACTGACTGACTCATTTATTGA
Source organism: Tachyglossus aculeatus (assembly GCF_015852505.1). Classification (NCBI taxonomy): domain Eukaryota; kingdom Metazoa; phylum Chordata; class Mammalia; order Monotremata; family Tachyglossidae; genus Tachyglossus; species Tachyglossus aculeatus. The sequence goes on along the minus strand of NW_024044842.1, from coordinate 1,525,792 downwards.
TTGATCAAAAAGTGTCACAATGAGCATTTGGGTTGTGCACTCGAAGGGGAGGGTATGTCGTTTCCTCGTTAGTATAGTGGTGAGTATCCCCGCCTGTCACGCGGGAGACCGGGGTTCGATTCCCCGACGGGGAGGCCTACAGTGTTTTTATTTTGTTATTTTTTTCTTTCAACATTTGTAACCTTCAGGCCTATAATAATAATAATAATGTTGGCATTTGTTAAGCGCTTACTATGTGCAAAGCACTGTTCTAAGCGCTTGGGGGGGATACAAAGTGATCAGGTTCTCCCACGTGGGGCTCACAGTCTTAATCCCCATTTTACAGATGAGGTAACTGAGGCTCAGAGAAGGTAAGTGACTTGCCCAAGGTCACCCAGCAGACATGTGGCGGAGTCGGGATTCGAACCCATGACCTCTGACTCCAAAGCCCGGGCTCTTTCTGAGCTTTCTTAAAAGGGACAGAGAAATGAGTATTTCCCCAAAACAATTTTGCGCATCATCGTATTTTCCAAGCGCTTAGTCCAGTGCTCTGCACACAGTAAGCGCTCAATAAATACGATCGAATGAATGAATGAAGCACTGTTCTAAGCGCCGGGGTAGATACAAGGTAATCCGGTGTCCCACAGGAGGCTCACAGTCTTAATCCCCATTTACAGATGAGGCCACTGAGGCACAGAGAAGAGAAGTGACTTGCCCAAGGTCACACAGTAGACAAGTGGCGGAGTGAGGATTAGAACCCAGTCCTCTGGAGTGCTCTGCACACAGTAAGCGCTCAATAAATACGATTGATTGATTTTCACTAAACCACTCTGCTTCTCAATTCCCTTTCTCAAAAAAATGAAGGGTTTGTTAGATGTGCTCACTACGATCCGAATACGGTACTAACCACTGGGGTGAACAAAAACAGAATCGGAGCAGACACAGATAGGGGTTGGGAACGCAAATGAGGCAGTAATAAAAAAAATTTCCGAGCCAGCCAGGAGTCGAACCTAGAATCTTCTGATCCGTAGTCAGACGCGTTATCCATTGCGCCACTGGCCCGTGATTTAAATTCTTCTGCAAGGCAATTATGAGAGAGTTATACGGCTGCTATTCAAAGGACAGTAAGTCTTGCAGTTTCTGGTTCTGACAGAAGCCGAAGCCCCCTGTGATGTAGAGAAATCATTCCATCCACCCCCAATTCCTCTCCTGCGACTGCTGGAGCGAGTGATCGAGAGCCAAAAGCGGTTACGGTTTTCTCTCTGATACAACAGAACCAGAAATGGCCAGAGGTGAGCCGAGGGGTTAGCCATTCCGCTGTCTCCCTTGTCATTTTGAGATTTTAAGCGGCCAGAATCTGCCTTCGGCGTTCTCTATCTGGATATTTATTCATTCAGTCGTATTTATTGAGCCCTTACTATGTGCAGAGCACTGAACTACGCGCTTGGAAAGTACAGCAATGAAGAGAGACAATCCTGGCCCACAACGGGTTTACAGTCTAGAGGTTTTCTTTGTCTCTCTCTCTATCTCGGTCTCTCTTTATCTTTCCACCTGGGTTTTCTGTGTGGGCTTTTTTTCCTGCCTCTGTGGTTCGGCACACAGAATTATAAAGTAAAATGCAGTACAAACTGTAAAGTCTGTAATTATAGAGTGTTAGCTCGTTGTGGGCTGGGAATGTTCCTATTTATTGTTATTATACTCTCCCAAGCTCTTAGTTCAGTGCTCTGCACATTGTAAGCGCTCAACAAATACAATTAACTAATAGACAGGGGTAGCATGCATAAGTGCTCTCCTGCTGAAGGGATTGTGGAAAGCTATTAGAGTGTGAGGCTCTATAGCTCAGGGGTGAGAGCACTGGTCTCGTAAACCAGGGGTCGTGAGTTCGAAGCTCACTAGGGCCTCTCCCATATCTTTTTATTACCTTCCTCCTCTGCCCGAGAGATGAGCATAGAAAGAGGTTGGAGCAAAGGTTGAATAAACGCCAACATTGGTAATTGCCATCATTTATTGCTCTTAAGCGCTCAATAAATACAGAGGCTACTGCACACAGTAAATGCTCAATATGTACGATTTAATGAATATCCTCTCAGGAATGGGGGAAGAAGAGGGCCTCCCAGACGGAAATTTTACCCCACTTCGACACACGCGGTCCCGACCTGAATGTCTTGGGGAAAACGCAGCATTTATTACCAGCATTTGGGACATACAAAGCGCATTAAAAATACCATTATCAATAGTAGTGGACTGCTTAACGGACGAAAAATGAGAGGTTCCACCGAGATTTGAACTCGGATCGCTGGATTCAAAGTCCAGAGTGCTAACCATTACACCATGGAACCTGCTATACATTATACTTTCGAAACACTTTTTGTAAGTTTGATGTAGTTCACTAGACAGTGGAAACAAAACTTGAGAATAGTTTAAATGTTAATTGACACGTTCAGCACTCAGAAAACCGCGGGCAATTTTGGGATTTCTACCCCTATTCTTGAGGGGGACTTTTTAATTTGACCACTCTCAATCTTCTACTAATCTCCTATCGATGGATATTAGTAAGCGCGTAGTGCAATGCTTTGCACACAGTAAGCGCTCAATAAATACGGTGGAATGAATATTAGATGACGACCTCGCTGAGCACTACGTTTCAGTTTAGTCACTCCTCAGGAGCAAACTTCATACATTCATTCGATGGAGAATACGAGTTGGGAAACACGGAATCCTGACCGACGATCCACTAAAATCCAACCTGTTGTTCTAGTAGTAGTCGGGGAAGAGAAAGGTGAGGCGGGAGGGGGAGAAGGAAGAGGAGGACGAGGAGGGGTAAGGATATGAAGGACGCTCTGCTAAGCGCTTCCGAAATACTCCAGAAACATCCCGGCTCTGCTAATTATCAGCTGTGTGACTTTGGGCAAGTCACTTAACTTCTCTGGGCCTCAATTACCTCATCTGTATAATGGGATTAAGGCTGTAAACCCCACGAGGGACAACCTGATCACCTTGTAACCTCCCCAGCGCTTAGAACAGTGCTTTTCACATAGTAAGCGCTTAATAAATGCTATCATCATCATAAGACACGCTCCCTGCCTACAAGGAATTTGTTTTCTATCAGGCAGGGGAGAACAGAAGACTATTCCTAAGAAGTTTAACTAGTGGGAGGAAGGAGGGTGTAGAATCCTCAGTGATGTTTGGTTGTCAGAGGATTCTGGATGCAGGATTGAAATCAGAAAAGGGGACTAATCTCGCCCCCGAGGGGCCCGGGGATTTGGAAGGAGAAAGAGACGTAACACAGGTATTGGATCACTGTATGGCCAGTCGGGCCTTGGGAAGAGCCCAGGAACAATTGTAATATCGGTAGTCGTGGCCGAGTGGTTAAGGCGATGGACTAGAAATCCATTGGGGTTTCCCCGCGCAGGTTCGAATCCTGCCGACTACGAATGCGTTTTCCTTTATCATCATCTTCACCATCAATCAGCCGTATTTATTGAACCCTTACTCTATGCAGAATACTGTACTAAGCTCATCAACACTGTACTAAGCTTCTGCCCCTACCTATTTTATTCTACCAAGGATAATAATAGCAATGATTATAATAGTAATCACTGTGTCATTTGGTAAGCGCTTACTACTGTGCCAGGCACTGTATACAAGCAAATCGGGTTGGACACAGTCCCTGTCCCATGTGGGACTCAGTCTCAGTCCTCGCCCTCTTCGCTCCTCTTAATATTAACCTTCTCACTGTGCCTCGATTTCGCCTATCTCGCCACCAATCCGTAGCCCCCGTCCTGCCTCTGGCCTGGAATGCCCTCCCTTCTCAAATCCGACAGACAATTACTCTCCCGCTCTTAAAGGCTTATTGAAGGCACATCCCCTCCAGGAGGCCTTCCCCGACTAAGCCCCCACTTTCCTCTGCTCCCACTCTCTCTGCATCGTCCTAACTTGCTCGCTCTGTTCTTCACATCCTCCCAGCCCCAATGCACTTAATGTACATATCTGTAATTTTTTTTAATTGACGACTATCGCCCCACTCTAGACTGTTAGCTTGTTGCTGGTAGACAAACACATTTGTCTGTTTATTGTTGTATTGCATTCTCCTAAGCGCTTAGTATAGTGCTCTGCACACGGTAAGCGTTCAATAAATACGATTGAATGAACGATTGAAAGAATAAATCTTAGCTTCTGGGCTCCCAGAGCGTTATTTCCGCGGACCTTCCCCAGGATGGAAATATCACTTCGCACATAATAAGCGCTTAACAGAGAAGCAGTGTGGCTCAATGGAAAGAGCCCGGGCTTGGGGGTCAGAGGTTATGGGTTCAAATCCCGATTCTGCCAGTTGTCAGCTATGTGACTTTGGGCAAGTCACTTCACTTCTCTGTGCCTTAGTTACCTCATCTGTAAAATGGGGACTAAGACTGTAGCCCCATGTGGGACAATCTAATTACCCTTGTATCCCCCCCCAACGCTTAGAAAATTGCTTTGCACATAGTAAGGCCATCATTATTATTATTATCTGGAGCGGGGTTTAGAAGCAAGACGGGTGTAGATAGGAGAACCATCGGTGGTGGGATTGGAGAGGGTTATACATGAATCAGACGCCTTATCCAGTCTCAAACCTATTTCAAATAAAAAAATAAATAAAAGCATAAAGTACTCCGTAGTCGGCAGGATTCGAACCTGCGCGGGGACACCCCAATGGATTTCAAGTCCATCGCCTTAACCACTCGGCCACGACTACGTGCGCAGAGAATTCTTCCCGTCTGTTTCATTAATCACAATCGACCTAGTTCCCCAGTTTCCACTTTTAATTGTTATTACCGTTTTCAAAAAAGCCCGGGAGCAACGTCACCGATGGGTCGCCTTCGGGCTCAGACCTTTTATCTCCATCACCCCCCACAACATCTCTGCTTCCACTCACTTCATTTCCCGCCCATAAATGGTCAAACCTCGGCCCTAAATTGTCCGGTACGAGATGCTGATGTCACCAAGGCCTTGCCCCTCCAGGTCACCATGGAAACGGGATGCAGTCGTCTTGCTCCCAGAAGGACCGAGGCATCCTCCTCTCCCTCAAGACACCCTCTAATTAACTCACAGACGCCGGACTGTGGACGTCACATAATACAGGTGGGAATAGAGAAGCAGGGTGGTTTAGTGGAAAGAACATGGGCTTGGGAGTCAGAGATTGTGGGTTCTCACCCCAGCTCTGCCACTTATCGACTGTGTGACTTTGGGCAAGTCACTTAACTTCTCTGGGCCTCAGTTCCCTCATCTTTTAAATGGGGATTAAGATTGTGAGCCTCACGTGGATCACCTTGTAACCCCCCAGCGCTTAGAACAGTGCTTTGCACATAGTAAGTGCTTAACAAATACCATTATTATTATTATTATTATTATTTATTATTATTATTATTAGAGAGCTCACATTCGCGCCACGTTTGGATCTTGAATCCAGTGCGACGGGGGACCCACGGGAGTGAGGAGCTGAGAGAAGGAGGAATCAGGTAATCTCGATTTGGAGACTTCTCATCCCCATTTAGAAAATCTCAACTATTTTTGTCTAAACACGTCCTCAGGTAGCTCTCGGACCTGGAGAAGCACAGCTAGAATCGTATCCTAGAATCGTAGAATCGCAATCGTTCAATGACATTTATTGAGCGCTTATTGAGTGCAGAACCCTGTACTAAGCTTTGGGGAGTGAGCAGTAGCCTAAGTAAACAAAATTCCTACCCTCAGAGAGGTTTATAATCCAGCAGGGGACTTTACAATCTGTCAGGATCTACTACCGAAGTTTCGATGTCTCACTCTACTGAATAGTGTAACAAACCATCTTTCCGGCTCTCTAAAGATCAAGAGACAAGGCAGCAAAAGGAAATCCGCGCCAGTCACCCAGAAGAAAACCACAAACAGCAAAACAAGGAACATCTCTGGGAGTCTCGAGGAGCGCTCTTCTGTCACAAGGCACGCATCGCGAAATTGCACCAACAGAGAATGTCACCTAGGAAGAATAAAATGAAATTTAACTAGCAGAGGATGGTTTCGATCCATCGACCTCTGGGTTATGGGCCCAGCACGCTTCCGCTGCGCCACTCTGCTCCTACTGGAAAGAATACTTTGATAATTCGACTAGGAGGATAGAGTGCGGGTTTATTTTCATGTCTTTCTAGTATCTCCGGTTGCATATAGTTGTCCAATTCTCTCTTCCTCTCTCTCTCTCTCTCTCTCTCTCTCTCTCTCTCTCTCTCTCTCTCTCTTCCACCCTCGGAAACCCGGCCCGCCACCCAGAAGGATACTCAAAATCCTCAGAATTCATTCAGTCTTATTTATTGAGCGCTTATTGTGTGCAGAGCACTGTAAAAAGCGCTTATCCGGGAAAGGAACGGGCAGGGACAGAAGGACAGAATGAACCAACGAGGGAATAAAGACAATCTACTCCTCTTCATGGATCAGGGAATTTGGGATGCCAAAGGTAAAAAAATGAAGCGATCTCCAACCGGGACGCAGATCTGACTTTTTTCACTCCTTTAAATTTTGCGCACCATCACTTTGGATTGTTACCCCTGACTGTTTTCACTCCTCTAATTTCTCACCCCTAACTGACTTCATTTCTTTTAATTCCCACGCCTGACCGCCTTCACCCCTCTAAATTCTGTCCACCAGGAAACTGCCAAGGAAGGAGATGTCGCAACTCTGCTCGCTGCGGGAAAAGAGACGGGATCCCGAGTGGGAAGACAAGGTGGGAATCTTAGGACACAAGAGTTGCGCTCACGGGTGCCTGAGTCCCCTACCTCGGGTTCTCTCCCCGTTTTTTCCAGGGAGATAAAAATCGTAAAATCCCCACTAAGGTGGCCAGTGAGTCCTAGGACTCCGGGGATTTCTTCCACCAAAATAACCCCGACTCCGGTGGGATTCGAACCCACAACCTTTGAATGCCTTCAAGACACTAGAAGTCCAATGCGCTATCCATTGCGCCACAGAGCCACTTTCAGAGGGCTAACTTTTGTGGACTATATACATAGGTGGACTTTGCTTTTTTTCCCCTCCATGAGAAAATAAAAGTTTTCTCATTCTATGGCCTACCTGGGCTCTCTATCTCGCTGTTGAGGCAAAGAGGGGAAACGCTCACCACCGAATCCCTTCTCAAAACATCTTTCTTCCAAATCTTCTAAAGCAGTTCAAATAACTCCCATTCCCGTATTACAATAAGGAATGTAACAAACTGTGTCGCGCTTGCAATTGATCTGCCCTTTTTATTCGCCGCACCCTCGGCCCCACATCCCTTTTCCACAGATCCATTATCCATTTATTCGTCTTAATGTCTGTCTTCCCCCTCTAGACCGTAAGCTCCTTGTGATCAGGAAATTTGCTAACTCTGTTATATTGTACTCTCCCAAGTGGTTAGTACAGTGCTCTGCACACAGTAAACGTTCAATGAATAGGATTCACTGGTTGAATGAACGATGTCCCAGCATACTTCCGAATAGAATATAGGAATAATCAGAAGTAGTGTTGGCCCCATGGTGTAATGGTTAGCACTCTGGACTCTGAATCCAGCGATCCGAGTTCAAATCTCGGTGGGACCTGACTACTACTTTTCTTTCTCGTAACCTAAACTCGGTCCATTTCTTTCATCCATTCAATCGCATTTGTTGAGCTCCTACTGTGTGCGAAGAACTATATTAAGCCCTTGGGAATAAACGTATTGTCTGCCCCGAACGAGCTTACATGTCTTATTTTATTTGGGATTTTTTATTCATTTTCTTTTTATGGAGTTTGTTAAACGCCTACTATATGTCGAGGACTGTTCTAAGCACCGGGGCAGATACAAGTTAATCAGGTCACATACAGTCCCTGTTCAACATGGGGCTCACGGTTCTGTCCGTCCCCTTCTCAGATCCTCGTCTGGCAGATCTATCTGGTGATGAACATATTTCTTCTTTCACAGTTCACTTACTGTTCCATTCTTTTCATGTAACAAATATTTCCTTAATCCTAGCAGAGAAGACACCTAGAGAAAAATAATGCTATTTGTGGATAATTTTATTTATTTATATTGATGCCTGTTTACTCGTTTTGATGTCTGTCTTCCCCCTTCTAGACTGTAAGCGCTGTGTGGGCAGGGATTGTCTCTCCTTATTGCTGAATTGTACTTTCCAAGCGCTTAGTACAGCGCTCTACACACAGTAAGCGCTTAATAAATACGATTGAATGAATGGAGCGCTAATAAGAGGGTATCAGCGGGTGATTCAGTGCGGTTCTTGGGAGAGATCGTCAGAGTCTGAGGGAGACGTGTCCACCCCTCCCATCTGCCCTAACCGCCCTCACCGGTTCAGATTTTGTCAATCCCAGCCGCCTTTCCTCCCTCCTACGCAGCTGCGGGAAACCGTGTTAGGTCCCATTTCAGGGAAGGCGGAGTGGGTGAGCTGTGTTTCTGTGTGAGACAGATATTGAGTCGGAGGGCTCGAATTCTCGAAACTTTCAAGACGCTTTCCTTGGGTTCTTTTTCTTGATTCACTGTTGTTCGAATCTGCCAAGAATTGGTTCTTACGGGGCTTCCTCATTTTTCCTACCTCTATCCCTCCATTTGCACCTCTGGAGTAGCTTCTTCATTCCACAGCTTCCCAGAAAACCCTCCCAGAAAGAATTCGACCTGGCCTTCGCGGTTCTGAGTAGGAAAACGCTGTGGCTATTTAACCAGGCCCTTGCACTCACTGTTCCTTGGTTGGATCTCTGAAGAAAGCTTTTGTCCCGCAATGTTCTGGTAGAAGATATCGGTGATTTCCTTTCTCATTCCAACTGCTCTTTAGACAGAAGTTGTCTAGGCGTCTCCGATCTTCCAATTAGCTCCAACTCCGGCTAGGTTATTACTTATTGAGGTCAGGGATCATCTTCTTAGAACAGTGCTTTGCACATAGTAAGCGCTTAACAAATGCCATCATTATTGTTATTATTATCTTCTCTTCCCCTAATTCTCCTCTCCTGGAGTTCAGTACACTGTCCTGCCCCCTAGTAGTAGCTCAGCAAGCACTACTGATAGTTTAGCCTGTAAGCTCCCTGAAGATACCTGGGAGAGTACACCGGTGGTAGAATATTTGATAGTTGATCCAAGTTACTTTGTGTACCTCGATCACATTTCTTTCAGTGGCAATCCCTTGCCACGTCTCCTGAGTTGCAATTCCCTCTCCATATGCCCTATATGGTAATAATTGTGGTATAACACAACTCTTCCCACCTTCAAAGCCTTTTTAAAGTCATATCTCTTCCAGGAGGCCTTTCCCCTATTAACCCCGCTTTTCTCAACTCTCACTTCTGTATCTCCTGTGCATTTGTGTCTGTACCCTTTTAACACTTGATATCCACTCCACCTTCAGCCCCACAGCATTTGTGGACATGTCTGGAAGGTATTCATTTATTCTAATATCTGTTTCCCCCTCTAGGTTGTAGTTTCCCTGTGGGCAGGGAACATCGTGTCTACCAACTCTCTTATACGTTACTCCCCCACACGCTTACCCCAGGGCTTTGCCCATAGTGGCTCTCAATCAATACAACAGATTGATCGATTGACTGATTGTTTGACTGCACAGAAATAGAACAGCTCAGCAAATACAATAGACCGATTGGCTTCCAAAGAAAAGACTTGTCAAACAGTCAGTCAATCGTATTGATTGAGCGCTCACAGTGTACAAGAGCACCGTACTGAACGTTTGGAAGAGTTACAATATAACAATACAAACAATACAACAATAAAACACGTTGGTAAACACTTTCCTTGCCCTCTCCCTCTCTCCCTCCCGCCCCCAAATCCTGGTTATAGTTCTCTTGTCATTCCCAGACCTTAACCTCTTACCCCCCAGGACCAATCTTAAGAATAAATTTGGGCTTAATAAGGTCCTCCCCCAGAATCCATCTCTGGGATCCCTAGATGACTTCTCCGCAACTGGGAAGGCTTTGGAAAGACTTTGGAAAAAGTAAAGTGAAAAGAGGGCTCGTCCGGGATTTGAACCCGGGACCTCTCGCACCCGAAGCGAGAATCATACCCCTAGACCAACGAGCCAACACCTACAGGCGTTTACCCAAGCGCCAGTCCCATGCCTGTGAATTTCGGAAGTAGCTTTTCCTGTCCGCTGCTCTCAACATTTGATCAGCACGGACACCTTTTGGGGAGAAGTGGTGAGTACTGGACCCTCAGCCGCGAGTAGACAGAAATTATGTTGGTTTTTCCACAGAATACTATCGCCTTTTGTTTTAATTTAGTTTATCTGTCCTGGCCTTTTTTCCTTTTTCTGGTTTTCGTCTTTCCTTTCGTGTCTGCGGCCAGTCCCCTCTTGTCCCCAGTATTCTGAGATTGTGTGCTTCAAACGACAGGATCCAGACGGCCAGCCTCTTCTCTTGATTCTGTCCTCCCAAGTGCTTAGAACAGTGTTTGGCACATAGTAAGCCCTTAACAAATACCATTATTATGATTATTATTAAGACCAAATATTGAAAACGGAGGGCCTTGTCACCATTCTCACTTCAGTTTTTCACCTTAAAAAAAACTGAAATAAGTGGCTCCGTGGCTTAGTTGGTTAAAGCGCCTGTCTAGTAAACAGGAGATCCTGGGTTCGAATCCCAGCGGGGCCTGGTTACTTTTGTCATGTTCTGCCTTTTTCAGGAGGCTATTCGTCTGCCTGTCCTTGCTGATTAATTCTCATCCTTTTTGCGTGGCAAACAACTTGACCACACTGCTTTTCCTCCGGGTTCAAAGGTAGTTTCTCTCTTCTTTGTCCTCCTCTCTAACCCCAGGAGAACCATCACCGCCATCAGCAAATCATCCTCAAAATGGCTTTCCTGACGACTTCTGTCCCCGCTGACAAACAGTATTGATCACCCTAGTGATGCAGGGATTACTACGTGGCCCCGCCAAGAAATAGCGTGGTTCATTTACAGGATAGACCACGAATCTGGGAGTCAGAAGGATCTGGGTTCTAATCTTAACTCCGTCACGTGTTTACTATGTAACCCTGGGCAAATCACTTCACTTCTCTGTGCCTCAGTTATCTCATCTGTAAAAAATGGGGATCAAGAGTGTGAGCCCAATGTCGAGCAGGGGCTGTGTCCAACCTTATTAACCTGTATCTACAACAGTACTTGGAACATAGTAAGTGCTTAACAAGAACTGTTATTATTATTATTATTCTCTTTGTTTCCTGTTTACCCTCACAATTTCCAGAATAGATGTGAGCCCGGAGACAAACGCTTGAAGCTTTCTTCGTCTTTCATTCCCCCTTTCAATCGTATTTATTGAGTGATTAGTGTGTACAGAGCACTGTACTAAGCGCTTGGAAAGTACAATTCAGCAAAAAAAGAGAGACAATACTTGCCCACGCCCATCTTACAGTCTAAAATACGGGAGGCAGAGATCAAAACAAGTAAACAGGCCTCAATATAAATAAATACAATTATAGGTATATACACATCAAAACAAGTAAACAGGGATGAATGTAAATAACTAGAATTATAGCTATGTACATATATACACAAGTGCTGTGGGGCGGGGAGCGGGGTAGAACAAAGGGAGAGAGTCGGGCGATGGGGAGGGGAGGGGAAGCTCAGGAAAAGGGGGGCTTAGTCAGGGAAGGCCTCTTGGAGGAGGCGAGCCTTCAGAAGGGCTTTGAAGACGGGAAGTGTGATTGTTTGGAGGATTTGAGGAGGGAGGGCGTTCAGGCGAGAGGTAGGACATGTGCCAGGGGTTGACTGAGGGTCAGGAGAGAACGAGGCACAGAGAGAAGATAAGAGCCAGAGGAGCGGAGTGTGCGGGCCGGGCTGTGGCATTCTCTCACCAACTTCTTTTGTCTTCCAATATGTTTCGATCCGTAATTCCGCGGGTGTCTCAGATGCAATTTGTAACTGAAATCACACGCACACACAAACATTCACAAACCCACACACACGCACACACATACATGTACACGAAATCACTCACAGTAACGCCAACCATCCACAGAAACACATACTGCAATTAATACCTAAACTGTAAGCCCAGTGTGGGCAGGGATTTTCTCTCATTATTGCTGAATTGTACTTTTCAAGCGCTTAGCACATTGCTGTGCACACAGTAAGTGCTCGATAAACACGATTGATTTAATGAATGAATGAATATCACACAGGTACTCATACGTGCACCAAATCACACACAAACTACACCCCAAAAGCTCTCTAACACTATCTCTGCTCTCTTTGCCCTTTTGTTTCCTTTCCCGTTCTAAACCTTGGAATTCCCGAGACAACGAGGTCGGGCCATCGGGTAGAAATCGCGCTCCGTAAAACAACAAAAGGCAAGTAAGTAGCTACATCGGCCGGGAACTTATCGTGTAATAATAATTTGTTAAGCGCTTACTATGTGCCAAGCACTGTTGTAAACGCTGGGGGGATACAAGGTGATCAGGTTGCCCCACGTGGGGCTCACAGTCTTAATCCCCATTTTACAGATGAGGTCACTGAGGCCCAGAGAAGTTAAGTACGAACCCCAATCTCTGTCCCAGTTGCAGAAAGGATAATAGCGCTTCAGATGCCTGGACAGAAGCGGACAGATTCCCTAGAGGCTCATAACTTTCTAAATTCTGCCCTTCCCCGGTTGCACCTCCCCTCCATATGTTAATACGAGCTTCCTGGGGAGCCCCCAATCCCACTGTCATTACCCGGCGTTCTGGGATCCGTCGCCAACCAGGAAATTCCGAAACGACCCCAGGCAGTTGCATTTTCTGGAGAACGTGGGAATATGAACGGTATCTATTAATCCCCACATCAGCGCTTTAAAAAATACCTCTGCTAGTGTCATTATTTTGAACTTCTTCCGACTTACAAATTGGGAGTCAGAGGCCGTGGGTTCTAATGCAGGCTCCGCCACTTATCAGATGGGTGACTTTGGGCAAGTCACTTAACTTTTCTGTGCCTCAGTTACCTCATCTGTAAAATGGGGATTAAGACGGTGAGCTTCACATGGGACTGACTTGTATCTACCCCAGTGCTTAGAACAGTGCTTGGCACAGAGTAAACGCTTAACAAATACCATTATTATTATTCCTCTGAGAAAGAAAGAAAAAACCGATTTTGACCCCGACGTGATTTGAACACGCAACCTTCTGATCTGGAGTCAGACGCGCTACCGTTGCGCCACGAGGTCCTGACAATCTTATCAGCAAGGAGACCTTTACGGAACCCACAGAACTCATAGCTGGTGGCTCATCGCAATTGCCACTATTCATTTATTCAATCGTATTTATTGAGCGCGTCTGTATGCAGAGCACTGTACTAAGCCACAGTACTGTAGTTACACTGTCTTATATACAAGATTCAGCCTCCGATCTCTCAGGGGAAGAGATCTCATTTGGGCAAGCCACTTAACTTCTCTGTGCCTCAGTTTCCTCGTCTGTAAAATGGGGAGTAAGATTGTGAGCGCCCCGTGGGACAACCTGATCACCTTGTAACCTCCCCGGCGCTTAGAACAGTGCTTGGCACATAGTAAACGCTTAATAAATGCCATCATTATTATTATTACTACCATGAAGTATGTGTGTGTGTGTGTATTTAGAACAGCACCCCTTTTCCGCACAGTTCCCCAGTGGGGGTATATTTAGCCACAAATAGGTTTCTGTTCCCCGGCAGCCTCGATCTCCTCTCCCATGCGTGACACTTCAGTATGGGCATCATTACCTAGCCTAGGCCCCCCCAAACCCTATGGCTGCGGCGATTCGCCCTCTGAACCTCCCGGGAATAGAACGAATTCGGGCCTCCAGCAGCCTCAGGGGCTGCAAATTCTGCTCCTCTGACCCTTAGCCTGAGGCTAGTGGGTGAAGCACGTAATAATAATAATAATAATAATAATAATAATAATAATAATAATGATAATAATAACAATAACTCTTCTAAGCGCTGGTAGATACAAGAAAATCAGGTTGTCCCACCTGAGGCTCAGAAGCACTGTAGTTTAGTGGGAAGGGGAAGGGATTGAGAGTCAGAGGACTTGAGTTCTAATCCTGACTCCTCCACTTGTCAGCTGTGCGACGTTGGGCAAGCCACTTCTCTGTGCCTCAGTTACCTCATTTGTAAAATGGGGATTAAGAGTGTGAGCCCCCTGTGGGACAACCTGAACAGTGCTTTGCTCATAGTAAGCGCTTAATAAATGCCATTATTATTTTTTTTTACATGAGGTAACTGAGGCACAGAGAATTTAACTGACTTGCCCAAGATCACACAGCAGACAAGTGGCAGAGCTGGATTAGAACTCATGTCCTCTGGCGACCAAGCCCGTGCTCTTGTCAATAGGCATGATGTTTCTCAATGAGGACTAACGGACCTGACGCAACAAAATGTTCCGGACAATGCTGAGCACACGGATCAAGCTCAAACATTACTGGTTGTTCGATTATTTATAATTTCCTCTTTTGTCTGTCTTCCCCTCTAGGCTAAAAACTACTCGAGGTGAGCTATCGTTCTTTTAACTGCATTGTCGTCTTCCAAATGCTTAGTACAGTACTGTGTCCACAGTAGGTCATTAATGAATTCCACTGAGTGACTCATTTATTGATTGATCAACTGAATATTGCCATAGCCAGAGTTTGAGCTCTTCAAACAAAAAGCAGAAACATCATGTATCGTTTCCTCGTTAGTATAGTGGTGAGTATCCCCGCCTGTCACGCGGGAGACCGGGGTTCGATTCCCCGACGGGGAGAGATTATTTTATTTTCTTTCAGCATTTATAACCTACAGGCCCATGCCTGAGTTTTCTTCAAAGCGACAGAAAAATGAATAGTTCCCGACAACAATTTTGCGCATTATTGGCTCGATGCTAACAGTCCGCAATCGATCCGGCGACCGCCTCACAGGCCGCGGGAAATTCCCTTTCTCACCAGATTCACGGTATGTTAAAAGCGCAAACAAGGTACTAACCACTGGGATGCACACGACAGAAACTGAACAGACACAGATACGGGTTGGGAATGAGAATATAATAAAAAAAAACTTTCGAGCCAGCCAGGAGTCGAACCTAGAATCTTCTGATCCGTAGTCAGACGCGTTATCCATTGCGCCACTGGCCCTGTGCTTAAAGTGGTTTGCAGCGGTCCCATGTGCTGTTACTTAGAGGGAAGTGATTCCGGCACTTCCTGGCACTAATAAACAGAGAGCCAGGGGCCGAAACCTCCACTATCTGAGCGACACCAACCCATCCAACCTCTCCCATTCCTCTCCTGCGACTGCTGGAGTAACCGAGAGCTAAAGCGGTTACGGTTTTCTCTCTGATACAACAGAACCAAAAGAGGTGAGAGGTGAGCCGAAAATACTCTCTCTTTACGCTTCTATCTCCAGTCCTCTGTCTCCCTTGCCATTCTGACACTTTGAGCCTCCAGAATCTGCCTCTGGCCCTCTCTGTCTGGATAGCTCTGACTCGATCTCTCTTTTTCTCTTTATCTTTGAACTTGGGCCTCCTTTTGTGTGTTTTTTTTTCCTCTGTCTCTGTGGATTGGCATATAGAATTATATGTACATATAATTACAGTCAATACAGAAATGTAGTCTACAGTCTGTAAACACTAATTATATGTACATATTTATAATTAAATTTATTTTATTAATGTGTTATATGTCTATAGTTCTATTTATTTATACTGATGCCAATATAATAGCAATACGTTTTGTTTTGTTCTCTGTCTCCCCTTTCTAGACTGTGAGCTCACTGTTGGGTAGGGACCGTCTCTATATGTTGCCAACTTGTACTTCCCAAGCGCTTAGTACAGTGCTCTGCACACAGTAAGCGTTCAATAAATACGATTGAATGAATGAATGAATGAATGCCACTGATACCTGTTTACTTATTTTGCTGTCTGTCTCCCCCTTCTAGACTGCGAGCCCGTTTTGGGCAGGAATTATCTCTGTTGCTGAATTGTACTTTCCAAGAGCTTAGTACATGCTCTGCACACAGTAAGTGCTCAATAAATACGATTGAACGGTTGAATGAATGAATACAGACTATAAGCTCGTCGTGGGCAGTGACGTGTCCATTATTGTATTATACTCCTACAAGCGTTTAGTACAGTGCTTTGCACACAATAAGCGTCCAGTAAATACGACTGAATGAGTAACCGAAAATATATAACGCATGCGGTTCATCCTGCTGAAGGGTTCCTGAAAAAAGTCACATCTGTATGGGGCCCTATAGCTCAGGGGTAAGAGCACTGGTCTCGTAAACCAGGGGTCGTGAGTTCGAATCTCACTAGGGCCTGTGAGGCAATATTTTGCTACCTTCCACCTCTCCCCGAGCGATGAGCGTAAAAAGACGTTAGCAACCAGCCAAAGCTGAATATCAGCCTTGGTAATTGCTGCAATTATTGCTTTCCCCTGTTCTCCCACGAGCCGCTGTCACGTGCATTGCGCCTTGCAGGGTTTGTCTTCCAGGAGGTTTTGTAACTAGCCTAGGGTGAGTTAGTGAACTTCCTCGGCCGAGTCTGGTCGGGAACCCGCAATTCCTCATTTCCTCCCACCCAAGGGCAAGGAGCATAGCTGGCTCACTCCCTAATAGCATGCACAAACCCGGCTGCTGTTGGAGGGGCCTGGGAATCGTGGAATCCGACCAGAGGGGCTTTCTTCGGTCCCTACCAAATAGGGGTTGCCCGATTTGGGGGCTAAAGAAGGAAGAATTGATAGCTTTTTGAATAACGCTAGTAAGTATTCTAGAAATTGCAGGGTCCTGATGTTTTCAGTCAATCAGAAGCTCCTCCAGCCCTGGTCGTGATAACTAGGCCTTCCCCCCTGTTTGAAATGGGGGAAGGAAGGAGACCACCCCCCGGACGGAAATTTCACCCCCCTTAAGCACATGTGGGGTAGGGACTGTCCCCGACCTGAATATCTTGGGGCAAATCCGGCTTTTAATACCAGCATTTGGCACATACTAAGCGCATTAAGGGTCGAAAACAAGAGGTTCCACCGAGATTTGAACTCGGATTGCTGGATTCAAAGTCCAGACTGCTAACCATTACACCATGGAACCTATTCCTAGCTTTTCTCTCCAAACATTTTTGACACGTTTGTCGTTCTACAGTAGACCTCGGAAACCAATCCTGCGGAGAGCTCAAAAGCCAATTGGCATGTTGAGCCCTCAGGAAACCGTGATGGGGACTTCTTGATTTGGCCAATCCCAACCTTCTACTAACCCCTTCTCGACCAAGCGGTTATTAGATAACGACCTCGCTCAGCACTACGTTTCAATTTAGTCCACTCTCTGGGGGGAGCACCCCGAAGTTCCACGTCAACTTCTCGAAAGTCTAGGTCGGCTAGGACAGATAAAGAAAGCGGTAAGAAATCTCACAGGACAAGAAGCAACAGAGCCAACACTTCACGACAAGTCAAAGAATGAATCTTGGAGGTGAGAAGGTCCTCAGACTCCCACCTGCTCCAGGAGAACACTACTTAGTTATCTACCTCTCCAGAGGCATCTTCGGGTTTGAGACCAAGACCTCCCTCCCTTCTGTCCCATCCCTGGCCACCGGAGAATACGAGTTGGGAAACACGGGAACCTGGCCGGTAATCCACTAAGATCCAACCTGTTGTTTTAGCAGTAGTCGGAGAAGAGAAAGGTGAGACGGGCGGAGGAGAAGAAACAGAACGAAGAGGAGTAAGGGTATGCAATACGCTGTGCTAAACTCTTCCGAAGTACTCCAGCAACACGAGTCACTCTCCCTGTCCACAAGGAGCTTGTTTTCTAACAAGAGGGGAAGAACAAAGAAGAATATTCCCAAGAAGCTTAAGTAGTGAGAGGAAGGAGCGTGCAGAATCCTGTATGATGTTTGGTTGTCAAAGGATTCTGGATGCAGGATTGAGATCAGAAAGGGGGATAGATCTTGCTCCCGAGGGGGCCGGAGACTTGGAGAGAGAAAGAGATTCCAAACTAGGTGTTGGATTCTGATCAAGAAATTCCGGCCTTGGGAAGGGCCTGAAAATCCTATAAGTGTGTGTAGTCGTGGCCGAGTGGTTAAGGCGATGGACTAGAAATCCATTGGGGTTTCCCCGCGCAGGTTCGACTCCTGCCGACTACGGCCCTTTTTTTTTCCTTCTCTGATATCTCCACGATTAATCAGTCGTATCTATTGAGCCCTTACTCTGTGCAGAGCACTGTACTAAGCGCTTGGGACTGTACACTAGAACAGAGTTGGTATATATGCTAGCTGCCTATGACGAGTTTCAGGCTAGAGGGGGAGACAGACATTAATATAAGTAAATCACAGATGGATTTACAGATGGATAGAGCACAGGCCTCGGAGTCAGAAGGTCATGGGTTCTAATCCCGACCCCTCCACTTGTCTGCCGTGTGGCCTTGGGCAAGCCACTTCACTTCTCTGTGCCTCAGTTACCTCATCTGTAAAATGGGAATGAAGACTATGGACTGTGTCCAACTTGACTTGCTTGTATCCATCCCAGTGCAACCTGATTACCTTGTATCTACCTCAGCGCTTAGAACAGTGCTTGGCACATAGAAAGCGCTTAGCAAATACTGTTATTATTAACAAATACCACCATTATTATTATTACAGATAAGTGCTCTGGGGCTGATGTACTGATTCATAACTCTGTTTTACTTGTACATTTTTAATGTTCTATTTATTTTTTTAATGATGTGCATCTAGCTTTAATTCTGTCTGTTCTGTTGACACCTGTCCACATGTTTTGTTTTGTAGTCTGTCTTCCCCTTCTAGACTGTGAGCCCATTGTTTGGTAGGTACCGTCTCTGTATGTTGCCAACTTGTACTTCCCAAGCGCTTAGTACAGTGCTCTGCACACAGTAAGCGCTCAATAAATACGGTTGAATGACTAAATGATGGTGGGGTGCATATCATAATCATAAAAGGAACAGATACAAGGTCATAGACGTCGGCTCACCCTTCCTCACCCGTGGTCATGGAGCAGAAAGAGAAGCTAGGTGGTTCTCAGCGGGAATCGCTGAAAAACGCACCCACATTGGACTAGCCCGTTGTTGGGTAAGGATTGCCTTTATTTGTCGCCGAATTGTACTTCCAAGCGCTTAGTACAGTGCTCTGCACACAGTAAGCGCTCAATAAATACGATTGAATGAATGAATACAATTGAATGAATGACTACCATCCGCTATCTGCCTCCCCACGGAAGCTCCTGGAAGCCACGGAGGAGTAGGGATTCCCTCTTGGGCCTAGAAGGGGAACCCGAAAATTCATTCATCACAATGGTCCTATTCCCCACCCTCCATTCCGATTTCATTCAATCGTATTTATTGAGCACTTACTGCGTGCAGAGAACTGCATCACCTTCCTCAACAATATCCCAGTCATAACCTCACCCATGGCCCGCCTTCTGGATCAGAGCCCTCCCCTCCCATCACGCCCCATCCCAACCCTGCTTTCTCATTCCATTCACGAGTAGCCAGACTTGAGTCCAAAACTGTCCGGTATGGGATGCTTTTGTTTCAAAGGCTTTGCGGGTCTTGGTCATCATGGAAAAGGGATGCAGTCTTCTTCCTTCCACTCCAAAAGGGATGCAGCCAAGAAGGTCCAGGAGGAGGACAGGCGTCATAATACACGTGGGGTTCTAGAGCTCACATTTGTGCCATTTTGTGTCTTGAAACCAGTGCGATGGGGTCACCCAGGCAGTGTGGTCGAAAAGGTAGGAGGGACAGGTATTCTGGATTTGGGGGCACCTCATCCCCACTGTGAAACTCTCAACAGCCTTCGTCTAAACACGGCCTTGTCAGGAAGCTCATACTTGGAAACCACAGATCAAACCAACTGGCAATCAATCAATAGTTTTAATTGAGAACGTAATTCTCCACTGTCCTACGTTTGTGGAAGCTCACAAGAGTGTAACTAAGGACCATTCCTGCCCTCAAAGCAGTCTACGATCCAGCGAAGGATTTTACAACCCTGGAGAATGTAGCCGCGATTAGCAAAGTATCTTTACAGCTCATAAGGATTAAGAGACAAGGCAGCTAAAAGGAAATGTGCACCAGACATCCAAAAGAAAAGCATTACAGCAAAACAAGGAACACGTATGTGAGTCCTACAGTTTAGTCTTTTGTTCACAGGAACGCACTCCAAAATTTCACTACCAGTAAACGTCAACCGTATGAATACACATAACAGAATGAAAACTCTATGGATACATATACCACAACGACTTTATGACAGAAGATCTGAAGGAGGTGTATCCATGGAGGGTCGGAAACGACTCGATGGCATTTGAAGAATATGGAGTGGAGTGTACAAAAGAAAAACCCTTAGCAGAGGATGGTTTCGATCCATCGACCCCTGGGTTATGGGCCCAGCACGCTTCCGCTGCGCCACTCTGCTTCCACGCTGTGAAGAGTTTCGACTGTTCACTAAAGAATAGAACAATGCAGGGTTGGGGGCGGTTGGACGAGGGATGTAAATAATTATAATAATGGAATTTGTTAAGCGCTTACTATATGCCAAGCACTATTCCAAGCGCTGGCGGGGGATACAAGGTGATCAGGTTGTCCCACGTGAGGCTTAGACTTAAGCCCCCTTTTACAGACGAGGTAATAATAATAATGATGGTATTTGTTAAGCGCTTACTATGTGCAAAGCACTGTTCTAAGCGTTGGGGGATACAAGGTGATCAGGTTGTCCCATGTGGGGCTCACAGTCTTAATTTTACAGGTGCGGGAACTGAGGCACAGACAAGTAACTTGCCCAGAGTCACACAGCTGACAGGTGGCGGAGTGGGATTAGAACCCATGACCTTTATAGTACCTCATGTTGTACTCGATCCAGAGGAACTCCCCTTCCTCCCATTATCTCGCTCTCCCTCCAACCCGGCCCCGGGAATCCGGTACGCCCCTCCACCCCACCCCCAGCGGGATACTCGGGACCCCGATAATCAGGGAGCAGAACGGGCAGAAACAGGAGGCTGGATTGATCCAACGGCGGAGTAAGGAAAAACATCTCCTCTTCGTGGACCAGAAAAGTTTGGGGTGCCCAGGTGAGGAAATGAAACAATCTCCAACAGACTTGAAAATCAACAGTGGCAAGTATTCCCGAGCCTCCAATTCCCTCCGACCCGCCCATTGTTTCCGCGTCCAGGACCGCGTCCACCAACGGTCCTACTGCATACGGTGGATGTCAATTTCCTTCCTTTCCCATGTGAGAATCCTTGGTTTGAATCCAGGGATTTATATACTTTTTTAAATATTAGGGTCTTCGTCTCCATTTTGAGACGTGCATCAAAGCACCAAACAGGAAAACTAAAATGAGAATTTTATCCTCATGATTATAAGAATGTAAGTACCCTGTGTTTTTATCATGATAATGCATTGGGTAATAATAATATTAGTATTTGTTTAGCACTTACTATGTGCAAAGCACTGTTCGAAGCGCTGGGGTTAGGTTGTCCCAGGTGGGGTTTACAGTCTTAATCCCCCCTTTACAGATGAGGTAACAGGCCCAGAGAAGTGAAGTGACCTGCCCAACGTCACACAGCTGACAAGTGACGGAGTCGGGATTAGAACCCACAACCTCCGCCTCTCAAGCTCGGGCTCTTTCCACTGAGCCACACTGCTTCTAAGGCAAAACCTATATATTGCTTCATCTATCGTAATTCCTTGAATTTTTATCATAATAACAGTAGTAACAATGTTAATATAATAATATCTATAACATTCCCAATGATACTCTTGCCAGTACTAACGATAGTTCGAATGACTATAATGACATCTCGTTTATTTAATCTTTATATAAAAATAATGAAAACCATTAAAAACGATAAAATGACAAAAGGTTTAACTTGTATCACAGTGGAAATGGCAATAGCCAATTAGTTCGTCTATCATGATCATTGTTAAATAATGATGATCGGAATAGCAGTAATAATTTTTTCTCCTATTACCTATATAAGTATAATTTACTGACTAAGTGAAAGATACGTAAGGATGTATCAGAATATGAGTTTAGGGAAGGCTAACTTCGGCGAAGGCCCCATGGTGTAATGGTTAGCACTCTGGACTCTGAATCCAGCGATCCGAGTTCAAATCTCGGTGGGACCTAAGGTTTTTCTTCTCTATAAAACTCAGTTTGTTTTTTCACGTAACGTGTGGGAGTTCTGCCTGTCTTCTCCCTAGATCCTCCTCTGGCGGATCTCTCTGGCGAACAACATACTTCTGTTTTCATAGTCCAGTTAGTATTCTATTTTGTTCGTGTAGCAAATATTTTTAGCAAAGGCCCCGAGAGAAAAAAATACTATTAGTGGAAAGAGAACGGGCCTGGGGAGTTAGAGGACTTGGTTTCTAGTCCCGCCTCCGATGCTGGTCTGAAAGTCACTTAACTTCTCTTTGCCTCCCTTACCTCATCTGTAAAATGGGGATTAAGACTGTGAGTTCATAATTTACGTGGACTGTCTTCGACCTGATTAACTTGTATCTACCCAGCATTTAGCAGTAATAATAATAATAATAATAATTAGAGCCCGCTTGGGGCTCACAGTCTTAATCCCCATTTTACAGATGAGGTCACTGAGGCACAGAAAAGTTGAGTGCCTTGCCCAAAATCACACAGTTGACAAGTGGCGAAACCGGGATTAGGACCCACGATTTCTAACTCCTAAACCCGTGCTCTTTCAACTAAACCATCTACTTCTCATAGTAACGATGATGGTACTTGTTAGACACTTACTATGTGCCAAGCACTGTTCTAATTGCTGGGGTGGATACAAGGTCATCAGGTTGTCCCACGTGGGGCTCAGAGTCTTCATCCCCATTTGACAGACGAGGAAAGTGAGGCCCAGAGAAGTGAAATGACTGGCCCAAGGTCACACAGCAGACGCATGGTGGAGTCGGGATTAGAACCCAGGTCCTTCTGTCTCCCAGGCCCTGTCTCTGCCCACTAAGCCACACTGCTTCTCCAGTAATAAATATGCTATTTGTAAAGCGCTTACTATCTGTATCTGTACTCGTACTGCCCTAATTCAAAGAGGATGAAAGGGGGAGCTTCTGTGTGAGACAGATATTGGGTCGGGGGGTTCAAACTCTCGAAACTCCGGGCCACAAGTGGACTGAGCCATCCCCACCCCGTATTTCTCCAGCGTTTAGAACAGTGCTTGGCATATAGTAAGCACTTAACAAATACCATCATTATTATTTCACCTGCCCCAAACTCGCTGGCAGGATGAGGCTTTCCAAGTGCGATGTAGCTGGCCCTATAGCTCAGGGGTGAGAGCACTGGTCTCGTAAACCAGGGGTCGTGAGTTCGAATCTCACTAGGGCCTACTTCCTAGAGTTTTGTTATGTTTCTCCTCTCCCCAAGTGATGATCATAGAAAGAGGTTGGCATCAGCAAAATCTGAATAAGTACAACCACTCACCATCGCCTCAATTTTTCTTTCCACATTTCCCTTCCACGACCCTTTGTCAGGTGGATTGTTCCTTTCAAGGATGGTCCTCCAAGAGAGATGAGGTACTAGCGGAGAGAGAGTCAGTAAACTTCCTCAGCGTGGCTGGTCAGGAGCCTGCAGAAGGTTCTGGTGAGTTTTGTCCACCAAAGACAACACCCTCCAGCCACTGCCAGCTTCTCTCCCGTGGAAGTCGGTCACGACAACCCAGAAAAACATTAATACCAGCACTTATCACACTGGACCTACTCCCCACCCTCCATTCCCCATTTATCCTCTCATTCCATTTCTGGCTCACAAGTGGCCAAACCTGGGTTCAGAACTGTCCTGATTGGGAAAACCGAGAGTAATAATAATAATGGCATTTATTAAGCGCTTACTATGTGCAAAGCACTGTTCTAAGCGCTGGGGAGGCTACAAGGTGATACGGTTGTCCCACAGGGGGCTCACAGTCATAATCCCCATTTTACAGATGAGGGAACTGAGGCCCAGAGAAGTGAATTGACTTGCCCAAAGTCACACAGCTGACAATTGGCAGAGCAGGCATTTGAACCCATGACTTCTGACTTTAAAGCCCATGCTCTTTCCACTGAGCCACGCTACTTCTCTAGACTAGCTTAGACTGCAAACTTCTTGTGGGTAGGGGATGTGTCTGTTTATTGTTATTTCCTACTCTCCCAAGCGCTTAGTACAGTGCTTTGCATACAGCAATCCCTTAATAAGTATGCGAATGAACGAATGAATGAATGAACTCAGTCTCAAAGGCTTCGCCGGCCCTGTTACCATGGAAAGGGGATGTAGTCTTCTTAATGATGGCATTTATTAAGCGCTTACTATGTTGTTGTTGGTTCTTGTTTATAGAAACAAGAAACTTTCTTCTTGCCCAAGGTCATGCAGCAGACAAATGGCAGCAAACCTTTGACTCCCAGGCCCGTGCCCTATCCCCATGCAGCAGACAAATGGCAGCAACCTTGTGACTCCCAGGCCCGTGCCCTGTCCCCATGCAGCAGACAAATGGCAGCAAACCTTGTGACTCCCAGGCCCGTGCCCTATCATCATCATCATCAATCGTATTTACTGAGCGCTTACTGTGTGCAGAGCACTGTACTAAGCGCTTGGGAAGTACAAGTTGGCAACATATAGAGACAGTCCCTACCCCATGCAGCAGACAAATGGCAGCAAACCTTCTGACTCCCTGGCCCGTGCCCTATCCCCATGCCATACCACCTATCTATCGATGGTTATCGATTGATCTCTGGTACATACTGAGCGCTCGCTTGTTTTTTGGAGAGCCCCGCACAAAACGCTCGGGAGGGTACACAGAGCTGGTAGATGGGACCCCTGCCCACAAGGAGTTTAGAGGAGGAGTTGGGCGTTAAAAACAGATTATTGGATTGGTTTCATCACACCCCACAGACGAACGTTTTCAGTCAGTGCCTGCCAATGACAAACTAAGAAATCATCTTTAGGAGGCATGAAGATGGGGCCATCTAGTCTCGGCTTGCTACCGCTTCAGCAGAACCCTTTCATTTTGGCCTCAGGATGGCTTCTGCTTCATGAAGCAGCTTCTCCCCCTTATCCCCCTCTCTATCCCCCTCATCTTACCTCCTTCCCTTCCCCACGGCACCTGTATATATGTATATATGTTTGTACATATTTATTACTCTATTTATTTATTTTATTTGTACATATCTATTCTATTTATTTTGTTAGAATGTTTGGTTTTGTTCTCTGTCTCCCCCTTTTAGACTGTGAGCCCACTGTAGGGTAAGGACTGTCTCTATATGTTGCCAACTTGTACTTCCCAAGCACTTAGTACAGTGCTCTGCACACAGTAAGCACTCAGTAAATGCGATTGATTGATTGATTGATTGACCGTGGCTCTGCCTGGAGAAGGGCGAGCCAGGCCGGGCCGCCTCCTCTGTGTGTGTTAAGCGCTTATGTGCCAGGCACTGCACAAAGCGCTGGGGTGGAGCCAAGCAAATTGGAATCAGAGTGAGGCCTGCAGACTCCTTAGGAAGAGTGAGATAAAGGTTTGCTTGCAGTAAGGTATTGGTGGTTCTGTGGGAGAATTCTCTTCTGCCTCGTGGGAGGCCCGGGTTCTATTGTATTCATTCAATCGTATTTACTGAGCGCTCACTATGTGCAGAGCACTGGGCTAAGCGCTGGGGAGGTTACAAGGTGATCAGGTTGTCCCACAGGAGGTTCACAGTCATAATCCCCATTTTACAGATGAGGGAACTGAGGCCCAGAGAAGTGAATTGACTTGCCCAAAGTCACACAGCTGACAATTGGCAGAGCTGGGATTTGAACCCATGACTTCTGACTCCAAAGCCCATGCTCTTTCCACTGAGCCACGCTGCTTCTCTAGACTAGCTTAGACTGCAAACTTCTCGTGGGTAGGGGATGTGTCTGTTTATTGTTTGTACTCTCCCAAGCGCTTAGTACAGTGCTTTGCACACAGCAATCTCTTAATAAATATGTGAATGAATGAATGAACTCAGTCTCAAAGGCCTCGCCGGCCCTGTTACCATGGAAACGGGATGTAGTCTTCTTAATGATGGCATTTATTAAGCGCTTACTATGTTGTTGTTGTTTCTTGAAACAAGATACTTTCTTCTTGCCCAAGGTCATGCAGCAGACAAATGGCAGCAAACCTTGTGACTCCCAGGCCCGTGCCCTGTCCCCATGCAGCAGACAAATGGCAGCAAGCCTTGTGACTCCGAGGCCCGTGCACTATCATCATCATCATCAATCGTATTTATTGAGCGCTTACTGTGTGCAAAGCACTGTACTAAGCGCTTAGGAAGTACAAGTTGGCAACATATAGAGACAGTCCCTACCCCATGCAGCAGACAAATGGCAGCAAACCTTGTGACTCCCTGGCCCGTGCCCTATCCCTATGCCATACTGCCTACCTATAGATGGTTATCGATTGATCTCTGGTACGTACTGAGCGCTCGCTTGCTTTGTGGAGAGCCCCGTAAAAAACGCTCGGGAGGGTCCACTCCAATAGAGCCGGTAGATGAGACCCCTGCCCACAAAGAGTTTAGAGGAGGAGTTGGGCATTAAAAACAGATTATTGGATTGGTTTCATCACACCACACAGACAAACGTTTTCAGTCAGTGCCTGCCAGTGACAAAGGAAGAAATCATCTTTCGGAGGCGTGAAGATGGAGCCATCTAGTCTCGGCTTGCTACCGCTTCAGCAGAACCCTTCCATTTTGGCCTCATGATGGCTTCTGCTTCATGAAGCAGCTTCTCCCCCTTGTCCCCCTCTCCATCCCCCTCATCTTACCTCCTTCCCTTCCCCACGGCACCTGTATGTATGTATATATGTTTCTACATATTTATTACTCTATTTATTTATTTATTTACTTTTCTTGTACGTATCTATTCTATTTATTTTATTTTGTTAGTATGTTTGGTTTCGTTCTCCGTCTCCCCCTTTTAGACTATGAGCCCACTGTTGGGTAGGGACTGTCTGTATATGTTGCCAACTTGTACTTCCCAAGCGCTTAGTACAGTGCTCTGCACACAGTAAGCGCTCAATAAATACGATTGATTGATTGATTTGCCCAGAGTCACACAGCTGACAACTGGCAGAGCCGACATTTGAACCCATGACTTCTAACATCAAAGCCCATGCTCTTTCCACTGAGCCACGCTGCTTCTCTAGACTAGCTTGGACTGCAAACTTCTCGTGGGCAGGGGATGTGTCTGTTATTGTTAGTTTCTACTCTCCCAAGCGCTTAGTGTAGTGCTTTGCACAGAGCAGTCTCTTAAAAAATATGCGAATGAATGAACTCAGTCTCAAAGGCCTCACCGGCCCTGTTACCATGGAAACGGGATGTAGTCTTCTTAATGATGCCATTTATTAAGCGCTTACCATGTTGTTGTGGTTTCTTGTTTCTAGAAACAATCAATCAATCAATCAATTGTATTTATTGAGTGCTTACTATGTGCAGAGCACTGTACTAAGCGCTTGGGAAGTACAAATTGGCACACATAGAGACAGTCCCTACCCAACAGTGGGCTCACAGTCTAAAAGGGGGAGACAGAGAACAGAACCAAACATACCAACAAAATAAAATAAATAGGATAGAAATGTACAAGTAAGATAAATAAATAAATAAATAAATAGGGTAATAAATATGTACAACCATATATACATATATACAGGTGCTGTGAGGAAGGGAAGGAGGTAAGATGGGGGGATGGAGAGGGGGACGAGGGGGAGAGGAAGGAAGGGGCTCAGTCTGGGAAGGCCTCCTGGAGGAGGTGAGCTCTCAGCAGGGCCTTGAAGGGAGGAAGAGAGCTAGCTTGGCGTAGGGGCAGAGGGAGGGCATTCCAGGCCCGGGGGATGACGTGGGCCGGGGGTCGACGGCGGGAGAGGCGAGAATGAGGTACAGTGAGGAGATTAGCAGTGGAGGAGCGGAGGAAACAAGAAACAAGAAACTTTCTTCTTGCCCAAGATCATGCAGCAGACTAATGGCAGCAAACCTTGTGACTCCCAGGCCCGTGCCCTATCATCATCATCATTAATCAGATTTATCGAGAGCTTACTGTGTGCAGAGCACTGTACTAAGCACTTGGGAAGTACAAGTTGGCAACATATAGAGACAGTCCCTACCCCATGTAGCAGACAAGTGGCAGCAAAGCTCGTGACTCCCAGGCCCGTGCCCTGTCCCCATGCAGCAGAGAAATGGCAGCAAACCTTGTGACTCCCAGGCCCGTGCCCTGTCCCCATGCAGCAGACAAATGGCAGAAAACCCTGTGACTCCCAGGCCCGTGCCCTAACCCCATGCAGCAGACAAATGGCAGCAACCCTTGTGACTCCCAGGCCCATGCCCTGTCCCCATGCAGCAGACAAATGGCAGCAAACCTTGTGACTCCCAGGCCCGTGCCCTGTCCCCATGCAGCAGACAGATGGGAGCAAACCTTCTGACTCTCTGTCCCGTGCCCTATCCCTATGCCATATTGCCTATCTATCGATGGTTATCGATTGATCTCTGGTATGTACTGAGAGCTCGCTTGCTTTGTGGAGAGCCCCGCAGAAAACGCTCGGGAGGGTCCACTCCAACAGAGCTGGTAGATGGGACCCCTACCCACAAGGAGTTTAGAGGAGGAGTTGGGCGTTAAAAACAGATTGTTGGATTGGTTTCATCACACCCCACTGACAAACGTTTTCAGTCAGTACCTGCCAATGACAAAGGAAGAAATCATCTTTAGGAGGCGTGAAGATGGAGCCATCTAGTCTCGGCTTGCTACCGCTTCAGCAGAACCCTTTCATTTTGGCCTCATGATGGCTTCTGCTTCATGAAGCAGCTTCTCCCCCTCGTCCCCCTCTCCATCCCCCTCATCTTAAATCCTTCCCTTCCCTATGGCACCTGTATATATGTGTATATGCGTGTACATATTTATTACCCTATGTATTTATTTGACTTGTACATATCTATTCTATTTATTTTATTTTGTTAGTATGTTTGGTTTTTTTCTCTGTCTCCCCCTTTTAGACTGTGAGCCCACTGTTGGGTAAGGACTGTCTCTATATGTTGCCAACTTGTACTTCCCAACCGCTTAGTATAGTGCTCTGCACACAGCGCTCAATAAATACGATTGATTGATTGATTGATTGACCGTGGCTCTGCCTGGAGAAGGGCGAGCCAGGCCGGGCCGCCTCCTCTGTGTGTGTTAAGCGCTTACTATGTGCCAGGCACTGCACAAAGCGCTGGGGTGGAGCCAAGCAAATCGGAATCAGAGAGAAGCTCACAGAATCTTTAGTAAGAGCGAGATAAAGGTTTGCTTGCAGTAAGGTATTGGTGGTTCTGTGGGAGAATTCTCTTCTGCTACGTGGGAGGCCCGGGTTCTATTGTATTCATTCAATCATATTTACTGAGCGCTCGCTATGTGCAGAGCACTGGGCTAAGCGCTGGGGAGGTTACAAGGTGATCAGGTTGTCCCACAGGGGGTTCACAGTCATAATCCCCATTTTACAGATGAGGGAACTGAGGCCCAGAGAAGTGAATTGACTTGCCCAAAGTCACACAGCTGACAATTGGCAGAGCTGGGATTTGAACCCATGACTTCTGATTCCAAAGCCCATGCTCTTTCCACTGAGCCATGCTGCTTCTCTAGACTAGCTTAGACTGCAAACTTCTCGTGGGCAGGTGATGTGTCTGTTTATTGTTAGTTTCTACTCTCCCAAGCGCTTAGTACAGTGCTTTGCACACAGCAGTCTCTTAATAAATATGTGAATGAATGAATGAACTCAGTCTCAAAGGCCTCGCCGGCCCAGTTACCATGGAAAGGGGATGTAGTCTTCTTAATGATGGCATTTATTAAGCGCTTAGTATGTTGTTGTTGGTTCTTGTTTCTAGAAACAAGAAAGTTTCTTCTTGCCCAAGGTCATGCAGCAAATGGCAGCAAACCTTGTTACTCCCAGGCCCTGCCCTGTCCCCATGCAGCAGACAAATGGTAGCAAACTTTGTGACTCCCAGGCCTGTGCCCTGTCCCCATGCAGCAGACAAATGGCAGCAAACCTTGTGACTCCCAGGCCCGTGCCCTATCATCATCATCATCAATCGTATTTACTGAGCGCTTACTGTGTGCAGAACACTGTACTAAGCGCTTGGGTAGTACAAGTTGTCAACATATACAGACAGTCCCTACCCCATGCAGCAGACAAATGGCAGCAAACCTTGTGACTCCCAGGCCCATGCCCTGTCCCCATGCAGCAGAAAAATGGCAGCAAACCTTTTGACTCCCAGACCCGTGCCCTGTCCCCATGCAGCAGGTAAATGGCAGCAAACCTTGTGACTCCCTGGCCCGTGCCCTATCCCCATGCCATACTGCCTATCTATCGATGGTTATCGATTGATCGCTGGTACGTACTGAGCACTCGCTTGCTTTGTGGAGAGCCCCGCACAAAACGCCCGGGAGGGTACACTCCAACAGAGCTGGTAGATGGGACCCCTGCCCACAAGTAGTTTAGAGGAGGAGTTGGGCGATAAAAACAGATTATTGGATTGGTTACATCACACCCCACAGACAAACGTTTGAAGTCAGTTTATGCCAATGACAAAGGAAGAAATCATCTTTAGGAGGCATGAAGATGGAGCCATCTAATCTCGGCTTGTTACCGCTTCAGCAGAACCCTTTCATTTTGGCCTCATGATGGCTTCTGCTTCATGAAGCAGTTTCTCCCCCTTGTCTCCCTCTCCATCCCCCTCATCTTACCTCCTTCCCTTCCCCACGGCACCTGTATATATGTATATATGTTTGTGCATATTTATTACTCTATTTATTCATTTATTTTACTTGTACATATCTATTCTATTTATTTTATTTTGTTAGTATGTTTGGTTTTGTTCTCTGTCTCCCCCTTTTAGACTGTGAGCCCACTGTTGGATAGGGACTGTCTCTATATGTTGCCAACTCGTACTTTCCAAGCACTTAGTACAGTGCTCTGCACACAGTTAGCGCTCAATAAATACGATTGATCGATTGATTGAATTGACTTGCCCAAAGTCACACAGCTGACAATTGGCAGAGCTGGGATTCGAACCCATGACTTCTGACTCCAAAGCCCATGCTCTTTCCACTGAGCTATGCTCCTTCTCTAGACTAGCTTAGACTGCAAACTTCTCGTGGGTAGGGGATGTGTCTGTTTATTGTTAGTTTGTACTCTCCCAAGCGCTTAGTACAGTGCTTTGCACACAGCAATCTCTTAATAAATATGCGAATGAATGAATGAACTCAGTCTCAATGGCCTCGCCGGCCCTGTTACCATGGAAAGGGGATGTAGTCATCTTAATGATGGCATTTATTAAGCACTTACTATGTTGTTGTTGGTTCTTGTTTCTAGAAACAAGAAACTTTCTTCTTGCCCAAGGTCATGGAGCAGACAAATGGCAGCAAACCTTGTGACTTCCAGGCCCGTGCCCTGACCCCATGCAGCAGACAAATGGCAGCAAACCTTGTGACTCCCAGGCCCGTACCCTACCATCATCATCATCAATCGTATTTATTGAGCGCTTACTGTGTGCAGAGCACTGTACTAAGCACTTGGAAGTACAAGTTGGCAACATATAGAGACAGTCCCTACCCCATGCAGCAGACAAATGGCAGCAAACCTTGTGACTCCCAGGCCCGTGCCCTGTCCCCATGCACCATACAAATGGCAGCAAACCTTCTGACTCCCAGGCCCGTGCCCTGTCCCCATGCAGCAGACAAATGGCAGCAAACCTTGTGACTCCCTGGCCCATGCCCTATCCCCATGCCATACTGCCTATCTATCGATGGTTATCGATTGATCGCTGGTACGTACCGAGCGCTCGCTTGCTTTGTGGAGAGCCCCGCACAAAGCACCCAGGAGGGTACACTCCAACAGAGCTGGTAGATGGGACCCCTGCCCACAAGTAGTTTAGAGGAGGAGTTGGGCGATAAAAACAGATTATTGGATTGGTTTCATCATACCCCACAGACAAACGTTTTCAGTCAGTGCCTGCCAATGACAAAGGAAGAAATCATCTTTAGGAGGCATGAAGATGGAGCCATCTAGTCTCGGGTTGCTTCTGCTTCAGCAGAACCCTTTCATTTTGGCCTCATGATGGCTTCTGCTTCATGAAGCAGCTTCTCCCCCTTGTCCCCCTCTTCATCCCCCTCATCTTACCTCCTTCCCTTCCCCGAGGCACCTGTATATATGTATATATGTTTGTACATATTTATTACTCTATTTATTTATTTATTTATTTTACTCGTACATATCTATTCTACTAATTTTATTGTGTTAGTATGTTTGGTTTTGTTCTCTGTCTCCCCATTTTAGACTGTGAGCCCACTGTTGGATAGGGACTGTATATGTTGCCAACTTGTACTTTCCAAACGCTTAGTACAGTGCTCTGCACACAGTAAGAGCACAATAAATACGATTGACTGATTGATTGAATTGACTTGCCCAAAGTCACAGCTGACAAATGGCAGAGCCGGGATTCGAACCCATGACTTCTGACTCCAAAGCCCATGCTCTTTCCACTGAGCCACGCTGCTTCTCTAGACTAGCTTAGACTGCAAACTTCTCATGGGCAGGGGATGTGTCTGTTTATTGTTAGTTTGTACTCTCCCAAGCGCTTAGTACAGTGCTTTGCCCACAGCAGTCTCTTAATAAATATGCGAATGAATGAATGAATAAACTCAGTCTCAAAGGCCTCGCCGGCCCTGTTACCATCGAAACGGGATGTAGTCTTCTTAATGATGGCATTTATTAAGCGCTTCCTATGTTGTTGTGGTTTCTTGTTTCTAGAAACAAGAAACTTTCTTCTTGCCCAAGGTCATGCAGCAGACAAATGGCAGCAAACCCTGTGACTCCCAGGCCCTGCCCTGTCCCCATGCAGCAGACAAATGGCAGCAAACCTTGTGACTCCCTGGCCCGTGCCCTATCCCCATGCAGCTGACAAATGGCAGCAAACCTTGTGACTCCCAGGCCCTGCCCTGTCCCCATGCAGCAGACAAATGGCAGCAAACCTTGCGACTCCCAGGCCCGTGCCCTATCATCATCATCATCAATCGTATTTATTGAGCGCTTACTGTGTGCAGAGCACTGTACTAAGCGCTTAGGAAGTACAAGTTGGTAACATATAGAGATTGTCCCTACCCCATGCAGCAGACAAATGGCAGCAAAGCTTGTGACTCCCAGGCCCGTGTCCTGTTCCCATGCAGCAGACAAATGGCAGCAAACCTTGTGACTCCCAGGCCCGTGCCCTATCATCATCATCATCAATCGTATTTATTGAGCGCTTACTGTGTGCAGAGCACTGTACTAAGCGCTTGGGAAGTACAAGTTGGCAACATATAGAGACAGTCCCTACCCCATGCAGCAGACAAATGGCAGCAAACCTTGTGACTCCCAGGCCCGTGCCCTGTCCCCATGCAGCAGACAAATAGCAGGAAACCTTCTGACTCCCAGGCCCGTGCCCTGTCCCCATGCAGCAGACAAATGGCAGCAACTTTGTGACTCCCTGGCCCGTGCCCTATCCCCATGCCATACTGCCTATCTATCAATGGTTTTCGATTGATCTCTGGTTCGTACTGAGCGCTCGCTTGCTTTGTGGAGAACCCCGCACAAAACGCTCGGGAGGTTCCACTTCAACAGAGCTGGTAGATGAGACGCCTGCTCACAAAGAGTTTAGAGGAGGAGTTGGGCGTTAAAAACAGATTATTGGATTGGTTTCATCACACCCCACAGACAAACGTTTGAAGTCAGTGCCTGCCAATGACAAAGGAAGAAATCATCTTTAGGAGGCGTGAAGATGGAGCCATCTAGTCTCGACTTGCTACCGCTTCAGTAGAACCCTTTCATTTTGGCCTCATGATGGCTTCTGCTTCATGAAGCAGCTTCTCCCCCTCATCCCCCTCTCCATCCCCCTCATCTTCCCTCCTTCCCTTCCCCACGGCACCTGTATGTATGTATATATGTTTGTACATATTTATTACTCTATTTATTTTACTTGTACATATTTATTTTATCTATTTTATTTTGTTAGTATGTTTGGTTTTGTTCTCTGTCTCCCCCTTTTAAACTGTGAGCCCACTGTTGGGTAGGGACTGTCTCTATATGTTGCCAACTTGTACTTCCCAAGTGCTTAGTACAGTGCTCCGCACACAGTAAGCGCTCAATAAATACGATTGATTGATTGATTGATTGAATTGACTTTCCCAAAGTCACACAGCTGACAATGGCCAGAGCCGGCATTTGAACCCATGACTTCTGACTCCAAAGCCAATGCTCTTTCCACTGAGCCACGCTGCTTCTCTAGACTAGCTTAGACTGCAAACTTCTCATGGGCAGGGGATGTGTCTGTTTATTGTTAGTTTGTACTCTCCCAAGTGCTTAGTACAGTGCTTTGCACAACAGCAATCCCTTAATAAATATGCGAATGAATGAACTCAGTCTCAAAGGCCTCGCCGGCCCTGTTACCATGGAAATGGGATGTAGTCTTCTTAATGATGGCATTTATTAAGCGCTTACTATGTTGTTGTTTCTAGAAACAAGATACTTTCTTCTTGCCTAAGGTCATGCAGCAGACAAATGGCAGCAGACCTTGTGACTCCCAGGCCCGTGCCCTGTCCCCATGCAGCAGACAAATGGCAGCAAAGCTTGTGACTTCCAGGCCCGTGCCCTATCATCATCATCATCAATCGTATTTATTGAGCGCTTACTGTGTGCAGAGCACTGTACTAAGCGCTTGGGAAGTACAAGTTGGCAACATATAGAGACAGTCCCTACCCCATGCAGCAAACAAATGGCAGCAAACCTTGTGACTCCCAGGCCCGTGCCCTGTCCCCATGCAGCAGACAAATGGCAGCAAACCTTGTGACTCCCAGGCCCGTGCCCTGTCCCCATGCAGCAAACGAATGGCAGCAAACCTTGTGACTCCCAGGCCCGTGCCCTGTCCCCATGCAGCAGACAAATGGCAGCAAACCTTGTGACTCCCAGGCCCGTGCCCTGTCCCCATGCAGCAGACAAATGGCAGCAAGCCTTGTGACTCCCAGGCCCGTGCCCTATCCCCATGCAGCAGACAAATGGCAGCAAACCTTATGACTCCCAGGCCCGTGCCCTATCACCATCATCATCAATTGTATTTATTGAGCGCTTACTGTGTGCAGAGCACTGTACTAAGCGTTTGGGAAGTACAAGTTGGCAACATATAGAGACAGTCCCTACCCCATACAGCAGACAAATGGCAGCAAACCTTGTGACTCTCAGGCCCGTGCCCTGCCCCCAAGCAGCAGACAAATGACAGCAAACCTTGTGACTCCCAGGCCCGTGCCCTGTCCCCATGCAGCAGACAAATGGCAGCAAACCTTGTGACTCCCAGGCCCGTGCCCTATCCCTATGCCAATACTGCCTATCTATCGATGGTTTTCGATTGATCTCTGGTATGCACTGAGCGCTCGCTGGCTTTGTGGAGAGCCCCGTACAAAACGCTCGGGAGGGTCCACTCCAACAGAGCTGGTAGATGGGACCCCTGCCCACAAGGAGTTTAGAGGAGGAGTTGGGCATTAAAAACAGATTATTGGATTGGTTTCATCACACCCCACAGACAAACGTTTTCAGTCAGTGTCTGCCAATGACCAAGGAAGAAATCATCTTTAGGAGGCGTGAAGATGGAGCTGTCTAGTCTCGGCTTGCTTCTGCTTCAGAAGAACCCTTTCATTTTGGCCTCATGATGGCTTCTGCTTCATTGAGCAGCTTCTCCCCCTCGTCCCCCTCTCCATCCCCCTCATCTTTCCTCCTTCCCTTCTCCACGGCACCTGTATATATGTATATATGTTTGCACATATTTATTACTCTATTTATTTATTTATTTATTTTACTCGTTCACATCTATTCTATTTATTTTATTTTGTTAGTATGTTTGGTTTTGTTCTCTGTCTCCCCCTTTTAGACTGTGAGCCCACTGTTGGGTAGGGACTGTCTCTATATGTTGCCAACTTGTACTTCCCAAGCACTTAGTACAGTGTTCTGCACACAGCGCTGAATAAATACGATTGATTGATTGACCGTGGCTCTGCCTGGAGAAGGGCGAGCCAGGCCGGGCCGCCTCCTCTGTGTGTGTTAAGCACTTACTATGTGCCAGGCACTGCACAAAGCGCTGGGGTGGAGCCAAGCAAATCAGAATCAGAGAGAGGCTCACAGTCTCCTTAGGTAGAGCGAGATAAGGTTTGCTTGCAGTAAGGTATTGGTGGTTCTGTGGGAGAATTCTCTTCTGCCACGTGGGAGGCCCGGCTACTAGTGTAGTCATTCAATCGTATTTACTGAGCGCTCTACTATGTGCAGAGCACTGGGCTAAGCGCTAGGGAGGTTACAAGGTGATCAGGTTGTCTCACAGGGGGCTCACAATCATAATTCCCATTTTACAGATGAGGGAACTGAGGCCCAGAGAAGTGAATTGACTTGCCCAAAGTCACACAGCTGACAATTGGCAGAGCTGGGATTTGAACCCATGACTTCTGACTCCAAAGCCCATGCTCTTTCCACTGAGCCACGCTGCTTCTCTAGACTAGCTTAGACTGCAAACTTCTCGTGGGCAGGGGATGTGTCTGTTTATTGTTAGTTTGTACTCTCCCAAGCGCTTAGTACAGTGCTTTGCACACAGCAGTCTCTTAATAAATATGTGAATGAATGAATGAATGAACTCAGTCTCAAAGGCCTCGCCGGCCCTGTTACCATCGAAACGGGATGTAGTCTTCTTAATGATGGCATTTATTAAGCGCTTACTATGTTGTTGTGGTTTCTTGTTTCTAGAAACAAGAAACTTTCTTCCTGCCCAAGGTCACGCAGCAGACAAATGGAAGCAAACCTTGTGACTCCCAGGTCCGTTCCCTATCCCTATGCAGCAGACAAATGACAGCAAACCTTGTGACTCCCAGGCCCATGCCCTATCATCATCATCAATCGTATTTATTGAGCGCTTACTGTGTGCAGAGCACTGTACTAAGCGCTTGGGAAGTACAAGTTGGCAGCATATAGAGACTGTCCCTACCCCATGCAGCAGACAAATGGCAGCAAACCTTGTGACTCCCAGGCCCGTGCCCTGTCCCCATGCAGCAGACAAATGGCAGCAAACCTTGTGACTCCCAGGCCCGTGCCCTGTCCCCATGCAGCAGACAAATGGCAGCAACTTTGTGACTCCCTGGCCCGTGCCCTATCCCCATGCCATACTGCCTATCTATCAGTGGTTTTCGATTGATCTCTGGTACGTACTGAGCGCTCGCTTGCTTTGTGGAGAACCCTGCACAAAACTCTCGGGAGGTTCCACTCCAACAGAGCTGGTAGATGGGACCCCTGCCCACAAGGAGTTTAGAGGAGGAGTTGGGCGTTAAAAACAGATTATTGGATTGGTTTCATCACACCCCACAGACAAACGTTTTCAGTCAGTGCCTGCCAATGACAAAGGAAGAAATCATCTTTAGGAGGCATGAAGATGGAGCCATCTAGTCTCGGCTTGCTACCGCTTCAGCAGAATCCTTTCATTTTGGCCTCATGATGGCTTCTGCTTCATGAAGCAGCTTCTCCCCCTTTATCTTACCTCCTTCCCTTCCCCACGGCACCTGTATATATGTTTGTACATATATATTACTCTATTTATTTTACTTGTACATATCTATTCTATTTATTTTATTTTGCTAGTATGTTTGGTTTTGTTCTCCATCTCCCCCTTTTAGACTGTGAGCCCACTGTTGGGTAGGGACTGTCTCTATATGTTGCCAACTTGGACTTCCCAAGCGCTTAGTACAGTGCTCTGCACACAGTAAGCGCTCAATAAATACGATTGATTGATTGATTGATTGACCGTGGCTCTGCCTGGAGAAGGGAGAGCCAGGCCGGGCCTCCTCCTCTGTGTGTGTTAAGCATTTACTATGTGTCAGGCACTGCACAAAGCGCTGGGATGGAGCCAAGCAAATCGGAATCAGAGAGAGGCTCGCAGACTCCTTAGGAAGAGCGAGATAAAGGTTTGCTTGCAGTAAGGTATTGGTGGGTCTGTGGGAGAATTCTCTTCTGCCACGTGGGAGGCCCGGGTTCTCGTGTATTCATTCAATCGTATTTACTGAGCGCTCACTATGTGCAGAGCACTGGGCTAAGCGCTAGGAAGGTATTATTATTTCCAGCCAGCTCATTCAATCGTATTTGTTTAGCGCTTACTGTGTGCAAAGCACTGTACTAAGGATTTGGGAGAGTACCACACAACAATAAGCAGACACATTCCCTGCCCACAACAAGCTTCCAGCCAATGCTGTTTAATTCCATCTTTTTTTTTTATTTTTAGAGCCTAAAACATAACATAACATCATAAAGGGAAACTGAAATAATAATCATTATCCCAATAATAATGACAAGCACACTGTGTTTTTAATACGATTACATAACGGCATTTTTAATGTCAAATATTTAAAACACAGATCCTATTTATCAGCCTCATTCCAGTTTCACGACGAGAACGCAGTCAATCATTCATTCAATCGTATTTATTGAGCGCTTACTGTGTGCAGAGGACTGGACTAAGCGCTTGGGAAGTACAAGTCGGCAACATAGAGAGACGGTCCCTACCCAACAACGGGCTCACAGTCTAGAAAGGGGAGACAGACAACAAAAGAAATCGCCTTAGAGGTTGGCTCCGTGGCTTAGATGGTTAAAGCGCCTGTCTAGTAAACAGGAGATCCTGGGTTCGAATCCCAGCGGGGCCTATTCTTCTCTTGACCTTTTTCAGGAGGATATTTGTGTGTTTGTTATTGCTGATTCATTATTTCTCTTTAGTGTGGCAGTTTGACCAGGCTGATTTTTCACCTACCTCAAAGGGGGTTTGCTTTAGTTGTTTGTGTTTTTCTTGTGCTTATCTCTAACCCTAACACCATCACTGCCGCCAGCAAATCAATCAATCAATCAATCGTATTTATTGAGCGCTTACTGTGTGCAGAGCACTGTACTAAGCGCTTGGGAAGTACAAGTTGGCAACATCTAGAGACGGTCCCTACCCAACAGTGGGCTCACAGTCTAGAAGGGGGAGAATCATTCCACAAATGACTCACCTGGCGACTTTTTTCGGTGCAGAAAAACTTCATGTGTTTCCCCGGGGATCCAGTGGCCACTTAAAGTTCTCTTCCTCAGTTATGTCATCTGTAAAATGGGGATTAAGACTATGAGCCTCACGTGGGACAATCTGATTACCTTGTAACTACCCCAGCGCTTAGAATAGTGTTTGGCACAAAGTAAGTGCTTACAAATACAATTATCATTATTAATTGTGGAATGTTATGCCACGGAACCCACTTAGTAAGGGATTAGTGAAAAGCACTTTTCACAAGTGGCCCTGTAGCTCAGGGGTTAGAGCACTGGTCTTGTAAACCAGGGGTCGTGAGTTCAAATCTCACTAGGGCCTTCTATACTGTTTTTTTTCCCTCTTTTCCCTCAGCGTTAAGAACAGGAGATTAATAACGGCCATCATTACCTCAATTGTCGTACTCTCTCACCACCTTCGTTTGAGCCTCTGTTGTGTGGATAGCGTCTTTCAGTGTTTGTACTCCAGTAGGGACCCTGTGACTAGTCAAGAGAGAGTCAGTAAATTTCCTCAGCGGTCTGTGGTTTGGAGCCCGCGATTCATTCATTCATTCAATCGTATTTATTGAGCGCTTACTGTGTGCAGAGCACTGTACTAAGCACTTGGGAAGTACAAGTTGGGATTCTTCATCTCTGCTCCAAGAAATGTGGCTGGCTCACTCCTTTACTTCCTGCAAAAACCTGGCTGATGCCAGAGAGGCCTGGGAGCCTTCCTCATGCCTCTACTGCCCTCCCTGCCACATCCTAAGTGGGAGGATGGGAGGTCAAAGAAGGAGGAAGAGGTGACTTTTGGGGTAAAGCGAAGAAAGCGTCTAAAAAGTGCCGAATCCTGATGTTTTCAGTCAGAGTTGTCACTCCCTGATCGCCTTGTGGCTCCATCTTATGGTATTTGTTAAGGGCTTATCATGTGCAAAGCACTGTTCTAAGTGCTGGTAAATAAATGGGTACGACTTGGGGCTCACAGACCAAGTAGGAGGAAGAAAAGAATGAATCCCCATTTCGCAGATGAGGGAACTGAGGCACAGAGACGTTAAATGGGCTGCCCAAGGTCACATAGCCGACAAGCAACAGAGCTGGGATTAGAACCCAGATCTTCTGACTCCCAAGGCCATGTACTTTCCAAAAAGCGACTCTCTTTCTCCAGGTGGAAGAGCTCAAAGGGACTTGGAGACCCCTCACGATTGGAGCTCCCAAAGTAGCCTCTCCCGGAACACTCCTTCCCTGGGGATATTTCTAAAATGGACAGGCTTTGGGTATGACACAGGCTTTCAAGGTTGAGGTTTTACTTCAGCTCCTTTGTGGGTTCGAAGCTCCCTCTTCTGGTAAATACTCCTGTCTTTTCCCAACTCCTTCACACAGCTTCAGCCCGACAACAGCGACATTCATTCATTCAGTCGTATTTATTGAGCGCTTACTGTGTGCAGAGCACTGGACTAAGCGCGCTTGGGAAGTACAACTTGGCAACAGATAGAGAGGTGGCTGAGCTTGGGATATTTGGAATTTTCGCCTCTCAGTTGGGTGACCCCAAGCCCAGAGTTCTGTGACCCTGTTTTTCCCCTCACTGTGCCATCACTCAGGGCAGACGCTGCTGAGAAAATTGTCCCTGAACACAGCCATGGCCCTGGGGACTCTCTCCCTGGTTTCCTTCCTATCCATCCATCGTCCGAGAAGACTCAGAGGGAACCCTGTCATGGTTGTGAACCAAACCCTGCCCAAAAGGGTCATTCATAATCTAAATTCCTT
The DNA here is from genome assembly GCF_015852505.1 of Tachyglossus aculeatus. Lineage (NCBI taxonomy): Eukaryota > Metazoa > Chordata > Mammalia > Monotremata > Tachyglossidae > Tachyglossus > Tachyglossus aculeatus. Next base: position 1,485,059 of record NW_024044842.1, on the reverse strand, counting down.
CAATTCAACCTCTCCCCCGGGGTCCTACCTTCTCTAGTGTCTCCTAATTGGGATAGGAATCCAGGGAGTTTTTCCTCCTTCTCTGAAGAAGCCTGCTGGCTCCTATGGTCTTAGCCTGCATTCATTCATTCATTCAATTGTATTTATCATGAATCGTATTTATTGAGCGCTTACTGTGTGCCGAGCACTGTACTAAGCGCTTGGAAGTACAAGTTGGCAACATATAGAGATGGTCCCTACCCAACAGCAGGCTCACAGTCTAGAAGGGGGAAACAGACAACAAAACAAAACATATTAACAAAATAAAATAAATAGAATAAATATGTACAAATAAAATAAATTAATTAACAGAGTAATAGATCTGTACAAATATATATACAGGTGCTGTGGGGAGGGGAAGGAGGTAAGGGGGGGGGGATGGGGAGGGGGAGGAGAGGGAGAGGGGGGAGGGGGAGGAGAGGGAGAGGAAGGAGGGGAAGGAGGCCTGCAGTTCCATAAAATTAATAGATTGTAAACTCCCTGAGGACAGGAATCGTGTCTACACTCAATAAGTTTACACTCCATAAAGGCCACGCAGGTACTTGATTTCCAACCTTACCGTACAGAGAAGCAGCATTTCTGACCTGTGACTTTGGGCAAGTCATTTCACTTCTCCGTTCCTCAGTTACCTCACCTGTAAAATGGGGATTAAGATTGTGAGGCCCATGTGGGATGCATTTTTATTTATTCATATGTAACTTATTTATATTAATGCCTGTCTTCCCCCCTCTTGACTGTAAGTTTGTTGTGGGCAGGGAATGTGAATGTGTTTTTATTGTACTGTATTCTCCCAAGTGCTTAGTACAGTGCTGTGCACACAGTAAGCGCTCAATAAATTTGATTGAATGAATGACAGGGACTGTGTCCAAGCTGATTAGTTTGTATCTTCCCAAGCGCTTAGTACAATGCCTGGTACATAGTAGGCACTTAACAAATACCATAAAAAAGTGATGGATATTTATTTGAGCCCATAAATACTGAGGTTACATCTAGTGCAGTCTGATTTTTTAAAATGCCATTCCTTATTTTATTTTATGACATTTGTTAAGATTTACTATGTTCCAGACACTGAACTAAACACTGGGGTAATAATAATAATAATGGCACATTATTTACTATTCTATTTATTTTATTTTGTTAATATGTTTTGTTTTGTTGTCTGCCTCCCCCTTCTAGACTGTGAGCCCTCTGTTAGGTAGGGACCATCTCTATATGTTGCCAACTTGTACTTCCCAAGCACTTAGTACAGTGCTCTGCACACAGTAAGTGCTCAATAAATACAATTGAATGAATGAGTTAAGCACTTACTATGTGCAAAGCACTGTTTTAAGCACTGGGGAAGTTAAAAGGTGATCAGGTTGTCCCACAGGGGGCTCACAGTCTTAATACCCATTTTACAGATGAGGTAACTGGGGCACAGAGAAGTTAAGTGACTTGTCCAAAGTCACACAGCTGACAATTGGTGGAGCCGGGATTTGGACCCATGACCTCTGATTCCAAATCCCGGGCTCCTTCCACTGAGCCATGCTGCTTCTCCAGGTAAATGCAAGCTAATCAATTTGGATGTGGTCCATGAGCAATTTTTTTGAATACTGTTTATTTTATAGTATTTCTTAAGTGTTTAGTATGTTCTAGGCACTGTACTAAGCGCTGGGGTAAATATATGCTTATCAGTTTGGACCCAGTCCATTTCCCTTTTTTTTTTAGTTTTGGAATGATATTCAAAGAGAGTGGGAGAAAGGGAAATGAGGGCTTAGGGAAGGCTTCTTGGAGGAGATGTGCCTTCAGTATGACTTCAAAGGAAAAATATGGAACACTTCACTGATTTGTCTGTCATCCTTGTGCACGGGCCATGCTAATCTTTTCTGTATCATTCCAGTTTCAGTATATGTTGAAGTACATTAACATTTTTAAGTGCATTCTGTGGGTCAGGCACTGTACTAACCGCTGGGGTAGATACAAGATAAGTCATTCATTCATTCAATCGTATTTATTGAGCACTTACCATGTGCAGAGCTGGACACAGGCCCGGTCCTACACAGGCCTCCCAGCCTTAACACCCATTTCACAGATGACATAACAGAAGCACAAAGAAGTTAAATGATTTGCCCAAGGTCACACAGCAGACACCAGTAAGACTTGGAATTAGAACTCAGGTCCTTCTGAATCCCAGGCCTGGGCTCTTTCAACTAGGCCCCACAGCTTCTTGCCATTATTTTTGCAGTTCTCAACCAGGTCACCCCTTCTCAGATACCAGCACCCCACTCCCAGGTGACCCAGAGGGGCGGTGGTGTAGGGAGGAGTGGACAGCGCTTGGCACATAGTAAGCACTTAGCAAATCCCATTATTGTAGGGGGTGGGTTGATAATTATAAATGTGGTATTTGTTAAGCACTATGTGCTAAACATAGTCTTCAAGACTTCCAGTCTTCTAAACACAGTCTTCTAGACCGTGAACCTGCTGTTGGGTAGGGACCATCTCTATATATTGCCAACTTGTACTTCCCAAGCGCTTAGTACAGTGCTCTGCACACAGTAAGTGCTCAATAAATATGATTGAATGAATGAATAAATGCTAAACACTGTACTAAATGAATGAATGCTAAACACTGTACTAACGGCTGGGGTCAATGCAAGGTAATCAGGTTGGACACAGTCTCTATCTCCCACAGGGCTCACAGCCAAAGTAGGAAGGAGAATAAAGATTGAAACACCATTTTACAGATGAGGGAACTAAGTCAAAGAGAAGTGAAATGACTCGTGCAAGGTCAGATAGCAGACAGAGTGAAGCAGCAAGTCCCAGAGGATGTAGTGTGGGTAGGGAGTTCTAATTCTGGCTCTGCCACTCGTCTGCTGTGTGATCTTGGTCAAGTCACTTAATTTCTCCGTGCCTCAGTTCCCTTATCTGTAAAATGGAGATGAAAACTGTGAGCTCCATGTGAGACAGGGACTGTGTCTGACATAACTGCCAATGCTGAGAACAGTGTTTGGCACTAAGTTGTTAACAAATATCACAATTACTACCAATTATTAGGGAGGGGAAGGGGTTCAGGAACACCAAAGGGTACTAGGGTAGGGAGCACAGTGGGGCTGTGGGCAGGGAGCACGGATGGGGTGATGGAGCGGGAGGGAGGGGCAGTGAATTCGATGCAAGGAGATGGAGAGGAGAATAGGGATCTCGGAGAAATGGTGAGGGATGGGGAATGGAGCATGGAGGTGCAACAAGTAGGGAGCTTCGGGGGGCGTTAGAGGAGGGAAGGCAGAAGAGTTGGTAGGGTACAGAATTTTGAGGGGTGTTGGGGAGTGGGTTAGGCCATATTAAGTGTTTAAGAATTATTATTATTATTGTTATTTCTTCAGTAGCGTTAGTAATGGTAGTAGTAGTAGTAGTAGTAGTAGTAGTAGTAGTAGTAGTAGTAGTAGTAGTAGCAGCAGTAGCAAAACTACTAGCAAAATAGCAAAGTGAATTGCCCAAGGTCACATAGCAGACAAGTGGCTGAGCTGGCATTAGAACTAGATTCTGTGTGTGTGTGTGTGTGTGTGTGTGTGTGTGTGTGTGTGTGCATGTGCATGTATATGTATGTGTGTGCGTGTATATGTTTGTATGCTATTGTATCCCTGTGGCTGCCATTGCACATGATACACACACTCTCAACATCTCTCAAGCTCATTGGCTCTCAGATATAGAGAAAAGCAGCATGGCATAATGGGCAGCACATAGGAGTGGGAGTCTGAATGGCGTGGTTTCTAATCCCGGATCTGCTACACATCTGCTGTGCGACGTCGGGCAAGTCACTTAACTTCTCTGTGCCGCAGTTACCTCATCGGTAAAATGGGGATTAAGACTGGGAATCCCATGTAGGAAATGGACTCTGCCCAACTTGATTAGCTTTTATCTACCCCAGACCTTAGTGCAATGCCTGGCACATAGTATGCTCTTAAGAAATACCATTGAAAAAATACATATGTCTATCTCTGTCTTTCTCCCCATTTCCTCCTTCTACCCCATCTTCCTAAACTTCTTACCCTTTTCACTCATGTTTTCCTCTCCATCCTTATTCTCCATTTCCTCTGAATCTGAATCCTTTGCCTTCCCATATTCATTGCCACTTCTGATTAATTCTCTTTCCTCTTCCCTGACTCCTTTTCCCCTTCTCTCCACACTTAGGCCTCCCTGGGCTCCAGGACACACGTTCTTTAGCGGAGGAGGCGAATCCTGCTTTGGTCCCGCCCGCAGTTGAGGAGCTGTCAGTTCAGCGCCACCACGAATGACCAAGGAAACAGCATCTCTCTGGAGTTGTCGGCTGCAAATGATGATGGCATTTAAGTGCTTACTATGTGCAAAGCACTGTTCTAAGCGCTGGGGAGGCTACAAGGTGATCAGGTTGTCCCTCGTGGGGCTCACAGTCTTATTCCCCATTTTACAGATGAGGTAACTGAGGCCCAGAGAAGTTAATCAATCAATCAATCGTATTTATTGAGCACTTACTGTGTGCAGAGCACTGTACTAAGTGCTTGGGAAGTGCAAGTTGGCAACACTTGGCTCTTTTCACTGAGCCATTCTACTCCTCTGAAGCTCCCTCTTTCTTCGTATCAGACAGAAGATCACTCTGAAGCAGTGATCAGAAGATCAGAGAAGCAGTGTGACTAAGTGGAAAGAGCTCGGGCTTTGGAGTCAGAAGTCATGGGTTCAAATCCTGGCCCTGCCAATTGTCAGCTGTGTGATTTTGGGCAAGTCACTTCACTTCTCCGTGCCTCAGTTACCTCATCTGTAAAATGGGGATTAAGACTGCTCGCAGGGGGGCAACCTAATCACCCTGTAACCTCCCCAGCGCTTAGAACAGTGCTTTGCACATAGTAAGCACTTAATAAGTGCCATTATTATTATTATTATTATCACTCTCCCCTCCTTCAAAGTCTTATTCAAGATACATCTCCTCCAAGACCCCCTCCCTGACTACATTAGAGAAGCAGCGTGGCTCAGTGGAAAGAGCACGGGCTTTGGAGTCAGAGGTCATGAGTTCAATCCCGCCTCTGCCAATCGTCAGCTGTGTGACTTCGGGTAAATCACTTAACTTCCCTGGGCCTCAGTCACCTCATCTGTAAAATGGGGATTAAGACTGTGAGCCCCCCGTGGGACAACCGGATCACTTTGTAACCTCTCCAGCGCTTAGAACAGTGCTTTGCACATAGTAAGCACTTAATAAATGCCATTATTATTATTAATAGGACATCTGGAGTTGGGTTGTTTTCCTAAGGGCTACAAAAAGTATCTCCCAAGATACTCCTGTAGCAACAGAGTAGTGTCCTCATCTCCTCTTCTAGCCCAGTGCCCCCATGGCGCCTTCATGGGGGAGGGGATAGGGTGGGTAGGAAGGTAAGACGGGCTGCCTGGCTAGGGAAAAAACTCAGCTCCTACTTCTCACTCTGGCATGTTTGACTGCTTCCATGGGGTTAGAACTAGGGGAACCAAGTCCTCACTAAAGGGAAAGAAAGTGACCAATTCAGTTATGTTGCACTTCATCCAATACTTTGTATACAGTTAGGGCTCAGTGAATATTAATTTTAATTAGCAGGCCCCTTGCCTGTCACCTGAAGCCCCAGATGTCCTGGATCAATCAATCACTGGTGTTGGTTGAGGGCTTACTATGGGAAGAGCACTTTACTAATCACTTGGGAGACTACAATACACAAAGGTAGCAGGTCTGTTCCCTGCCCAAAGTGAGTTCACAGTCTGGAGGAGCAGAGAAATGCTCCGCCACTTGTCTGCTGTGTGACCTTGGTTGGGCAAGCCATTTAATTTCTCTGTGCTTCACTAACCTCATCTGTAAAATAGGGATTAAGACTGGGAGACCCACATGGGACAACCTGATTATCTTGTATCTATCCCAGTGCCTAGAATAGTGCTTGACACATAGTAACCGCTTAACAAATGCCATTACTATTATTATTATCATTATTATTAACGACCCTATTCTGGGAAGGCTCTTGCACCCTGGGGACACGTTCACATGGTTATTGTTATAACGAATAACAATTTAAGCATCATCAAAGATTTCATAAGTAATACACCCAAGGGAGAAGAGGCAATGAGCTTCAGGCCTGGGGACATAAGATGAGGGAAAATGGCTATTTCCTGAAGACGGGGGTGGGGAGAGGCCCCCAAAGATACCTTCAGGCAGCTGTGTCACCTGGTAACTAGTGATGCCTGTGAAGTCTGGATGCTGATTTGCCAATTCAGCCCCGGAGGAACTAGGAGATGAAAAGTCCCTGTGTAGTGACTGCGTAGAAAAGAAGTGCTCGAAGAGGGAAGGAAATTTAATTTAAGTATCGCTTCCTTGGTATGTTTACAGTTTAGTCCTGATGTGTTGATCAGCTTCCTGCTTTAAAAGAAATCAATTGATTTTTTTGAGCCCCAACGAGCTGTTAATTATCTTGTCTACTGCCCGATTAGCGTGTAAAAATCCTCGAAAACAGGGAATGTGTCTTGCAACTGTTTCACTTAGTGCCTCCAATCAGTCCATCTAATTAATCGATCTGTTATTTCTAGCTCACCAGCTGTCTGAAGTGCATTTTACTAAGTGCTTGGGAAATCTTAATAGGGTTAGAAAGCTTAATCTTGAGAAGCAGTGTGGCTCAAAGGAAAGAGCACGGGCTTTGGAGTCAGAAGCTCGTGGGTTCATATTCTAGCTCCGCCAGTTGACAGCTGTGTGACTTTGGGCAAGTCACTTCACTTCTCTGTGCCTCAGTTACCTCATCTGTAAAATGGGGATTAAGATTGTGAACCCCCACCGTGGGACAACCTGATCACCTTGTAACCTCCCCAGTGCTTAGAACAGTGCTTTGCGTATAGAAAGCGCTTAATAAATGCCATTATTATTATTATTAATCCCTGTTCTCAAGGAGTATGCAGTCAAGGTGGGGAGAGAGATGTAACAAATTACAATCAGGAGGAAGCAATATTATATAAAGATATATATCTGGTATGGGAAACTGTGAGCTCAAGTTTGTTTAGTGATCCGGATGTCATGACGTGGGATGGTAAAACAACCGCAACAATGGTAAATAATTATTTTCTTTTGTTTTTCTTTTCAACTTTCCCTGACACCAGTGAGGGCGGTGCGGGCGGAATAAGTAGCCCTGGAGAGAATAATAGCCGCCTCTCTAGGCCCCTGTTGCGACCCCACATTCTGCAGGTGAGGAAGAGGACGGACTGGCCGTGAATCAGGAGAAAAACAGGAGAAGGTAAGAAGGGGTCGTGAGGTTTGGGGGCGGGGGGGCATATTCAGGATCGCGGGGACACACGGAGAAAGGATTTACTAAGCCGAGGGGTGTCGGAAAGGGGCAGCCGTGGACTGGTGAGGAGTTCGCCCGGCCTATTTTACATTTATTGCAATACAAGTGTCCCCTTTTCCGGTCTCCCCTCCGTCCTGCCCTCGCCCCCCACTCCCCTCGAAGGAGCCCTGGGAAGAGGAGACCAGCTAGACGTCTCGGTCTGCCCGGCACTACCACGTGCTGGTCGAAGCCATGGAAGTCACGAAGTGTCTGCTGCACGGGAAGGCGGGGACAGGAGCGGGGAACCGGGGAAAGGAGAGACACACCCTGGGGCAGCCCGGGACTTTCCAGGAAAACGGGAAGCCGTGCTCCCGCCCGCGGGGCCTGTGAGTGGGGTTTTCTCCTTCTCCATTTCCATCAGGGCCGGGGCCGCCGCCGCCAGGAAGGCTTCTTGTCCCTCTCTAGGGGAAGCTGCTTCTTTTCCAGGCCCAAGACGGGCTCCTCGGGGAATGGTGTGTAATCTGGGAGCAGCGAGGGGCCAACTGGGGGTGCTGTCAGCGATCAGAAGCCTTCCCTATCTCGAGGGGGTTCTGGTTCCTGGAGAATCAGGGGCTGGCCAGAACCGGCTCAGGGACAGTGCCCGCCAATGCCCTGGGAGTCCGGTGCCAACGTCTGACCAGAATGGGGTTGTACGATTCCAGTGTGTATGTGGGGACCGTGGAGAGGGGCATTTGTTTGTTCTCCTGCATCTGTGTATCAGTGTTTGAGTGAGCGTGCCCGGGTGGGAATGCTGTTTTTTAATGGTATTTGTTCAACGCTTAATATTTTCAAGCACGGCTCTAAGCGCTGGGGTCGAAATGTTTATCAGGTTGGACACGGTCCTAGGTATGACGTTACTGGGGTGGGTTTCAATCCCCGTGATTGTCCTGTGCAACGTGAACAGGACATGAAAAGGGGGGCAGGAAGGACATTCGGTCTGCGCTTAGCCGAACTGTTTGAAAGCTGGAGGCGATTGGTGCATGTGTGTCTTGAAGACGGTTAGTCGGTCTTGCGTCTGGTGGGATCGATCTGAGCTTCAGCCCAGAAGGGGCCGCAAAATAGGGGAGATGGGTAGATGAAACAGGTAGGAAACTCGTTAAACTACACCCAAAGGGAGCCCCAGAGTGTTAGTCGACACAGGTGCTCCCACCTGGGGATCTGCCTTATTAGCAGCCGAAGTGGCTGGCTGAAGAGGGTAAGGAAACAGAGTCATCCTCTGCCGGGACGTGGAAGGATTCACTGTAGCCTTCGGCAAGAAACACTTCCCTCTCTATAGAATGCATTTTGTGCAGGTCGGAAGAGTGGTGTGGCCAGCAAAGCGAAGACCTCCCCCCCCGCCCAGTCCGCAGCAGACACACAGATCTCAGGCCCGTGTTTTAATAAGATAAAGGTTTCAGGAACCAAGACATCAAATCAGGGTTGGGTTGGACCAGAGAAGCAGCAGCAGTCGGAGCACCGGCTCAGAGGAAGGGTTGTCTGCCACATCCCTTGTTGAAGAGGTGGGAAGGTCAGAGATTGACTCCCTCCATCCCCATAGAACGCAAGATCCAGAAGGGACAGAGGTTTCCAGGACAGTCAGGGAGGGGGGCCGGCGAGGGCGGGGAAGGGAGAAGTCGAGGCCCAGAGGGATGTAGAGCACTGGAGGAGTTGAATCAGGCACAGGGGCACTTCCAAAGCTACAGGACCAGCTTCTCTGGAGGATGAGACGCACAGCTGGAGAGATCACCTCAGGAGTCCTGCAGGTTAGAGTGAAGACAGTCACCCCAAATCCCCTATTCCCATCCATGGCACCTGCTTTACCATAGTGCACGCCCATGGCTCTGTAAATCCAGGTTGGGGTGGAGCTGCTCCTTGTGGACAGGGAACTTGTTTATCAGTTTTGTTGTACTGGACTCTCACAAGCGCTTAGTACAGAGCTCTCTGCTCACTGAGCACTCAATAAACACTATTGATCGATTGACTGATTGGAAAGTCGTTAGCTTGTAGGAATGGAGGATGGGAGGAAGACTGGCATAGAAACAGCCTCTGCGGATTCCTTAAGTTATGAAACAGTCCTCGAGCCCCCGCCCAGAATTAATTTCATCATGGCCCCGTCAAGAGGGCAAGGAATGGGGGACTGGGACTGGAGGAAGAAGAACTTCGATGAGGAGATTCAGAGTCCCCGCCCCCTTCCTTCCTCTCTGGATGATCACAAGGGGTCAAATTGAGAAGAGACCGGTTCTCTGAACAGGCAAAGGAAGGGACAGAGACCTTACCTGTAGGCTGAGGGCCTGAGTGTCCTGGAAAAGAGAGGCAAGATGATGTTTGGGCAGAAACAGGTAGGACCCCCTGCCTTCCCTCTGTCCCTTCCTCCCCACAAACCCAGGGGCTCCCCTAGGCTGGTGAGCGCAGCAGCTGGGAGTCAGGAGAGGGAAAGGGACAGGGTCACTGAATATGATGACTTGGGATGCGTCCATCCTAAGAGCAGGGGAATCGTGTGGGAACCCCACAGACCAGGGGTCACCTCTCTTCTGCCTGCTGTTAACCCTCTGACACCAGGCCTGAGCTTTGTCACTGCTCTCAGGCCTGCTGCTGTTGCTTGGAGAGATTCTGAGTCCCAGGGTTGGACTCTCCTGCTAAGCTCCTTCTAAGGGATGAAGGGAGCCTATATAGTGGGCTGAAGACACCCCCCCCCCCCCACCTCCCTGAGCACAGGACCCCTCTAGAGACCCTCTGGGAGATGGGGAGAGCCCCGCTCCCGCCCCTGGATCACATTACCTTTCCGGCCCTTGAAGTGGACGGTGATTCCCACGGCGAGGAAGATGAGCCCCAGCACCAAACCCCCGACTCCGCTCAGCATCTTGCTCCGGGCAGATTCAGACTGGGCTCCTGGGAGGGACAGATCACACGGGGTCAGCCCGCAGAGTCCCCACCAGGGACATTAGTGGCCAGCTTGGGAGTTAAGGAACAGAGAGGCCGGGAGGTAGCCTGGTCCCTTCTTGAAACTTGGACTGGGGGGGAGGGGGTAAGTGGAGTCAAGGGTCATCCTCCTCCCCAGGGTCCCCATCTAAGTGAGAGGTAGAAGGGCAGGAAGGAGCCTGTCTACTTGTTTTGTTTTGTCTGTCTCCCCCTTCTAGACTGTGAGCCCATTGTTGGGTATGGATTGTCTCTGTTGCTGAATTGCACTTTGCCAGTGCTTTAGTACAGTGCTCTGCACACAGTAAGCACTCAGTAAATATGATTGAATGAATGAATGAATGAGCCTGGGTCTCTGCTCTGAACCAGCCTGGGAAGGGATAGAAGGGGAAAGTCCAGGGCCCAGCGTCCAGGGTAATGTCTCCTGGTGGGGAATCTCCCATCTCCCAGATCAACTCCCCAAGTCCCCTAAAGATGTGCCCAGGGCCTTGAGGGGAGGGTGGCTGGGTCCTCTAATCTCCATCGGAGGGGCTAGGAGCTCCCCAATCTCCATAGTGATGAAATCAATAGTGCTGGAGGTCATGCTGGGGCAAAACCCCAGGACACGGAGGGCCAAGAAGGGCCACGGGACACAGGATGTGGCACTGGGGGCGGGCGGGGCAGGGGCAGCCTCTCACTCCACTCCACGGTGACGGGGCCCTGCAGGCTGCTGTGCTCCACGTGGCAGGTGTAGACGTCTCCACCCTTGGGGGTCGTTTCCAGCATCACCAGGACCTGGAAGGTCCAGTCTCCGTGACGCATCAGTTCCGTGTGCACGACACCCTCCGTCTGCTCCTGTCCATTCCGCAACCACTGGACTTGGATGTCTCCTGGGTAGAACCCCGTCACAGAGCAGACGAGCGTCTGGTGTCTCTCCAGGGGCTTTGTCTTTGCCTGCGAGACCTTCACTTTGGGCTGGACTGGGGGAGGAGGCAAGCGGGAGATGAAGTCAGTGATGATGGGACTGTCCTCCCTCAGGCGACCCAGTAACACCAAGAGCTTCCTGTCCGGTCTGACCCTAACTCTTTGTGGTGGTTCCTTCTCCACGGTGTCTCCAGCCGCTCCCACCCACTTTCCACCCATCTCCAAGTAGTAGTACAAGTGGTGGAATTTATAAGTGCTGTGGGGATAGGTGGGAGGAAGAAAAAAGGGAGCAAGTCAGGGTGACGCAGAAGGAAGTGGGAGAAAAGGAAGAGGGAATGTTAGTCAGGGGAGGCCTCTTGGAGGAGGTGTGCCTTCAGTAAGGCTCTGAAGAGGGAGAGAGTCATCGTCTATGGGATACGAGGAGGGTGGGTGTTACAGGGTAGAGGCCGGACATGGGGGAGGTGTCGGTGGCGAGATAGATGAAATCAAGGCACAGGGAGCAGATCGGCATTAGAGGAGGGAGCGTGCAAGCTGGCTGTAGTGGGAGAGTAGCGAGGTGACGTAGGAGGGGCAAGATGATTGCTTATATCCAGTGGTGAGGAGTTTTAATTTGATGTGGCAGTGGATACACTTGGATATGTGACCTCTGGGCACTTGATATTTCCTCCACCTGCATCCTCACAGGACTGATGTATGTATCTTTAAATTATATATATTGATATATAATATATATTAAGAAGCAGCAAGGCGTAGTGGATAGAGCTCAGAAGACTTTGAGTCTCTGAATCTCTGAGTCTCAGAAGGCCTGGGAGTCAGAAGGTCATGGATCCTAATTCCAGCTCCACCACTTTGCTGCGTGACCTTGGCCAAGTCACCTCACTTCTCTGTGCCTCAGTTACCTCATCTGTAAAGAATAGGAAGACTAATAATAATCGTGGTATTTGTAAAGTGCTTACTGTGTGCCAAGCACTGTACTAAGTACTGGGGTGGATACAAGCAATTGGACACAGTCCCTGTGCCATATAGGGCTCACAGTGTCAATTCCCATTTTACAGATGAGGGAACTGAGGCCCAGAGGAGTGAAGTGACTTGCTCAAAGTCACACAGCAGACATGTGGTGGAGCGGGGATTAGAGCCCATGACCCTCTGATTCCTAGGCCCCTATTCTACCCACGACACCTGTAAAATGGGGATGAAGGCTGTGAGCCCAATGTGGGCCAAGGACTGTGACCAACCCCATTTGCTGATATCCAGCCCACTGTTAAGTACAGTGCTTAGTGCATCATAAGTACTTAATAAGTGCCATTATCATTATCACATGTTGTAAATAATTTATATTAACGTCTGTCTTCCCTTTAGACTGTAAGGTCATTATGACCATGGGATGTGTCAGCTAATTCTGTTGTATTCTCCCAAATGCTTAGTGCAATGTTCTGCACATAGTAAGTGCTCAACTAATACCATTAATTGATGGATTAATCTGTAAAGTGGAAAGTAATACTATGACCCATGTAGGACATAGAGTGAATACAGTTTGATTAGCTTGTCTTTACCCCAGCGCTTGGTGCAGTGCCTGGAACATGGTAAACCCTTAGCAAATACCATAAAATAAAATAAAATGGAAGAGAATAAAATAAAATAAACACTAGCATTAAAAAAAATGGGACATGGATTGCATTCCAAATGAAAAGCTTGTATTACCCCAGGGCTTAGTACAGTGCCTGGAACATTGTAAACACTTAACAAATACCCTAAAATGAAACAACAAATAGTAATTAAAAAAATAGAGCATGGACTATGTCCAAATTGATTTGCTTGCATTTACCATGGTGCTTAGTACAGCACCTGGAACATAGTAAACCTTTAAGGAATAAAATATGATGAAATAAAATAAAATAATGACTAGTATTTTTAAAATTTTTGACATGGATTGCATCAAGATTGATTAGCTTGTCTTCCCCCCAGCACTTAGAACTGTACCTTATTACAGTGCTTGGCACATAGTAAGCACTTAACAAATACCATCATTATTACCTGGAACATAGTAAACACAGAAAAAATGCTATAAAATAAAATAATGAATAGTATTATAAAAAGGACTATGGAATGCATACAAATTGATTAGTTTGTGTTTACTCCAGTGCTAAGTACAGTACTTGGAACATAGGAAAGCCTTAACAGAGAGAATGTAGTACAATAAAATAAAATAAAATAAAAAGGAATAGCATTTTTAAAAAATGGGACATGGACTGTATCCAAAGTGATAAGCTTGTATTTACCCCAGCACTTAGCACAGTGGCTGTTGCATAGTAAGAAGTAGCATGTCAGAGTGGTTAGAACATGGGCCTGGGAACCCGAAAGTCACGGGTTCTAATCCCTCCTCTGCCACTTGTCTGCCGTGTGACCTTGGGTGAGTTACTTTGCTTCTCTGTGCCTCAGTGACCTCATCTGTAAAATGGGGATTGAGCCTGTGAGCCCCTCAGGGGACCAACCCGATTGGCTTGTATCCACCCCTGCGCTTAGTACACTGTTAAGTAAGCGCTTAACAAATGTCATGATTATTATTATGAGTACGCCTTCATTGAATAAAATTAAATGCCGAATACCGCTTTACAAATCGACTAGCTTAAACCTGTCCCAAGTGTTAGTACAGGGCCTGGAACATAAATACCGTAAAAAATGAAGGAAAATCAGGAATGTCGTTCAAGAATGTGTGGGCCCATCGTGAGGATGGTGTCCCAGCCCGGGGAGGGGCATCTGCAGGGGTCAGGGGCAGAGGGGGGGAAAGGGCTGGAGGGACAGGAGGGGAGGGGAGACCCACCCCCTCTCACCTCTGCGCTGCACCAAGAAGCGATCAAACACGCCATAGTTGTGCCTGCAAACTGTGTCCACCTCGGCCCGTCTCTGATCCATGATGTCCTTCTGGCCGTTCCAGTACTGGGCGTCCGGGCGGCCCAGCTCAGTCACTGGCACGTAAAGGCCCCCATCGCTGTCGAAGCGCGCGATCTCCTGCCGGTCGTAGATGTGTCTGTGCACAAGGAGCACCCGCTCTGTCCCGTTGTGGAAGGAACATTCAAACTTGGCCTGGAGCAGGAATTGTTCTGCGGGGAGAGCGGAGCGGGCCGGGCCTGACTAATGGACAGTGTGGCCGGGGGGAGGGAACACCCACCATCCTGCCTCCTGCCTCACCGTGCCAACCTCCCATCGGGTCAGAGGCATCACAGCCTAGTGTCTACAGCCCGGACCTCCAGGTAAGTAGATCATAAATTCTCATCTCCCCCTTCTAGACTGTGAGCCCACTGTTGGGTAGGAACTGTCTCTATATGTTGCCAACTTGTACTTCCCAAGCGCTTAGTACAGTGCTCTGCACACAGTAAGCGCTCAATAAATACGATTGATTGACTGCTTGATCCCGCCTCTGCCACTTGTCTGCCATGTGACTTTGGGAAGCTCACTTCCCTTCTCTGGGTCTCGGTGACCTCGTCTGGAAAATGGAGATGGAGACTGTCAACCCCACGTGGGAGGGGTCCTGTGTCCAAACCGATTAGTTTGGATCCACCCCAGGGCTTAGTACAGTGACTGGCACACAATGAGCACTTAACAGATTCTGCCTCTGTCACTTGTCTGCCGTGTAACGTTGGGCAACTCATTTCAATTCTCTGGGCCTCAGTGATGTCATCAGTAAAATGGGGCTGGAAACTGTGAGTCCCGTGCGGGGCAGGGACTTGTGGCCAACACAATTTGCTTGTATCCCCCACCCCCACCCCAACCCTCCCCTTCCTAGTGTTTAGTACAATACGGAAAATGTGATAAGCACTTAACAAATAACATTATTATTGTTACATTTTTACTAGTACTATTAACCCACAACCCATCAACTCCACAGCACTGATGTAGATACCTTTAAACTGTATATTATAAATTACTTATTTATTTATATTAATGTCTGTCTACCCCTCTAGACTGTAAGTTTGTTATGGACAGAGAACAGCTCTGTTATTTTGTTGTACTCTTCTACTCTTCCCAGTGGCTTAATACAGTGCTCTGCACAGAATAACTGCTCAATACATACCATTGATTGATTGACTGTTTATTAACCTGACCCTTAGCACAGCCTTATTTTCCTTTTCCTGATTCTTATTAGCTCTTCCCTGCACCGTGGCTCCAGTCAGAAATTCTCCACTTTGGTCTTTTTTTAAATGGTATTTGCTAAGCGCTTACTGTGTGCCAAGCAATGTACTATGCCCTGGATAGATACCAGCTAATCAGGTAGGACACAGTCCATGTCCCACACGGAGCTCAGAGTTTTCATCCCCATTTCACCGATGAAGTAACTGAGGGACACAGAATTTAAGTAACTTGCCCAAGATCCCACAGCTGACGAGTGACGGAGCCGGGATCAGAACTCAGGCCCTTCTGACTCCCAGGGCCAAGCCCTCGCCACTAGGCCTCGCTGCCTTTCATATTAGGGTTCTAATCCTCCCTCTAGTCTCTTCCCCTTCCTTCTCCTCCCTCCCCTTAATCTCATCACCAGAATTGATTGATGTCTACTATGTGTGGAGCACTCTCCAGGGGTTTGGCAAAGTACCACAGAAGTAGAAAAGCACTGTCTATGCCTTCAGGAAGCTTCCAATGTACCGGCTTTCCTGTTCTATTCATCTACACCAGGGCACTATCAATAATCCTTAATAACTCAAGAGATTCCCCCACCCTCTCCCCCAGGCTCAACTTTATCCACCTTGTTTCATGTCCCTCATTCTCTGCCTGGGATGCCCCAGGAGTGGCTCTCCCCAAACCCCCAAACTCTTCCCCATGTCCGTGGCAGGACCGGCGCTTCTGGGATATTTAATCTCTAGTAGCTGGAACCAGTCCAGCCTGAGAGAAATTGGGGATGAGGAGCAGCAGTTCACCTTCCACCCCTGGATCTGGATTTAGCTAATCCTCCCAGGATGGTGCTGGAGCGGGGCATCCTCCGGATCCCCACTCTGCCTGCAGGGACATCCCGGGGTGCTGGGCTCTCTGGGGGCAGCTCTCTGGACTTACCTGGAGTTTCCCGGCCCCTGGCCCCAGAGAATGTCAGCCCCATCAGCACCACTGCCACAGCTGCTGCCCAGAGACTCCCAGGGACCCGCAGAGATGCCATCCTGTAGGCTGGACAGAGGTTGGGAGACCAGAAAAGAATCGCTGCCAGGACGGACCCCACCCGATGCCACCTGCCCCCCAAACTTCTGAGGGTAAAAAGCAAGATCTTCTCCTGTCTGCCAAAGGATTGGACATCCTGTGGTGAATAAACCAATCAAAATTGGTCATATCAAGAGTCATCAGTCTCTAGGCAGAGATATTCCACGAAGGCTTAACTCTTAGACTTCAGCATCTTGGGCAATGACGACCTCAGTAACTCAGGTCAACAAATCAATGGTATTTATTGAGCACTTACTATGTGCAGAACACTTACTAAGTGCTTGGGAGAGTCCATTACAACAGAATTAGCAGACACGTTCCCTGACCAAAGTCAGCGGGACAGTGAGAGGTGACTGAGCTGTGAGAATTGACCTGTTAAGTTCCAGGGTCCTGCCCAGAAGCTGGGCAGAACTAGCCTCAAAGTCAATGCACCCAGCTCCTGGAGGAAGATAGGGTAGGTGAGGTGTCTCTGCCTCTAGGGTCTCTGAGGGTCTCTACCACGGGGGCCTCAGTGGCACAGCTGAGGAGGCAGAGTCTCCAAGCCTAGAGGGAGAGGCTAAAGTGAACTGGAGCAGAGAAGAGATCCTTGGACAACTGGTTCTAATCCCGGCTCAGCCTGCCGGGTGACCTTGGTAAATCACTTAACTTCTCTGTGCCTCAGTTTCCTCAACTGTAAAATGGGGATTCAGTTCTTATTCTTCCTTCTTAGATTGTGAGCCCCATTTGGTATCATATTATCTTGTATCTCTGGGTTAACAAATAGTAAGTGCTTAAGAATTATTATTATTATTGTTATTTCATCAGTAGCAGTAGTAGTAATAGTAATGGTAGTAGTACAGAAGCGGTGTGGCTCAGTGGAAAGAGCCCAGTCTTTGGAGTCAGAGGTCATGGGTTCGAATCCCGGCTCTGCCACGTGTCTGCTGTGTGACCTTGGGCAAGTCACTTCACTTCTCTGAGCCTCAGTTACCTCATCTGGAAAATGGGGATTAAGACTGTGAGCCCCATGTGGACAACTTGATCACCTTGTATTCCCCCCCAGAGTTTAGAACAGTGCTCTGCACATAGTAAGTGCTTAACAAATGCCATCATTATTATTAGTAGTAGTAGTAGTAGTAGCAGCAGTAGTTTACCCAAAAGGAGAAACATTCTCAGTCACCTGGGGACCCCTGTGATTGGAATTAGGTTATCAAGTCAGGGTGGTCTCAAGGTGGTCTCACCCTTCACCTAGGATACTCCATTTCAGATGGACAGAAAGCTGTGTGTAGTGGGGAACACAGGCCTTCAATTTAGGGGTCTCCCTTCAGTTGTCGTGTTATCCTGGGCTCTCTCTCTTGGAGAATTATTCTATCTCCTCTGCCAGCTCCTTCACACAGTCTCTCAACCCAGCAGCAGTGTTGTCACCTTGGGAGATCTTTCTGATTGGCTGAGACTAGCTTGACTGGAATTTCCCCCCTCTCTGGTGGGTGATTACAAGCCCCACACTCTTTGCCCCTCTTTCTTCTGCCACCGCTCCACCGCTCAGGGCAGCTACTGCTGCTGACAGCGCTGAGAGGAGAATGGCCCCAAAGGCAACCTTAACCCTGCGGGCTCTCAACCTGGCTTGCCTCCCGGCCACCCACGGCACCAGAGCTATTAGGTATGAGTACTGAGTGAGTTCGCACTGTCCAGGGACAGGTAGGGGACTAGATACTCTGAGAAAATCCACAGGGAACTCTTCCATCACACTAGGCAAGTTTTCCCTGGAGTGGACCCGCCAATTCCAACCAAAACACTTCCAATTCTATCTCTGCTTAGGGTCCGTTCTCTACCACAGGATGATTGGGTCTCCCCTGTCTTCTTTACTGTCCCTTCAATGTTGTTGGGACCTTTAGCTGGGGCAGGGGGAGAGGTGTCTCTCCTCAATCCTTTGTCAGGGAAATGTTGGAAGAGAGTCTCCCTATTTGGCCAGGGGATATGGCCTGCGGCCTTCGATCAGCCAAATCCCGGCAAGTTCTCAGCTCTGGGAATGAGCTCTGGTCAAGAAAGATTTGGTAGCTAAGGCCAGAGAAAACTGACTGTTCCCTAGTCCTGTTGGCCCTTTCTAACCCTCCCCCTACAGTGCCAGTGAGAGGAGGTAGGGTTAGGGGGACCTAAGAAGCGATTGTGAATCTCTGGAGTCACCGAGAAAGAGATGATTTTCTTACCGATATTTGGGGATTTAGTCTTGTGCATGTAAAAATCACACACACACCCAGACCCACATCCCCACACCCCCATATTTTGTCACTTTCTACAATCTCAGTCTCTCCAGAAAACCACTGTGTCAAGGAAGCTGTGCACGGATCGATCTGAATTGTTACTGGTCAGATGAAACTGCTTTGTCTGGCCCAGGTCCCACCTCTTCTCTGGGTGGGAGAGAGGGACAGAAATCTTCTCCTCCTCATGCTGGAAGACCCTCGGGCCCATAGGCCTTTTTCCACAATTTATTTCCTAACAATAGCCCTAACAAAAGAATTCTGGTCATGCTCCGCTGGCCGCTTCATCAAGCTGTTAGTGTCCAGCTAGCTCCACGCTCAGAAGAGGACAATTCAGTAGAGGGTGATTCCCACCTTCATACACTGACCTTTGATGTTCTAGGAAACAGTTAATCCATAGAATGTGTACTAGCCAGAGAACTGTGCTAAGCTCTTGGTAGAGTACCATCCGATAATGTTAGTAGACAGGTTCCCTGCCCACAAGGAGCTTATTGTCTAGAGGGGAAGACAGACATTAAAATAAATTATTATATATAAATAAGTAATGTGGGGCTACGGAGTGGATGAATAGTAAGTGCCTAAAAAGTATAGATCCAAATGTGCAGGTGAGGCAGAAGGAAGAATGAGTACAGGAAATGAAGGATTAGTCATGGAAGGCCTCATGGAGGAGATGTGATTTGGGGAAGGTTGCTTCCCTCGCCCAGCTGTCTCACGAGCATGAAATCCCTAGGGGAGAAAGCTCAGTTCATGGAACTTTTTGGCACGGAAGCGACAACTGGTAGGGGGCCACCGGGGTTGACCTGGGGTTCATGTCCCTTGAGGCACTATCCCACATCTGGGCCCATTGTACCACCCTCAGCCTCCGTACAGTACAACCCCATTACTGAGCCAAGTGCCAAGCAGATGGTGGAGGGAGTCAGAGCAAGAGGGGATCCCTCGGATGGGGTTGAGTGGGTGTTTCTCTCAAAGGTCACCAAGGACCTCCTTCTTGCCAAATCCAATGGCTCCTACTCTATCCTAATCCTCCTCAACCACTCAGCTGCCTTTGTCACTGTCGACCATCCCCTTCTCCTCAAAAAGTTACCCAACCTTGGCTTCATGGACTCTGTACTCTCCTGATTCTCCTCTTATCCCTCTGGCCGTTCATTCTCAGTCTCCTTCACGGGCTCCTCCTCCTCCTCCCATCCCCTAACTGTAGGGATTCCTCAAGGGTCAGTTCTTGATCCCCTTCTGTTCTCCATCTATGCTCACTCCCTTGGTGAACTCACTCACTCCCACGGCTTCAACTATCATCTCTACGCAGATGGCACCCAAACCTACTTCTTCTCCCCTGTTCTCTCTCCCTCCCTCCAGGCTTGTATCTCCTCCTGCCTTTGGGACATCTCCACCTGGATGTCTGCCTTCCACCTAAAACTCAACATGTCCAAGACTGAGCTCCTTATCTTCCCTCCCAAACCCTGTCCATTCCCTGACTTTCCCGCTACTATAGATGGCACTACCATCCTTCCCGTCTCACAAGCCCTCAACCTTGGTGTCATCCTTGACTTCTATCATTCACCCCACACAACCAATCCGTCACCAAAACCTGCCAATCTCACCTTCACAGCATCGCCAACATCTGCCCTTTCCTCTCCATTCAAACCGCTACCTTGTTGCTACAACCGCTCATCCTATCCTGACTGGATTACTGCATCAGCCTCCTTTCTGAACTCCCAGCCTCCCATCTCTCCCCGCTTTAGTCTATACTTCACTCTGCTGCCTGGATTATCTTTCTACAGAAACGCTCTGGGCATGTCACTCCCCTCATCAAAAATCTATAGTGGTTGCCTATCGACATTCGCATGAAGCAAAAACTCCTATCGGCTTCAAAACTCTCCGTCTCCTTGCCCACTCCTACCTCACCTCCCTTCTCTCCTTCTACAGCCCAGCCCACATACTCCGCCTCTCTGCTGCTAACCTCCTCACTGAGCCTCATTCTCGCCTGTCTCGCCGTCGACTTCTGGCCCACGTCTTACCTCGGGCCTGGAATGCCTTATTTCCCCACATCCGCCAAACTAGCTCTCTTCCCCTCTTCAAAGCCTTACTGAGAGCTCACCTCCTCCAGGAGGCCTTCCCAGACTGAGCCTCCCCCCTTTTCTCTGCTCCTCCTCCCCTCCCCATCACCCCTACTCCCTCCCTCTGCTCTACTCCCTTCCCCCCACCGACAGCACTTGTGTATATTTGTACATATTTATTACTCTATTCGTTGTATTAATTATGTGTATCTATCTATAATTCTATCTATCTATTTTGGTGGTATTGATGCCTGTCTACTTGTTTTGTTTTGTTTTCTGTCTCCCCCTTCAAGTCTGTGAGCCCCTTGTTGGGTAGGGATTGTCTTTGTTGCCGAATTGTACTTTCCAAGCGCTTAGTACGGTGCTGTAGACACAGTAAGCGCTCAATAAATATGATTGAATGAATGAATGAACAGAAAGAGGAAGCTCTTTGGGAGTCCCCGTCAGGGGGCCACAGTCCTGATGGCCTTGTTGGTCAGCAACGAAGATGGCTGTTTGAGGGCTGATTGGTCACTCCTGAGCAGCCCGTTGCCTCGCAGGATCCTCCCCTGGTTGCTGAGGGGATCAGACAAATGTCACCC
Organism: Tachyglossus aculeatus; assembly: GCF_015852505.1. Taxonomy (NCBI): domain Eukaryota; kingdom Metazoa; phylum Chordata; class Mammalia; order Monotremata; family Tachyglossidae; genus Tachyglossus; species Tachyglossus aculeatus. Next base: position 1,463,859 of record NW_024044842.1, on the reverse strand, counting down.
AGGCTGAGGGTAGTAGGATTCCTCCTGCCTCAGGCAAGTAGGATTGTTTCTGGCCTATCTAACTCATGCCTGGCAGTCTGAGGAGTCTGCCAACTCTCTTGTATTGTACTCTCCCAAGCAGTTAGTACAGTGCTCTGCACATAGTGAACACTCAATTAATGCCATTGATGATAACAGCAAACAGTGGAGCCAGAGGAACAGATGGCAGAGTGGCAGGGAGTGGGCATCTTTTCAGAGGCACCAGGGGAGGCTATTCAGTTTGCTCAGTCAGTAGCTCATGAGACTCTTCAACGCACTTGAGTTCTACGTTGGGTACATTTCTGTTCCTAGTTTCCTCTCTGGAACATGTGGATTCAACACCTGTTCTCTCTCCTCCTTTGACTGGAAGTTCTATTTGGGACAGGGACTGTGGGTAACCTGATGATTGTGTATCTACCCCATTGCTTAGTCCAGTGGCCTAGGGACGAAGTGTGACCTGCTGGAAAGAGCACGTGTCTGGGAGTCACGTGGCCTGAGTTCTAATCCAAGCTCAGCCACTTGTTGGCTGTGTGACCCTGGGCAAGTCATTTAACTCCTCTGTGCCTCAGTTCCCTCATCTGCAAACCTGTTCTTCCTCCTACTTTGATTGCAAGCCCCATGTTGGGCCTGATTATCTTTAATCTACCCCAATGCTTAGTACAGCGCTTGGCACATAGCATACACTTAACAATACCGAAAAAAAACCACCCCAAAATAAACAAACAAAAAACCCTCAAGAATAAAACAAAGGACAAAAAGCCATAACACACTAAATCACAGCCACTAAACCCCAACCCCAACAGTGCTTGGCACATAGCATACACTTAACAATACCAAACCCCAACAAACAAATAAAAAACCCTCAATAAGAAAACAAAGGACAAAAAGCAATCAGAATCAATCACTAAATCAGAGCCACTAAACCCCAACCTTCTTCACTGGAACCTAACAAAATGATTCTGTGGCTCCTGGGAGATATTGCCAAAATCAAGAGGCTCAAGATGCAATGCCTTAACACAGCTGCCTGGGAGGTCTGATGAGAAGGATGTCAGTCAACAGTGATCAACCAGGTCTTCTGATTCTCACTCACTTGGTTTCTGAAAGGCTGGACAACATTTTGCTCTTCTGAGCCCTTTGGGGACTCTAAACTCCACCTCTCCTCTCCACTTTACATCCCCCGACTACCAATTCAACTCATGCTTGCCACCTACCACAAGCCAAGTTAACACTTGGGTACTGATGTTATGTATTCTTTCACCTCTTCCTATCTAATTTTATTGAAGCGTGGCTCCCCTGCTAGATTTTAAGCTTCTTGAGGGCACAGGTCAAGTCTACCAATTCCGGTGTATTCTACCAAGCACTTAGGATGGTGCTGTGGGTAGAGTTGGTGCTCAATGAATGTGATGGATTGAATGATGAAATCGTTATTTCAAATGAGGGTGGCCAGGGACTGTGAAGAAAGAAGTTGAGCTGAGATGGAGACTGGGGTGAGTCAGTGTCAGTGAAAAATACAGGGCACAGACAACATCCCATGCAGCAGGGGCCCAGTGAATACTATTGATTGACCGATTGATTGAAGGCAGGACTGCATCTATTGACTTAAGATTGCAAGCAACTGAAGTATATTCCTGGGAAGCAGTAATAGAAAGAGCACAAGCCTGGAAGTCTGAGGACCTGGGTTCTAATCCCAACTCTGCCACTCTGCCACTTGCCTGCTGGGTGAATTTGGCAAAGTCACTTAACCGCTCGGTGCCTCCATTTCCTCACCTGTAAAATGAGGATTTAGACTAGGACCTCCATGTGGGACAGGGACTGTGACCAACTTGATTCTCTTATAACTACCCCACCGCTCGATATGGTACTTGGTATACAATACACCCTTAACAAGTACCTTCATTAGCGATGCTGCCAGGAGACAGAGTGAGGCTGAGGTTCAGGGTCTCAAATGAAGCTGATTTGACAAGAGTTTGGGCTCCTCGGAGTGTCCTCGATCCCTTGTTCCTATCTGGTGGCCACAGTTATAGCCACTGCCCCCGAATGCCACTCCAGGGATGGCATTGGTCTGGCCTTAAAAGTCCCATTTCCCATTGGCATCTATCCTAGTACAGGCTAACATTATCTGTCTTGTGGGCCTCTCTCCCTCCCATTTCCCTCCTGTAGCTTTCTATTTTGCCCCAGCCCCAAGGCCCAAGATACAGCACCACAGAGTGACCTCAGTCCCACGGTTTAATGAGGAAAAAGCTTCAAGAAATGAGATGTCAACTCAACGGGGAAGGATGGGCTGCTGTGTTCCCTGGGGAGTAACTGGGAAAGTCAGAGGTTTATTCCCCCACACACCACCCCCCCCCGCCCCCACTTGGCCTCCACCAAGCATGAGGCCCAAGAAGGAAAGATGCTGCCAGGATGGTCAGGGAGGGGGGTCCACGAGGGTGGGGAAGGGGGACATCGAGGCCTGGAGGGTCGTAGGGTGCTGGAGGAGGTGAATCACTCACAGGATCACCTCCAAGGGGCAGGGAGAGGTACAGGACCAGCTGCTCTAGTGGGTGAGGCACACAGCGGTGGAGATCAGCTCAGGAGTCCTGCAGATGAGAGGGAAGACAAGGTCACTCTGGATCTCCAATCCGCATCCATGATATCAGTTTTCCTATAGTGGACACCCGTGGCCCTTTCATTTCAGGATCTGGAATCAAATGTGTTAGCAGGTGGTAGTTGGTAGGAGTGGGATCTCCTAGAAACCGCTCCAGGAAATACCCTTTTTTATAGTGCTTATTAAGCGCTCGATATGTGCCGGACTCTGTACTAAACGCTGGCGTAGATTCCAGCTATTCAGACTTGTCACAGACCATGCCCCATATGGGGGATCACCAATTCAGACCACAGGTAAACCACCTGGTCCTTCTGACTGCTAATGCTTTGCCTGCTTCCCAGTTTTTGGAGTTTATTTCCTTACTGAACAGTAGGAACCATTCTTATCACTGAAAGGAAAGAAAACTAGCAAGGTGAAAAGAAAGCATAAATGAAGTCCAGGTCAGTGCCTTGAAGTACTCTTCTGCCCAGATAAAGGTCACCCTCCCGTAGTGACCTGGATCCCCACTGCTTATCTCTTTACTCCTAGGAAGAATTAGGCCTAAATGAACATTTATATATATCTATATAGCTACATATAGATATATATATATAGTTTATATTTCTACATACTTATTACGCTACTTTATTAATGATGTGTATATAGCTATAATTCTATTTATTTTGACAGTATTGACACCTGTCTACATGTTTTGTTTTGTTGTCTGTCTCTCCCTTCTAGACTGTGAGCCCTTTGTTGGTTAGGGACCGTCTCTATATGTTGCCCATTTGTACTTCCCATGCACTTAGTACAGTACTCTGCACACAGTAAGCGCTCAATAAATACGATTGAATGAATGAATGAATATGGGGCTCACAGCCTTGGTCCTGATTTTCAGATGGGGTAACTAAGACACAGAGAAGTTAAGTGACTTGCCCAAAGTCACATAGCAGACAAATGGCAGTGGCAGGATTAGAACCCAGGTCCTGAATCCCAAGCCCGCGTTCTTCCCGTACTTGTTTTGTTTCGTCGTCTGTCTCCCCCTTCAAGAATGTGAGCCTGTTGCTGGGTAGGGATTGTCTCTATCTGTTGCCGAATTGTACTTTCCAAGCACTTAGTACAGTGCTCTGCACACTGAGCACTCAATAAATATGATTGAAGGAATGAATGAATGAGTGAGCGATGAAGTAGTGTCCAATTCCCCTAGTGGCCCCACGGCCGCTATCACAGGTGGTGGGGAGAGGAGGTCTGGGGCTGGAGGAAGAACAACTTCTCCAAAGTAGGCTAGAACCCCCAGACCCTTCCCCCGCTGCCTGTCATGTACGGATGATCCCAAGGGGCCAAAGTGTGGAGAGGCATGTCCTTTGTGCAGGGAAGGGAAAGACCTTACCTGCAGGCTGAGGGCCAGAGTGTCCTGGAACAGAGAGACATGATAAGTCTGGGCAGAAACAGATCGGATCCCCGACCTTCTCCCTCTCCCTTCCTCCCCACTAGACCAGTGAGCCCGGAAGCTGGGACTAAGGGGAGGGAAAGGAACGGAACTACGGAATTGGATGGCTTGGGATGCATCCACCCCGAGATGAGGAATCATGTAGGGATCCCACAAACCAGGAGACCCCCCGCCTGCTGTTAACCCTCTGAGCTCTGTTACTACTCAGCCCTGCTGCCACTGCTTGGAGAGACTCCATCCCCAGTGACTCCCCTGAGCCCAGAGTTTGGACTCCCCTGCTAAGTCCCTTCTAAGGGATGAGGGAAACCTGAACACTGGGCCAGAGACCCCCAACTCCCTGAATCCCGGTCCCACTAGAGATCCTGGGGGAAACACAGGGAGAGCCCCCGCTCTCGTCCCAGATCCCATTACCTTTCCGGCCCTTGAAGTGGACGGTGAGTCCCACGGCCAGGAAGATGAGCCCCAGCACCAAACCCCCGACTCCACTCAGCATCTTGCTCCGGGCAGATTCAGACTGGGCCCCTGGGAAGGACAGGTCACAGGGGGTCACCCTCAGAGTCCCCACCAGGGACATCAGTGGCCAGCTTGGGAGTTGGGGAACAGAGAGGCTGGGAGGTAGCCTGGTCCCTTCTTGAAACTTGGACGGGGGGAGAGGGGAGAGTGGGGTCAAGGGTCATCCTTCTCCCAGGGTTCCCATCTAAGTGAGAGGTAAAAGGGCAGGAAGGATCCTGGGTTTCTGCTCTCACCCAGCCTGGGAAGGGATAGAAGAGGAAAGTCCAGGGCCCGGGGCCCAGGTAATGTCTCCTTGTGGGGAATCTCCCATCTCCCAGATCAACTCCACAAGTCCCTTAACGATGTGCCCAGGGCCTTGAGGGGAGAGTGGCTGGGTCCTCTGATCTCCATAGGAGGGGCTAGGAGCTCCCCAGTCTCCATAGTGATGAAATCAATAGTGCTGGAGCTCATGCTGGGGCAAAACCCCAGGACACAGAGGGCCAAGGAGAAACACGGGCCACAGGATGTTACATTGGGGGTGGGCGGGGCAGGGGCGGCCTCTCACTCCACTCCACGGTGACGGGGCCCTGCAGGCTGCTGTGCTCCACGTGGCAGGTGTAGATGTCTCCGCTCTTGGGGGTCGTTTCCAGCATCACCAGGACCTGGAAGGTCCAGTCTCCATGACGCATCAGTTCTGTGTGCACGACACCCTCCTTCTGCTCCTGTCCATTCCGCAACCACTGGACTTGGATGTCTCCTGGGTAGAACCCCGTCACAGAGCAGACGAGTGTCTGGTGTCTTTCCAGGGGCTTTGTCTTTGCCTGCGAGACCTTCACTGTGGGCTCGACTAGAGGAGGATGGAAGAGGGAGAAGAAGTCAGGGACGATGAGACTGTCCTCCCTCAGATGACCCAGTAGCACCAAGGGCTTCTTGTCCGGTCTGACGCTAACTCTTGCTGGTGCTTCCTTTTCTTGCTGGAGTCTCCAGCCACCTCCTTCCCCCACCACCCACCTTCCACCCCTTTCCAGGTAACAGTGGAGGTGGTGGTGGTACTTATAAAGCACTCACGTTGGCCAGGGCACCGTACTAAGCACTTGCACAGAAAATAAGATGTTTACCCATCGCTCCTCTGTGCTCCTTACCCTCTGCCCTCTACGTCTCATTCGCCAAGCTAGCTCGCTTCCTCCCTTCAGAGCCCTACTGAGAGCTCACCTCCTCCAGGAGGCCTTCCCAGACTGAGCCCCTCTTTTTCCTCTCCTCCTCCCCATCCCCTCCACCCTACCTCCTTCCCCTCTCCACAGCACTGGTATATATGTTTTTACAGATTTATTACTCTGTTTATTTCACATGTACATATTTACTATTGTATTTAATTTGTTAATGATGTGCATATAGCTTTAATTCTGTTTGTTCTGACGATTTTGACTCCTGTCTACATGTTTTGTTTTGTCGTCTGTCTCCCCCTTCTAGACTGTGAGCCCGTTGTTGGGTAGGAACCGTCTCTCTATGTTGCCGACTTGTACTTCCCAAGCGCTCAGTCCAGTGCTCTGCACACAGTAAGCACTCAATAAATATGATTGAATGAATGAATGAATCCCCCCAACACTTCTTACCCTAAGAGCCCCTCTGTGACCCCTCCCCGTACGCCCCTCTAAGTTCCCTACCCATTGCCCCTCCATGTTCCACTCCCTTCCCTCACCATCCTTTTGTCCTTCCTTGCCCCTTTTCCCAATTTCCTGCCCTGCCCCCTGTCCTGTCACTTTTCCCTGCCTCCTGCCTCAATGCCCTGTGTATCCCCCCTACTATACCTCCTCTCTGTGTCCCCTACACACTGCTCCGATATGACCCTCATCTCGCCGCCTCTGGATTTCTTCCCCCCTGTGACTCTAGGCCCCCATGCTCCCCATCATACCTGCATACACCCTCATCTCTTCCCCTTCACACACCCCAGCCCATCGCCCCTCCGCACTCCCTTTCTCACCACCCCTCCATGCCCCCTAGTCCTTCACCCCTCCGGGCCCCTAGGCCTTCACCCCTCTGTGCCGCTAACATCACCAGTCCTCCCTACTCTATGCCCTACCTCATCTGCATGCTGTTCTGGAAAGGAGTATGGCCTAGTAGAAAGCGCACAGGCATGTGAATCAGAGGGCCTGGGTTCTAATCCTGTATCTGCCACTTTTTAATTTATTGCTTTGATGATATTTGTTAAGGACTTACTATGTGCCAGGCACTGGATTCACTCCTGCTATTTCATTGATTTCTTTGATAATATTGGTGAAGCACTTACTATGTGCCAGGCACTGTAGTAAGTCCTGGGGTAGATACAAGACAATCAAAATGGACACAGTCCATGTCCCACGTGGGGCTCACAGTTTTCATTTCCATTTTACGGATGAGGGAACTGAGGCACAGGAAAGTTAAGTGACTTCACCAAGGTCACACAACAGACAAGTGGCAGAGCCAGGATTAGAATTCAGTGAACTGTTTTGGACTGCGGGCCCAGGCTCTATCCACTAGGCCTTGCTGCTTATCTATGTCTGCTATTTGACCTCACACAAGTCACTTCACTTCATTTCCTCTTCTCCCACTCTCTTCTGTCACCCTTGTACTTGGATTTGCTACCTTTATTCACCCCTCCCTCAGCCCCACAGCACTAATATACATATAATAATAATAATAATGGCATTTGTTAAGTGCTTACTATGTGCAAAGAAAGCACTGTTCTAAGCGCTGGAGGGATACAAGGTGATCAGGTTGTCCCACGTGGGGCTCACAGTCTTAATCCCTGTTTTACAGATGAGGGAACTGAGGCTCAGAGAAGTTAAGTGACTTGCCCAAGGTCACACAGCAGACATGTGGTGGAGCTGGGATTCGAACCCATGACCTCTGACTCATCCAACATATGTCCAACATATCCAACCTATGTTGCCAACTTGTACTTCCCAAGCGCTTAGTACAGTGCTCTGCACACAGTAAGTGCTCAATAAATACGATTGAATGAGTTTATTAATATATTAACAATTTATTAATTTAATTTATTGATTTATGTTAATGTCTGCCATCTCCTCTTGACTGTAAACTTGCTGTGAGCAGGGAATGCTTCTACGAACTCCGTTATACTGTACTCCCCTAAATCCTTAGTACAACACTCTGCACATAGGAAGCACTCAGGAAATACGATGGATTGATTGATAACAATGGGAAGCAGCGTGGCCTCACAGGTAGAGCCCACGTCCGGGAGTCAGAAGGACCTGAGTTCTAATCGTGGCTCTGCCAGTTGTCTGCTTTGTGATCCTGGGCAAGGCACTTCACTTCTCTGTAACTCAGTAGTAACCTCATCTTAGCAATCAGCTCTCTCCAGCCTGCCTCACCTCAGTGTTCTCCTCCTACAGCCCAGACTGCATACTCCGCTCCTCTAGTGCCAGCATCCTCACTGTACCCCAATCTTATCTACCTCGCAGCTGACCCCTTTCCCTCATCCTCCCCCTGGACTGAAACTCCGTTCCCCCTCCACAAATACCAACCTTTTTATTATTATTATTATTACGAGTCCCATGTGGGCCAAAAACTGTGACCAACCCCATGTGCTTGTATCCAGCCTGGTGCTTAGTACAGTGCCTAGCACATACTAAGCACTTAATAAGTGCCATTATCATTAATATTATACATTATAAATAATTTATTTTATATTAATGTCTGTCTCCCCCTCCCCCTTTAAACTGCAAGCTCGTTATGAGCAGGGGATGCGTATGCTAATTCTGTTGTACTCTCTCAAATGCTTAGTACGGTGTTCCGCACATAGTAAGTGCTCAGTTAATACTATTGACTGATTGAGTAGTTAATCTGTAAAAAGGAGAGTAATACTATGACTTATGTAGGACATAGACTGCATCCAAATTGATTAGCTTGTCTTTATCCCAGCACTTAGTACAATGCCTGGAAAATGGTAAACCCTTAACAAATACCATAAAATAAAATAAAATGGAAGAGAATAAAATAAAATGACCAATAGCATTAAAAAAAAATGGGACATGGATTGCATCCAAAATGATAGGCTTGTATTTACCCCAGGGCTTAGTACAGTGCCTGGAACATAGTAAACACTTAACAAATACCATAAAATAAAACAACAAATAGTATTTTAAAAAATGGAACATGGACTATGTCCAAACTGATTAGCTTGCATTTACCACAGTGCTTAGTATAGCACCTGGAACACAGTAAACCTTTAAGAAATAGAATACGATAAAATAAAATAATGAATCGTATTTTTAAAATCTGGACTTTTATTGCATCCAAATTGATTAGCTTGTCTTCACCCCAGCACGTAGAACTGTACCTTAGTACAGTGCTTGGCACTTCACTTCTCTGGGCCTCAGTTTCCTCATCTGTCAAATGGGGAATAAGACTGTGAGCCCCACGTGGGACAATCCGATTACCTTGTATCTACCCGAGTGCTTAGAACAGTGTGTGGCACATAGTAAACACTTAACAAATGCCATCATTATTATTATTATAGTAAGCGCTTGAGAAGTACCATCATTATTACCTGGAACATAGTAAACACTGAACAAATACTGTAAAATAAAATAAAACAAAATAATGAATAGCATTATTAAAAGGAATAGGAATGCACCCAAATTGATTAGCTTGTGTTTACTCCAGTGCTTAGGATAGCAACTACAACATAGGAAAGCCTTAACAGAAAGAATATAATACAATAAATTAAAAAGGAATAGCATTAAAAAAAATGGGATACGGACTGTATCCAAAGTGATAAGCTTGTATTTACCCCGGCACTTAGTACAGTGGCTGGTGCATAGTAAGAAGTAGCACGGCAGAGTGGCTAGAACATGGGCCTGAGAATCTTAAAGTCATGTGTTCTAATCCCTCCTCTGCCACTTGTCTGCCGTGTGACCCTGGGCGAGTCACTTCGCTTCTCGGTGCCTCATCTGTAAAACGGGGATCGAGCCTGTGAGCCCCTCGGGGGATGGGGATCGGGTCCAACCCGATTGGCTGGTGGATCAATCAATCAACCGTATTTATTGAGTGCTTACTGTGTGCAGAGCACTGTACTAAGCGCTTGGGAAGTACAAGTTGGCAACATATAGAGACGGTCCCTACCCAACAGTGGGCTCGCAGTCTAGAAGTCTTAACAAATGGCTTGATTATTATTATTATTACTATTATGAGAATGCCTTTAATGAATACAATTAAATAACGAATACCGTTTTAAAAACCGCCTAGCTTGAATTAGTCCCAGGGGTCAGTACAGTGCCTGGCACATAATAAGCCCCGGAAAAAATGAAAGAAAATCAGGAATGTGGTTTCAGAAAGACCCAGGCGGCGGTGGGACGTGTGTGTGGGGGGCCCATCGTGGGGATGGTGGCCCGGCCCGGGGAGGGGAGGGGAGACCCGGCCCTGCTCACCTCTGCGCTGCAACAAGAAGCCATCACTCACGCCGTAGTTGTGCCTGCAGAACTGTGTCCACCTCGGCCCGTTTCTGATCAATGATGTCCTTCTGGCTGTTCCAGTACTGGGCGGCCGGGCGGACCCAGCTCGGTCACCGACTCGAAAAGGCCCACGTCGCTGTCGAAGCGCGCGTACTCCTGCCGGTCGTAGATGTGTCTGACCACGTAGTGCACCCGCTCCGTCCCGTTGTGGAAGGAACATTCAAACTTGTCCTGGAGCAGGAAATGCTCTGCGGGGAGAGCAGAGCGGGCCGGGCCTGGCTGATGGACAGTGTGGCCGGGGGGAGGGGACACCCCCCATCCTGCCCCCCGCCCCCCATTGCCAACCTACAGCCCGGACCTCCGAGTAAGAAGTCCATAAATTCTAATCCCGCCCCTGCCACTTGTCTGCCGTGTGACCTCGGGCATCTCACTTCCCTCCTCTGGGCCTCGGTGACCTCATCTTTAAAATGGGGATGGAGACTGTGAGCCCCACGTGGGAGGGGGTCCCGTGACCAACCCGATTAGTTTGGATCCACCCAAGCTCTGACTACATTGACTGGCACACAATAAGCACTTAACAAATTCCTCCTCTCCCACTTTTCTGCCTTGTGACCTTGGGCAAGTCACTTCACTTCTCTGGGCCGCGGTGACCTCATCTGTAAAATGGGGATGGTAGTACTACTACTACTATTACTCGAGAGTCAGTTCTAGGTCCCCTTCTGTTCTCTATCTATACTCACTTCCTTGGTGAACTCATTCGCTCCCATGGCTTCAACTATCATCTGTTCACTGATGTCACCCAAATCTACATCTCCACCCCACTCTCTCTCCCTCCCTCCAGGCGCTTATCTCCTCCTGCCTTCAGGACATCTCCATCTGGATTTCTGCCCTATGTATCAACCTACGCATCGGGCAGAAACTCCTCACCCTCGGCTTCAAGGCTGTCCATCACCTCGCCCCCTCCTACCTCACCTCCCTTCTCTCCTTCTCCAGCCCTGCCCTGCACCCTCCGCTCCTCTGCCGCAAATCTCCTCCCCATGCCTCGTTCTCACCTGTCCCGTCGTCGACCCCCGGCCCACGTCATCCCCCCTGGCCTGGAATGTCCTCCCTCCCCACATCCGCCAAGCTCGCTCTCTTCCTCCCTTCAAGGCCTTACTGAGAGCTCACCTCCTCCATGAGGCCTTCACAGACTGAGCTCCCTCCTTCCTCTCCCCCTCCTCTCCCTCTCCATCCCCCCTGCCTTACCGCCTTCCCTTCCCCACAGCACCTGTATATGTGCATATATGTTTGTACGTATTTATTACTCTATTTATTTATTAATTTTACTTGTCCGTATCTATTCTATTTATTTTATTTTGTTAATATGTTTTGTTTTGTTCTCTGTCTCCCCCTTCTAGACTGTGAGCCCACTGTTGGGTAGGGACCGTCTCTATATGTTGCCAACTTGTACTTCCCAAGCACTTACTACAGTGGTCTGCGCACAGTAAGCGCTCAATGAATATGATTGATTGGTTGATTGATTGATTGCCCACCATCTAAAATTCAATATGTCTGAGACTGAACTCCTTATCTTCCCTCCCAAACCATGCCCTCTCCCTGACTTTCCTGTCACTGTAGACGGCACTACCATCCTTCCCGTCTCATGGGCCTGCAACATTGGTGTCATCCTCGACTCCTCTCTCTCATTCATCCCACACATCCAAACTGTCACGAAAATTTGCCGGTCTCACCTCCGCAACATCGCCAAGATTCGCCCTTTCCTCTCTATCCAAACCACTACCTTGCTGGTTCAATCTCTCATCCTATCCCGACTGGATGACTGCATCGGCCTCCTTTCTGATCCCCCATCCTCCTGTCTCTTCCCACTTCAGTCTATATTTCACTCTGCTGCCCGGATTATCTTTGTTCAGAAACGCTCTGGCCATGTCACCCCCCTCCTCCAAACTCTCCAGTGGTTGCCTGTCAACCTACGAATCAAGCAAAAACTCCTCACTCTCGTCTTCAAGGCTGTCCGTCACCTCTCCCCCTCCTACCTCACCTCCCTTCTCTCCTTCTCCAGCCCAGCCCTGCACCCTCCGCTCCTCTGCCGCCACTCACCTCTTCACCGGGGCTCGTTCTCGCCTGTCCCGCCATAGACCCCCGGCCCACGTCCTCCCCCGGCCCAGAACGCCTTCCCTCCGCACATCCACCAAACTAGCTCTCTTCCTCCTTTCAAAGCCCTACTGAGAGCTCACCTCCTCCAGGAGGCCTTCCCAGACTGAGCTCCCTATTTTCTCTCTTCCTCCCCTCCCCATCTCCCGGCCTTCTACCCTGCCCTCTTCCCCTCCCTACAGCACTTGTATATACTTGTAATAATAATAATAATAATAATAATGATGGCATTTGTTAAGCACTTACTATGTGCAAAGCACTGTTCTAAGCACTGGGGAGGATACAAGGTGATCAGGTTGTCCCACGTGGAGCTCACAGTCTTAATCCCCACATATTTTTTACTCTATTTATTTTATTTGTACATATCTACTCTATTTTATTAATGATGTACATATAGCTATAATTCTATTTCTTCTGACGGCTTTGACACCAGTCTACTTTCATTCAATCGCATTTATTGAGCGCTTACTGTGTGCAGAGCATGGTACTAAGCACTTGGGAAGTACAAGTCGACAACATATAGAGACGGTCCCTACCCAACAACGGGCTCACAGTCTGGAAGGGGGAGACGGACAACAAAACAAAACATGTAGGCAGGTGTCAAAATCGTCAGAACAAATAGAATTCAAGCTAGATGCACATCATTAACAAAATAAATAGAATAGTAAATATGTACAAGGCAAATAAATAGAGTAATAAATCTGTACCAATGTATATACAAGTGCTGTGGGGAGGGGAAGGAGGTAGGGTGGGGGGGATTGGGAGGACGAGAGGAAAAAGGAGGCTCAGTCTGGGAAGGCCTCTTGGAGGAAGTGAGCTCTCAGTAGGGCTTACTTGTTTTGTTTTGTCTTTTTTTAAATGGTATTTGTTAAGCGCTTACTGTGTGCCAAGCGATGTACTAAGACCTGGGATGACTACGAGCTAATCAGGTAGGACACAGTCTATGTCCCACTAGGGGCTCAGAGCTTTCATCCCCATTTTACAGATGAAGTTACAGAGGGACAGAGAAGTTAAGTGACTTGTCTGAGGTCACACAGCCAAAAAGTGACGTAGCTGGGATCAGAACCCAGGTCCTTCTGAATCCCAGGCCCGTGCCCTATCCACTAAGCAATGCTGTCTCTCATATGAGATCTCTAATCCCCACCCTAGCCTCTTCACTCTCCTTCTCCTCCCACCCCTTTATCTCATCATGGAATTGATTGACATCTACTTTGTGCAGAGCACTGTTCAAGGGCTTAGCAGAGTACCGCTGTCTGTGCCCTCAGAAACTTCTAATGCAATGACTTTCCCATTCTATTCGTCCTCACCAGGGGCTCTGTATAATCCTTAATATCTCAAGAGATTCTCCTGCCCTCTCCCCCAGTCTCGACTTTTATCCACTTTATTTTACTTCCCCCATTCCCCGCCCAGCGGTTCTCCCCAACCCCCTAGCCTCTTCCCCATGGCCCTGGCAGGACCAGGTTTCTGGGATATTTAATCTCTAGTAGCTGGAACCAGTCCAGCCCGAGAGGGATTGGGGATGAGGAGCAGCAGTTCACCTTGCACCCCTGGATCTGGATGTAGCCAATCCTCTCAGGGTGGGGCTGGAGCGGGGCGTCCTCCGAATCCCCCCTCTACCTGGAGGGACATCCCGGGATGCTGGGCTCTCTGGAGGCAGCTCTCTGGACTTACCTGGAGTCTCCCGGCCCCCGGCCCCAGAGAATGTTAGCACCATCAGTGCCACTGCCCCAGCTGCTGCCCAGAGACTCCCGGGGACCCGCAGAGATGCCATCCTGTAGGCTGGACAGAGGTTGGGAGACCAGGGAAGAATCGCTGCCAGGACGATTCTTGGCCACCTGCCCCCCCCAAATTTCTGAAGGTAAGAAGCAAGATCTTCTCCTTTCCGCCAAAGGATTGGGCATCCTGTGGTGAATGAACCAATCAAAGTTGGTCATATCGGGTGTCATCGGTCTCTAGGCAGAGATAGTCTGTGAAGGCTCAACTTTTAAACTTCAACTTTTTGGGAAATGGAGACCTCAGTAGCTCAACTCAACAAATCAATGGTATTTATTGAGCACTTACTATGTGCAGAACACTGTACGAAGTGCTTGGGAGAGTGCCATGCAACAGAATTAGCAAACATGCTCCCTGAGCAAACTCAGTGGGAGAGTAAGAAGTGGTTGAGCTGGGAAAATTGACCGGTGAAGATCTGGGGTCCTGCCCAGGAGCTGGGCAGAACTAGCCTCAGAGTCAATACACCCAGCCCCTGCAGGGAGGTAGAGTAGGTGAGGTGTCTCTGCCCCTTGGGTCTCTGGGGCTCTCCGCCACCGGGGCCTCAATAGCACATCTGAGGAAGCAGAGTCTCCAGGCCTAGAGGGAGAGGCTAAAGTGGACTGGAGCAGAGAAGAGATCCTTGGACAACTGGTTCTAATCCCGGCTCAGCCACTTGCGTGCCGGATGACCTTGGTAAATCACTTAACTTCTCGGTGCCTCAGTTTCCTCGACCGTAAAATGAGGATTCAGTTCTTATTCTTCCTTCTTAGATTGTGAGCCCCATATGGGAGCAGATTATTTTGTATCTCTGGGTTAGCACGTAGTAAGTGCTTAAGAATTAGTAGTATTATTATTCTTATTTCATCAGTAGCAGTAGTAGCAATAGCAGTAGTTTCCCCCAGAGGAGAAACATTCTCAGTAACCTGGGGACCCCTGTGACTGGAATTGGGCTATCAGGTCAGGGTGGTCTCAGGGTGGTCTCACCCTTCACCTAGGATACTCCATTCCCGATGGACAGATAGCTGTATGTAGTGGGGTACACAGGCCTTCAATTTAGGGCTCTCCCTTCGGCTGTCTGTGATAATAATAATAATAATGATGGCATTTGTTAAGCACTTATTATGTGCGAAGAACTGTTCTAAGCGATCCTGGGCTCCCTCTCTTGGGGAATTATTCTATCTCCTTTGCCAGCTCCTCCACACGGCCACTCAACCCAGCAGCAGTGGTGTCACCGTGGGGGATCTTTCTGATTGGCTGAGACTAGCTTGGCTGGAATTTCCCCCTCTCTGTTGGGTGATCTCAAGCTCCACACTCTTTGCCCCTATTTCTTCTGCCACCGCTCCACCACTTAGGGCAGCTACTGCTGCTGACCCCGCTGAGAGGAGAATGGTCCCTGTGGGTCTCAAGGTTCAGTTCTGGGTTCCCTTCAGCTCTCCATCACCCCCTAATCCCTTGGTGAGCTCATTGGCTCGAATGGCTTCAACTACTATCTCTACGAGGATGATGCCCAAATCTGCGTCTCCAGCCCTGATCTCTCTCCCTCTCTGTGGTTTCGCTTTTCCTTCTCTGCAGTCTCCCCTGGGCAACTTTAAGCTCTCTGTGGGCAGGGAATGTGTCTGTTTATTGTTATATTACACTCTCACAAGCGCTTAGTACAGTGTTCTTCAGACAGTAAGTGTTCAATAAATACTAGTGACTGACTGAGGTGGTCATCATACCAGATTTCATATCGGACACAGTGTGGAGGGAAGGGGCGAAAAGGTTCAGGCCTGTGGACAGTAGCGTTAGGATACATTTCTATTTTGTCAGAATGGGGGAGGGGAGAAGCCCCCAAGGGCAGCTTCAGAACCATGTTTCACCTGGTAACTGGTGATGCCAGGCTAGTCTGGATGCTGATTTGTCAGTTGACCCCCCCGAGGGACTTGAAGAGGAAAAGTCCCTGTTGAGTGTCTGTGTATGAAGCAGTGTGGCTCAGTGAAAAGAGCCCAGGCTTTGGAGTCAGAGGTCATGAGTTCAAATCCCAGCTCTGCCAATTGTCAGCTGTGTGACTTTGGGCAAGTCACTTAACTTCTCTGTGCCTCAGTTCCCTCCTCTGTAAAATGGGGATTAAGACTGTGAGCCCCCCCGTGGGACAACCTGGTCACTTTGTAACCTCTCCAGTGCTTAGGTCAGAGCTTTGCACATTGTAAGTGTTTTATAAATACCATTATATTAGATTATTATTATTATGTTATTACCATTATACACGACTGCTGATGGTGGGAAGGAAATGCTTTTCAAGTGTATCATCTTTCAGTTAGGCGTTTATTCACAGTTCTGTCCAGCTGTGTTAAACATTGTCAATTATTCATCCATATTAATGTGTGTAAACCGTCCTAGAAACCGACTGTGTCTAACAACTCTCTTAGTGGACTCTCCCCAAACGTTTACTTCAATGTTCTGGACAGCATAAGTGCTCAATATGTACCATCGATTATGATGAAGGTGATGATGAGGTGTTTTCCAGCTTTCTCCTTCCTCCTTGTTTTTCTCTGGCTTTAAAGAAGTGTAAGTGATTTTGCCTGTCTCCCCCATTAGATTGTAAAATCCCTGAGGGGCGGGAAGGTGTCTTGCTACTGTTTCACTAACCCAAGGCAGTGCCTAGCACTCAGGAAGCAAGTGAGTTATTTGGGGAAGAGTTCTGGGAGGGGAGAGGCAGTGACCGGAAGTCTCTGTTTTGGCAGCATTTGTGTGTCGCCTGTCCAGGCAGCACATCAGTGCCGCCAATCAATCAGTCAATCTTATCAATCAATAGTAGTCACTGATCGCCTATTGTGTGCAATGCACTACACTACGTTCTTGGGAGAGCACAGTTGAGTTAATGAGCTGGAGCCCTGCCTTCAAAGATTTTACACTCTAAAGGGGAAACAGACACCACTATCATCACCAGTGGTATTTATTGAGCACTTACCCTGTGCAGAGCACAGAGATACTAGCCTACATTACATTAGATGAGAAGCAGCGTGGCTCAGTGGAAAGAGCACGGGCTTTGGAGTCGGAGGTCATGGATTCAAATCCCAGCTCTGCCAATTGTCAGCTGTGTGACTTTGGGCAAGTCACTTAACTTCTCTGGGTCTCAGCTACCTCTTCTGTAAAATGGGGATGAAGACTGTGAGCTCTCTGTGGGACAACCTGATCACCTTGTAACCTCTCCAGCGCTTAGAACAGTGCTTTGCACTTAGTAAGTGCTTAATAAATGCCATCATTATTATTATTATTTGGGAAGCAATGATATTGTGTAAGGATGGATGTATAAGGGCTATGGGAGGTTAAAATCCCCAGGGTGAATTGGAAGTGCTGAAGTGGAATGATTACAGTAATGACAGTAATTTTTTTGTTGTTTCTCTGTTCAACATCTCCTGATCCAACCTCAGCCTGGAGGGTGGAAGAGGTGAGTCTCGAGGGGCCGGGGAAGGGGCCAGCTTGGGAGGGAATAAGGAAAAGCAAGATCAAAAAATTCCGCCGAGGAGGACGGTGTGAAGGAGTCGTGGGGATTAGGGGGTCGGATTTAGGGTCTCGGGGGGACACATAGGGACACAAGAAGCAGCATGGTCCAGTGGCTAGGGCACAGGCCTAGGAATCAAAAGGTCTTGGGTTCTAAACCCAGCTCTGCCTCTTGTCCGCTGTGTAACCCTAGGCAAATCACTTCACTTCTCTGTGCCTCAGTTCCCTCATCTGTAAAATGGGGATTGAGACTGTGAGCCCCCCTTGGGACAGGGACTGTGTCCAACTCAATTTACTTGTTTTCACCCCAGAGCTTGTTAGAGTGCCTGGCAAGTTGTAAGTGCTTACCAAATACCACACTAATTATTATTTTTAAGAGAAGCAGCGTAGCCTAGTGTCAAGAATATGGGCCCGGGAATCAGAGGACATGGGTTCTAATCCCAGCTCTGCCACTTGCCTGCTGCGAGATTTTGGGCAGGTCACTTCTCTTCTCTGGGTCTCAGTTCCCTCATCTGTAAAATGAGGATAATAATAATAATTATGGCATTTTGTATTGAGCCCTTACTATGCACAAAGCACTGTTCTAAGTGCTGGGGAGGTTACAACGTTATCAGGTTGTCCCACGGGGCGCTCACAGTCTTAATCCCCATTTTACAGATGAGGTAACAGTCACAGAGAAGTTAAGTGACTTGCCCAAAGTCAGATAGTTTTTTAGACTGTGAGCGCACTGTTGGGTAGGGATTGTCTCTATATGTTGCCAACTTGTACTTCCCAAGCGCTTAGTACAGTGCTCTGCACACAGTAAGCGCTCAATCAATACGATTGATTGATAGTTGACAAGCGGCATAGTGGGGATGTGAACCCATGACCTCTGACACCAAAGCCCGCGCTCTTCAAACTGAGCTACGTGACTGTGAGTCCCATGGGGGACAACCTGGTGACCTTGTATCTACCCCAGCACTTAGCACGGTGCTTGGCACAGAGTGAGCGCTTAACAGATACTGTCAATCAATTGTATTTATTGAGCGCTTACTGTGTGCAGAGCACTGTACTAAGCGCTTGGGAAGTACAAGTTGACAACATATAGAGACAGTCCCTACCCAACAGTGGGCTCACAGTCTAAAAGGGGGAGACAGAGAACAAAACCGAACATACTAACAAAATAAAATAAATAGAATAGAATAAATACTGTCATTATTATTAGTATTATCGGGATAGAATTAAAAGAGCTGTGGTTGGGAAGGGGGTGCCGAGGGGATTACACAGTGGAATGAAAGCGGTTCGACGGGATTATTTGACTAATAACTGGAAGATGGGGATGAAGACTGTGAGCCCCACGTGGGGCAACCTGATCACCTTGTGTCCTTCCCCAGCGCTTAGAACAGTGCACATTGTAAGCGCTTAACAAATGTCATTATTATTCCCTTTTAGGGCCGAGGTAGGCGCCTCTTGGAACGGGCTGCAGGGAGCCAGCTGGGGAACTGTCCCTCGTTCGTTTCCGGGCTTCTTAGCCCATCCCAAGGGGGACTTCGGTTTCAGGAGAAATCGAGACAGCCAGAACCGGGATAGGGACAGGGGTCCCAACAGTGCCCTGCAAGTCCAGTACCTGATTGGGGTTGTGTGATCCAGTGTGTAGGTGGGGGCTGCGGAAGGGGGCATTTTGAGTGTTCAGATGAATGTACGTGTAGTGATGCGTGAGTACATGTGTGAACGCAACTGTGCGTATGAATGTGTATGCATCAGTGTTTGTAGAGACCAAGGTAGCATGTAATCACCACCTTCCTGTTGTAGGTGGAGTCTTGTGCTGGGACCTGCATAACAGATGATTGACAGGTGCGATGAGATGAGGCCTCTGCCTTTACCTTTGGGACAGCATGAGGTTTCACCCGCTCCAGGCCTGACGTCCAGTTGTACGTTTCTGTCCCCAAGATTGTCCAGTGCGACATGTAACAGTCCTTTGTCGCTGCAAAGGGACGCCTGGCCTACCCTAAGTGGAACTGATTGAATACTCATGCGGCATTGAGGCGATTGGTGAAGGTGAATACTATTGACTGACCGATTGATTGAAGGCAGGACTGCATCTATTGACTGAAGGCTGCCAGCAATTGAGGTATATTGCTGCGAAGCACTAATAGAAAGAGCACAAGCCTGGAAGTCTGAGGACCTGGGTTCTAATCCCAACTCTGCCACTCTGCCACTTGCCTGCTGGGTGAATTTGGCAAAGTCACTTAACCGCTCGGTGCCTCCATTTTCTCGCCTGTAAAATGAGGATTAAATCTAAATCCCTCCGATTTAGACTAGGACCTCCACGTGGGACAGGGACCGTGACCAACTTGATTCTCTTGTATCTACCCCAGCGCTTGGTACAGTACTTGGTATACAGTAAGAACTTAACAAGTACCTTCATTAGGGATGTTGCCAGGAGACAGAGTGAGGCTGAGGTTCAGGGTCTCAAATGAAGCTGATCTGACAAGAGTGTGGGCTCCATGGAGTGTCCTCAATCCCTTTTCCCTGTCTGGTGGCCACAGTTCTGGCCATTGCCCCCCGAATGCCACTCCAGGGATGGCATTGGTCTGGCCTTAAAAGTCCCATTTCCCATTGGCATCTATCCTAGAACAGGCTAACATTATCTGTCATGTGGTCTCTCCCTCTCCCGTTTCCCTCCCCCTCCGCACCTTTCTACTTTACCCCAGCCCCGAGGCCCAAGATGCAGCACCCACAGAGTGACCTCAGTCCCACTGTTTAATGGGGAAAAAGCTTCAGGAAATAAGACATCAACTCAACAGGGGGAGGATGGGCTGCTTCATTCCCTGGGGAGGAGCTGGGAAAGTCAGAGGTTTATTTCCCCCCCTTTACCCCCGCCCGGCCTCCACCGAACGTGAGGTCCAGGAGGGAAAGATTCTGCCAAGACGGTCAGGGAGGGGGGCCCGCGAGCGTGGGGAAGGGGGACGTCGAAGCCTGGAGGGTCGTAGGGCAATGGAGGAGGTGAATCAGGCACAGGATCACCTCCAAGGGGCAGGGCCAGCTGCTCTGGTAGGCGGGGCACACAGCGGTGGAGATCAGCTCAGGAGTCCTGCGGATGAGAGGGAAGACAAGGTGACTCTGGATCTCCAATCCCCATCCACGACATCAGTTTTCCTATAGGGGACACCCATGGCCTTTTCATTTCAGGCTCTGGAGGCGGGGGCATCTGGAATCAAGTGTGTTAGCTGATGGTAGTCGGTAGAAGTGGAATCTCCTAGAAACCGCTCCAGGAAATTCCCCCTTTCTTTAATGGTGCTTATTAAGCGCTCGATATGTGCCAGGCTCTGTACTTAACATTGGCGCAGATTCCAGCTATTCAGATTGGACCCAGGCCATGCCCCATATGGGGCTCACGGTCTTAGTCCTAATTGTCAGATGGGCACAAAAAAGTTAAGTGACTGGTCCAAAGTCACAGAGCAGACAAGTGGCAGTGGCAGGATCAGAATCCAGGTCCCGACTCCCAGGTCCGCGTTCTTTCCGTACTTGTTTTGTTTCGTCGTCTGTCTCCCCCTTCTAGAATGTGAGCCCGTTGTTGGGTGGGGATTGTCTCCATCTGTTGCCGAATTGTACTTTCCAAGCACTTAGTACAGTGCTCTGCACACTGAGCGCTCCATAAATACGATTGAAGGAATGAATGAATGAGTGAGCGATGAAGTAGTGTCCAATTCCCTTTTCCCAACCTAGTGGCACCATGGCCGCCATCACAGGTGGTGGGGAGAGGAGGTCTGGGGCTGGAGGAAAAACAACTTCTCCAAGGTAGGCCAGAGCCCCCAGACCCTTCCCGCTCCACCTGTCATGTCCGGATGATCCCAAGGGGCCAAAGCGTGGAGAGGCATGTCCTTTGTGCAGGAAAGGGAAAGATCAGAGACCTTACCTGCAGGCTGAGGGCCGGAGTGTCCTGGAACAGAGAGACATGATAAGGCTGGGCAGAAACAGATCGGATCCCCGACCTTCTCCCTCTCCCTTCCTCCCCACTAGACCAGTGAGCCCAGAAGCTGGGACTCAGGGGAGGGAAAGGAACGGGACTACGGAATTGGATGGCTTGAAATGCATCCACCCCGAGATAAGAGGAATCACATAGGGATCCCACAAACCAGGAGACCCCCTGGCTGCTGTTAACCCTCTGAGCTCTGTCATTACTCAGCCCTGCTGCCACTGCTTGGAGAGACTCTATCCCCAGTGGCTTCCCCTGAGCACAGAGTTTGGACTCCCCTGCTAAGTCCCTTCTAAGGGATGAGGGAAACCTGAACACTGGGCCAGAGACCCCCAACTCCCTGAGTCCCAGTCCCACTAGAGATCCTGGGGGAAAAACAGGGAGAGCCTCTGCTCTCATCCCAGATCCCGTTACCTTTCCGGCCCTTGAAGTGGACGGTGAGTCCCACGGCCAGGAAGATGAGCCCCAGCACCAAACCCCCGACTCCACTCAGCATCTTGCTCCGGGCAGATTCAGACTGGGCCCCTGGGAAGGACAGGTCACAGGGGGTCACCCTCAGTGTTCCCACCAGGGACATTAGTGGCCAGTTTGGGAGTTGGGGAACAGAGAGGCCGGGAGGTAGCCTGGTCCCTTCTTGAAACTTGGACGGGGGGAGAGGGGAGAGTGGGGTCAAGGGTCATCCTTCTCCCAGGGTCCCCATCTAAGTGAGAGGTAAAAGGGCAGGAAGGATCCTGGGTTTCTGCTCTCACCCAGCCTGGGAAGGGATAGAAGAGGAAAGTCCAGGACCCGGGGCCCAGGTAATGTCTCCTTGTGGGGAATCTCCCATCTCCCAGATCAACTCCCCAAGTCCCTTAAAGATGTGCCCAGGGCCTTGAGGGGAGGGTGGCTGGGTCCTCTGATCTCCATAGGAGGGGCTAGGATCTCTCCAGTCTCCATAGTGATGAAATCAATAGTGCTGGAGCTCATGCCGGTGCAAAACCCCAGGACACAGAGGGCCAAGGAGAAACACCGGCCACAGGATGTTGCATTGGGGGTGGGCGGGGCAGGGGCGGCCTCTCACTCCACTCCACGGTGATGGGGCCCTGCAGGCTGGTGTGCTCTACGTGGCAGGTGTAGACGTCTCCGCTCTTGGGGGTCGTTTCCAGCATCACCAGGACCTGGAAGGTCCAGTCTCCATGACGCATCAGTTCCGTGTGCACGACACCCTCCTTCTGCTCCTGTCCATTCCGCAACCACTGGACTTGGATGTCTCCCGGGTAGAACCCCGTCACAGAGCAGACGAGCGTCTGGTGTCTCTCCAGGGGCTTTGTCTTTGCCTGGGAGACCTTCACTGTGGGCTGGACTGGGGGAGGAGGGAAGGGGAGAAGAAGTCAGAGACAATGGGACTGTCCTCCCTCAGGCAACCCAGTAGCACCAAGGGCTTCCTGTCCCGTCTGAAGCTAATTATTGCTGGTGCTTCCTTTTCTTGCTGGATTCCCCAGCCCCCCCACCCCCAGCTTCCACCCCTTTCTAAGTAACAATGGAGGTGATGGTGGTATTTATAAAGCACTCATGTTGGCCAGGGCACCGTAGTAAACGCTTCCACAGAAAATAAGATGTTTACCCATCGCCTCTCTGTGCTCCTTACCCTCTGCCCTCTATGTCTCATCTGCCAAGCTAGCTCTCTTCCTCCCTTCAAAGCCCTACTGACAGCTCACCTCCTCCAGGAGGCCTTCCCAGACTGAGCCCCTCTTTTTCCTCTCCTCCTCCCCATCTCCTCCGTCCTACCTCCTTCCCCTCCCCACAGCACTGATATATATGTTTGTACAGATTTATTACTCTGTTTATTTTACATGTACATATTTACTATTCTATTTATTTTGTTGATGTGCATATAGCTTTAATTCTATTTGTTCTTACGATTTTGACTGCTGTCTACATGTTTTATTTTGTAGTCTGTCTCCCCCTTCTAGACTGTGAGCCCGTTGTTGGGTAGGGACCGTCTCTCTATGTTGCCGACTTGTACTTCCCAAGTGCCCAGTCCAGTGCTCTGCACACAGTAAGTGCTCAATAAATACCATTGAATGAATGAATGAATCCCCTCAACACTTCTTACCCTGAGCCCCTCTATGACCCGTCCCCATGCACCCCTCTAAGTTCCCTACCCATTGCCCCTCCATGTTCCACTCCCTTCCCTCACCATCCTTTGTCCTTCCTTGCCCCCTTTCCCAATTTCCTTCCCCGCCCCCTGTCCTGCCACTTTTCCCTGCCTCCTGCCTCACTGCCCTGTGTATCCCCCCTACTCTACCTCCTCTCTGTGCCCCCTACACACTGCTCCGATATGACCCTCATCTCACCACCTCTGGATTTCTTCCCCCCTGCGACTCTGGGCCGCCATGCTCCCCAGCATACCTGCATACACCCTCATCTCTTCCCCTTCACACACCCCAGCCCATCGCCCCTCTGCACTCCCTTCCTCACCACCCCTCCACACCCCCTAGTCCTTCACCCGTCCGGGCCCCTAGGCCTTCACCCCTCCGTGCCGCTGACATCACCAGTCCTCCCTACTCCATGCCCTACCTCATCTGCATGCTGTTCTGGAAAGGAGTATGGCCTAGTAGAAAGAGCACAGGCATGTGAATCAGAGGGCCTGGGTTCTAATCCTGTATCTACCACTTTTTAATTTATTGCTTTGATGCTATTTGTTAAGGACTTACTATGTGCCAGGCACTGGATTCACTCCTGGGATTTCATTGATTTCTTTGATAATATTGGTGAAACACTTACCATGTACCAGGCACTGTAGTAAGTCCTGGGGTAGATACAAGACAGTCAAATTGGACACAGTCCATGTCCCACGTGGGGCTCACAGTTTTCATCTCCATTTGACAGATGAGGGAACTGAGGCACAGAAAAGTTAAGTGACTTCACCAAGTGACTTCTCCGTTATACTGTACTCCCCTAAATCCTTAGTACAACACTCTGCACATAGGCAGCACTCAGGAAATACAATGGATTGATTGATAACAATGGGAAGCAGCATGGCGTCACAGATAGAGCCCACGTCTGGGAGTCAGAAGGACCTGAGTTCTAATCGTGGCTCTGCCAATTGTCTGCTTTGTGATCCTGGGCAAGTCACTTCACTTCTCTGTAACTCACTACTAACCTCATCTTAGCAATCAGCTCTCTCCAGCCTGCCTCACCTCAGTGTTCTCCTCCAACAGCCCAGACTGCATACTCCGCTCTTCTAGTGCCGGCATCCTCTCTGTACCCCAATCTTATCTACCTCGCAGCTGACCCCTTTCCCTCATCCTCCCCCTGGACTGAAACTCCGTTCCCCCTCCACAAATACCAACCTTTTTATTATTATTATTATTTTATTATTTTATTTATTTTATTTATTATTATTATTATTATTATTATTACGAGTCCCATGTGGGCCAAAAACTGTGACCAACCCCATGTGCTTGTATCCAGCCTGGTGCTTAGTACAGTGCCTAGCACATAGTAAGCACTTAATAAGTGCCATTATTATTATTATGCATTATAAATAATTTATTTTATATTAACGTCTGTCTCCCCCTCCCCTTTTAAACTGCAAGCTCGTTATGAGCAGGGGATGCGTCTGCTAATTCTGTTGTACTCTCTCAAATGCTTAGTACGGTGTTCCGCACATAGTAAGTGCTCAGTTAATACTATTGACTGATTGAGTAGTTAATCTGTAAAAAGGAGAGTAATACTATGACTTATGTAGGACATAGACTGCATCCAAATTGATTAGCTTGTCTTTACCCCAGCACTTAGTACAATGCCTGGAAAATGGTAAACCCTTAACAAATACCATAAAATAAAATAAAATAAAATGGAAGAGAATAAAATAAAATGACCAATAGCATTAAAAAAAATGGGACATGGATTGCATCCAAAATGATAGGCTTGTATTTACCCCAGGGCTTAGTACAGTGCCTGGAACATAGTAAACACTTAACAAATACCATAAAATAAAACAACAAATAGTATTTTAAAAAATGGAACATGGACTATGTCCAAACTGATTAGCTTGCATTTACCACAGTGCTTAGTATAGCACCTGGAACACAGTAAACCTTTAAGAAATAGAATACGATAAAATAATGAATCGTATTTTTAAAATCTGGACTTTTATTGCATTCAAATTGATTAGCTTGTCTTCACCCCAGCAAGTAGAACTGTACCTTAGTACAGTGCTTGGCACTTCACTTCTCTGGGCCTCAGTTTCCTCATCTGTCAAATGGGGAATAAGACTGTGAGCCCCACGTGGGACAATCCGAATACCTCGTATCTACCCGAGTGCTTAGAACAGTGTGTGGCACATAGTAAACGCTTAACAAATACCATCATTATTATTATTATAGTAAGCGCTTGAGAAGTACCATCATTATTACTTGGAACATAGTAAACACTGAACAAATACTGTAAAATAAAATAAAACAAAATAATGAATAGCATTATTAAAAGGAATATGGAATGCACCCAAATTGATTAGCTTGTGTTTACTCCAGTGCTTAGGATAGCACCTGGAACATAGGAAAGCCTTAACAGAAAGAATATAATACAATAAAATTAAAAGGAATAGCATTAAAAGAAATGGGATACGGACTGTATCCAAAGTGATAAGCTTGTATTTACCCCGGCACTTAGTACAGTGGCTGGTGCATAGTAAGAAGTAGCACGGCAGAGTGGCTAGAACATGGGCCTGGGAATCTTAAAGTCATGTGTTCTAATCCCTCCTCTGCCACTTGTCTGCCGTGTGACCCTGGCCGAGTCACTTCGCTTCTCTGTGCCTCATCTGTAAAATGGGGATCGAGCCTGTGAGCCCCTCGGGGGATGGGGATCGGGTCCAACCTTACTGGGGGGTGGATCAATCAATGAATCGTATTTATTGATCACTTACTGTGTGCAGAGCACTGTACTAAGCGCTTGGGAAGTACAAGTTGGCAACATATAGAGACAGTCCCTATTCAACAGTCGGCTAACAGTCTAAAAGATACCCACCCTGCGCTTAGTACAGTGCCTCCCACATAGTAAATGCTTAATCAATCAATCGTATTTATTGAGTGCTTACTGTGTGCAGAGCACTGTACTAAGCGCTTGGGAAGTACAAGTTGGCAACATATAGAGACGGTCCCTACCCAACAGTGGGCTCACAGTCTAAAGGATACCCACCCTGCCGTTAGTACAGTGCCTCCCACATAGTGAACGCTTAATCAATCAATCGTATTTATTGAGCGCTTACTGTGTGCAGAACACTGTACTAAGCGCTTGGGAAGTACAAGTTGGCAACATATAGAGACAGTCCCTACCCAACAGTGGGCTCGCAGTCTAGAAGTCTTAACAAGTGGCTTGATTATTATTATTACTATTATTATTATTTTTATTATTATTATGAGAATGCCTTTAATGAATACAATTAAATAACGAATACCATTTTAAAAACCACCTAGCTTGAATTAGTCCCAGGGGTCAGTACAGTGCCTGCCACATAATAAGCCCCGGAAAAAATGAAAGAAAATCAGGAATGTGGTTTCAGAAAGACCCAGGCGGCGGTGGGACGTGTGTGTGGGGGGCCCATCGTGGGGATGGTGGCCCGGCCCGGGGAGGGGAGGGGAGACCCGGCCCTGCTCACCTCTGCGCTGCACCAAGAAGCCATCACTCACGCCGTAGTTGTGCCTGCAGATCGTGTCCACCGCGGCCCGTTTCCCATCCATGAAGTCCTTCTGGCTGTTCCAGTACTGGGCGTCCGGGCGGCCCAGCTCGGTCACTGACACGAAAACGCCCACGTCGCTGTCGAAGCGCGCGATCTCCTGCCGGTCGTAGATGTGTCTGACCACGTAGTGCACCCGCTCCGTCCCGTTGTGGAAGGAACATTCAAACTTTTCCTGGAGCAGGAAATGCTCTGCGGGGAGAACAGAGCGGGCCGGGCCTGGCTGATGGACAGTGTGGCCGGGGGGAGGGGACACCCCCCATCCTGCCCCCCGCCCCCCATTGCCAACCTACAGCCCGGACCTCCGAGTACGAAGTCCATAAATTCTAATCCCGCCCCTGCCACTTGTCTGCCGTGTGACCTCGGGCATCTCACTTCCCTCCTCTGGGCCTCGGTGACCTCATCTTTAAAATGGGGATGGAGACTGTAAGCCCCCCGGGGAGAGGTCCGGTGACCAACTCGATTAGTTTGGATCCACCCCAGCGCTCAGTACAGTGCCTGGCACATAGTTCATTCATTCAGTCGTATTCATTCAGTCGTATTCAAGGCCCTGCTGAGAGCTCACCTCCTCCAGGAGGCCTTCCCAGACTGAGCCCCTTCCTTCCTCTCCCCCTCGTCCCCCTCTCCGTCCCCCCATCTTACCTCCTTCCCTTCCCCACAGCACCTGTATATATGTATATATGATTGTACATATTTATTACTCTATTTATTTATTTATTTATTTATTTTACTTGTACATTTCTATCCTATTTATTTTATTTTGTTGGTATGTTTGGTTCTGTTCTCTGTCTCCCCCTTTTAGACTGTGAGCCCACTGTTGGGTAGGGACTGTCTCTATGTGTTGCCAATTTGTACTTCCCAAGCGCTTAGTACAGTGCTCTGCACATAGTAAGCGCTCAATAAATACGATTGATTGATTGATTGATTGAGCACTTACTGTGTGCAAAGCACTGTGCTAAGCGCTTGGGAAGTACATAGTAAACACTTAACAAATTCCGCTTCGGCCACTTGTCCGCCGTGTGACCCTGGGCCAGTCACTTCACTTCTCTGGGCCTCGGTGGCCTCATCTGTAAAATGGGGATGGAAACTGTGAACTCCGTACAGGGCAGGGACTGTGTCCAACCTGATTTGCTTGCTTCCACCCCGGTGCTCAGTACAGTGCCCGGCACATAGAACTTATCAAATACCATCATCATCATTATTATTACCACTATTCCCCACTGCTTTCAAACATGCCCAAGTTCCCTCTAGACGATGAGCTCCTTGTGGGCAGGGAATGTGACTATTTATTGTTATATTGTAATAACAATGACGGTATTTGTTAAGCACTTACTATGTGTCAAACACTGTATTAAACCCTTGAGCAGATACAAGATAACCAGTTTGGACACAGTCCCTTTCCCACATGGGCTCACAGTCTTAATCCCCGTTTTAAAGATGATGGAACTGAGGCCCAGAGAAATAATAATAATAATAATAATAATAATAATAATAATAAAATATATTTGTTAAGTGCTTAGTATGTGCCAAGCACTGTTCTAAGCGCTTGGGTAGGTACAAGGTAATCAGGTTGTCCCACTTTGGGCTCACAGTTTTAATCTCTATTTTACAGATGGGATAACTGAGTCACAGAGAAGTCTTTTACACAGTCACCCAGCAGACAAGTGGCAGAGCAAGTGCTTTATCCACTAAGCCACATTGCTTCCCTAAATAACTATGGTACTTGTTAAGCATTTACTATGTGCCAAGCACTGTTATTACTATTAATCATATTTATTGAGCACTTACTGTGTGCAGAGCACTGTACTAAGTGCTTAGGAGAGTGCACTATAGCATCAAACACATTCCCTGCCCACAACGAGCTCAAAGCACCAGGGTAGATATAAATGAACTAGGTTGGACACAGTCCTTGTCCCACATTGGGCTCACACTCTTAATCCCCATTTTTTTACAGATGAGGTAACTGAGGCCCAGAGAAGTGAAGTGACTTGCCTAAAGCCACACAGCAGACAAATGGCAGAGCCAGGACTAGAAACCACAATCTATGGATAACACATGGGCCGGAGTCATAATCCTGGTTCTGCCACTTGCCTGCTGTGTGGCCTTAGGCAAGCCGCTTCACTTCTCTGTGCCTCAGTTACCTCATCTGTAAAACAGGGATGAAGACTGTAAGCCCTGTGCAGGGCAGGGACTGTGTCCAACCTGATTAGCTTGTATCCACCCCAGTGCTTAGTACAGTGCCTGGCACATCGTAAGCATATAACAAATACCATAATTATTAATTATTATTATTATGACCTCCTGACTTCCGGGCCTGTGCCCTATCCACTACAAAAGTGCTTAACAGTGTTTTGCACACAATAAGCATTCAATAAATACAAATGAATGAATAAAAAATGCTCCCTTGACCCGATGGCTACCTCCAGTTATTGCCCCATCTCCCTCCTACGGATCTTTTAGACTGTGAGCCCACTGTTGGGTAGGGACTGTCTCTATATGTTGCCAATTTGTACTTCCCAAGCACTTAGTACAGTGCTCTGCACATAGTAAGCGCTCAATAAATACGATTGATGATGATGATCCTCTCTAAACTCCTTGGGCGGGTTCTCTAAACCCCCTGCCTCAAGTTCCTCTCCTCCAATTCTCTCCTTGATTGATTGGTTGTGAAGGGGGGATGGTTAGATTGAAAGGGGACGGGAAGACAGGGAGTGCTTTGACAGGAAAGGAAGAGTCGCAGAGAGGTGCGTTGGTGGGAAAGGGGCTTGTCGAGGATGAGGAGGAATGGGGGTTCCTCCAGAGGAATGCCAGAGGGTGTAGGCATTCAATCAATCAATCATTTTGACTGAGTGCTTATTGTGTGCCGGGCAGTGTACTATGTGCTTGGAATAGAACAACACGACAATATAACAGACACATTACCTGCCCGCAGTGAGCTTACAGTTTAGAGGTGGAGAAAGACATTAATATACATAAATTGCGGAAATGGACAGAAATAATGTGGGGCTGGGGGTGTTGGTGAGTAACAGCAGAAGTCAGGGCGATGCAGAAGGAAGTGGGAAAAGAAGAAATGAGGTTTTAGTCAGGGAAGTCTTCTTAGAGATGTGCCTTCAGCTTTGAAGGTGGGTGGGCGGGGGGGTGTAATTGTCAGTTGGATTTGAAGAGGGACGGCATTCCAGGCCAGAGGCAGGACATGGGCTAGAGGTTGGTGGCAAGATAGATGAGACCGAGGTATAGTGAGAAGGTTAGCATTAGAGGAACGAAAGGTGCGGGCTGGGTTGTTGAAGGAGAGAAGCGAGGTGAGGTAGGAGGGGGTAACTGAACCCTTGGAACCGCCCCTCTCCTCACCTCAAAAAGAGCACACTTCCCTCTACACATTCAAAGCCCTGCTGAAACCCCGCTACTCCAAGAAATTTTCCTGGATTCATTTCCCATCACACTGAGACATATCTTCCTTTCAGCCAACTCAGGCACTTATCTGTTATCTATCGCCAAATGTGTTTGCGTGTATATCTGTGTCTCCGTGTGTTTTTGGTTGTGCATGTGCATGTGCATGAGTGAGTATGTGTGTACTCAATAAATTATTTTGACTGCTCTTGTTGTAAATATTTTAATATTTGTCTTCCCAGTTAGACTGTAACCTCCTCGTGGGAAGGGAACCTGTCACTTTATTCAGTACTTTCCAAGCACCCAGTACAATGTATCGCACAAAGTAGATGGTCAAGAAATGCTGCTGCTGCTGCTACTATGACTACTACTACTACTACAACTACTACTACTACTAGTAGTAGTTCCTTCCTCTCCTTCCTTGTCCTCCTTCCCCTCCCCACAGCACCTGTATATATGTATATATGTTTGTATGTATTTATTACTCTATTTATTTATTTTTTTATGTGTACATATTTATTCTATTTATTTTATTTTGTTAATATGTTTTGTTTTGTTCTCTGTCTCCCCCTTCTAGACTGTGAGCCCACTGTTGGGTAGGGACCATCTCTATATGTTGCCACTTGTGCTTCCCAAGCGCTTAGTACAGTGCTCTGCACACAGTAAGTGCTCAGTAAATGTGATTGAATGAATGAATAAATACTACTACTACTACTACTACTAGGATTACTACTAGTCTTATTATAGAGCATGGTCCTGGGAGTCAGAGGACCTGGGTTCTAATCCCTGCTCCACCAATTGTCTGCTGTGTGTCCTTGGGTTAAGTCACTTCACTTCTCTGTGCCTCAGTTACCTCATCTGTTAGAGCCCATCATGGTCAGGGATTGTCTCTTTATTGCTGTATTGAATTTTCCAAGCACTTAGTACAGTGGTCTGCACACAGTAAGTGCTCAATGAATATGATTGAATATATAAAATGGATATTAATAATAATAATGGCATTTATTAAGCACCTACTATGTGCAAAGCACTGCTCTAAGCTCTGGGGAGGTGACAAGGTGATCAGGTTATCCCACGGGGTGCTCACAGTCTTAATCCCCATTGTACAGATAGGGAACTGAGGTACAGAGAAGTTAAGTGACTTGCCCAGAGTCAAACAGCTGATAAGACTGTGAGACTATTGTGGGACAGGGACTAAGTCCGACCCAATTTTCTTGTATTTCACCCCCCTCCCCCCAGTGCTTAGTACAGTCCCGGGCATGTGATAAGCACTTAACAAATAACATTATTATTATTACCTTTTTACTAGTACTATTAACCTACAACGCATCAACTCCACAGCACTGATGTACATACCTTTAAATTGTACAGTGATCTGCACACAGTAAGCACTCAATAAATACGATTGAATGAATATTATAAATTATTTATTTATATTAATGTTTGTCTCTCTCTCTCTAGACTGTAAGTTTGTTATGGACAGGGAACATCTCCGTTATTTTGTTGTACTGTACTCTTCCCCCAGGCCTTAGTACAGTGCTCTGCACATAGTAACTGCTCAATAAATACCATTGATTGATTTACTGATTATTAACCTGACCCTTAGCACAGCCTTATTTCACCTTTCTCGATTTCTATTAGCTCTTCCCTGCACCGTGGCTCCAGTCAGAAATTCTCCACTATGGTCTCTTTTTAATGGTATTTGTTAAGCGCTTACTGTGTGCCAAGCAATGTAGTAAGACCTGGGATAGATATGAGCTTATCAGGTAGGACGCAGTCCATGTCCCACATGGAGCTCAGAGTTTTCTCCCCCATTTTACCGATGAAGTAACCGAGGGACACAGAAGTTACTTGCCCAAGGTCACACAGCCGACGAGTGACGGAGTCAGGATCAGAACTCAGGTCCTTCTGACTCCCAGGCATGAGCCCTATCCACTAGGCCACGCTGCCTCTCCTGTTAGGGTTCTAATCCTCACTCTGGCCTCTTCCCCTTCCTTCTCCTCCCTCTTCTTTACCTCATCACCAGAATTGATTGGCATCTACTATGTGTGGCACACTAGGGACTTGGCAAAGTACCACAGAAGAGCCCTCAGAAGCTTGCAGTGTACTAACTTTCCTATTCTATTCGACCACAACAAGGGGCTCTCTATAATCCTTAATAACTCTAGAGATTCTCCCGTCCTCTCCCCCAGTCTCGACTTTATCCACCTTGTTTTATGTCTCCCATTCCCTGCCCGAGATCCCCCCAGGAGTGGCTCTCCCCAAACCCCCAGCCTTTTCCCCATGCCCCTGGCAGGACCAGGATTCTGGGATGTTTTATCTCTGGTGGTTGATAGCAGTCCAGCCTGAGAGGGATTGGAGAAGGGGAGTAGCAGTTGACCTTGCACCCCTACATCTGGATGTAGCCAGTCTCCCAGGATGGGGTTGGAGTGGGGCATCCTCTGGATCCCCCTTCTGCCCACAGGGACGTGTCAGGATGCCGGGCTCAATGGGGGTACCTCTCTGGACTTACCTGGAGGCTCCCGGCCCCCAGCCCCAGGGAATGTCAGCACCATCAGCGCCACTGCCACAGCTGCTGCCCAGAGACTCCAAGGGACCCGCAGAGACACCATCCTGTAGGCCGGAGAGAGGGTGGGGAAGTGAGGAGAATAGCAATCAGGACGGCTCCCACCCAATGCCACCTGCCCCCCAAATCTCTCAGGGTAAGAGGCAAGGGCTTCCCCCTGTCCCCCCAGGGATTGGTCATCCGGTGGTGAATGAACCAATCAGCATTAGGTATGTCCAGTGTCATCAGTCTCTGGGCAGGGATAGTCCTTGAAGGCTCAACTTTTATACTTAAACTTTTTGGACAGTGGAAACCTCAGTAACTCAGATCAATCAGGCAATCAATCAGTGGTATTTATTGAGCGCTTACTATGGGCCAAGCAAGGTACTAAGCACTTGGGAGAGTACAATACAACGGAATTAGCAGACACATTCCCTGGACAACTCATTGGGAGAGTGAGAGGTGGCTGAGCTGGGAGAATTGACCGGTTAAATTCCTGGGTCCTTCCCGGGAGCCGGGCAGAGGCAGCCTCAGGGTCAGTGCACCTAGCCCCTGAAGGAAGGTAGAGTACGTGAGATGTGTCTGCCCCTTGGGTCTCTGGGGGTCTCTGCCACCGGAGCCTCAATGGGACAGCTGAGGAGGTAGGGTCTCCAGCCTAATAAGGAGGGCTAAAATGGTTTGGAGCTGGAAGAGATCATTGAACCCCTCGTTCTAATCCCGGCTCAGTCACTTGCTTGCTGGGTGACCTTGGTCAAGTCACTTAACTGTTCTGTGCCTCAGTTTCCTCATCTGTAAAATGGGAGTTCAATTCCTATTCTCCTTTCTTATATTGTGAACCCCATGCACCTGATTATTTTATATCTATCCCAGTGCTCAGTACAGTGCTTGGAACACAGTAAGCATTTAACTAACACCATTATTACCACTGTTGTTGTTACTATTATTATTACCCCTAAAGGAGAAATATTCTCAGATACCTGGATGCCCCTGTGATTGGAGTTTGCCTATCAAGTCAGGGTGGTTTCTCCCTGCATCCACATTAATCCTTTCCTGATGGACAGAAGCTGAGGGAGGCGTGGAGGGGGGCACATACCTTCAAATTTGGGGTATCCCTTCAGTTGTTCTGGGGTCCCTTCTTGGGGAATTATGCTATCTCCTCTACTGGCTCCTTCACACAGCCCCTTAACCCAGCAACAGTGGTGTCACCTCAGGGGATCCTTCTGATTGGCTGAGACTAGCTTGGCTGGAATTTCCCTCTCCCAGATCGGTCACTTCAAGCCCAACGCTCTTTGCCCCTGTTTCTTCTACCACTGCTCCACCGCTCTGGGCAGCTGCTGCTGTTCAGACCTCCGAGAGGAGAATGGCCCCAACGACAGCCTTAGCCCTGAGGGTTCTCACCCTGGCTTCCCTCCTGGCCACCCACTGCATCAGAGCTATTAAGTGTGAGTACCGCAGCGTGGGACCCCAAAACTCTGGGGTGTGGTGGGGGGGAAGAGATGGAAATGGGAACATTTTGCATCACCCTAGGCCAGTTATAACTCAAATGGGCCTGCCAATTTCTGCCCAAATCCCTCCTACTTTATCTTCCTCCAGGGCCCTTTCCATTCCACAGGTGCATGGCTCTCCCCTATTTTCTCTAATGCCTACTCGATGTTGTGAGGATCTCTGTGGGGAGGGTGCTCCCCTCCCTCCTTTATGGGGGAGCTTGTTGAAACGAAGCCCCCGGAGTTACCCTGGGGATATTGAACCTGGGGTCTCTGCTCCCTCTCCTTTGGGGCACTTGGGAAGGCTAAGGAATACTGCGTAGTAGGAAGAAAATTTAGTGGTCGTAGCACTTATGGATCGCACACCTGGTGTCGTGCACTGCACTAGGCACTTGGGAAGTACGGAATAACAATGTAACAGGTTCCCTGACCGCAAGGAGATTCTATTCCAATGAAGAAGACTAACATAAAATTGACACCAGAGGACAAAAGAAATTAATTGAGCAGACCTGAGGCCCTAGGACATGTCCATGGGCTAAATTTCTCCAGCCCAGCACCTCTCAATGATTCATTCTTTACAGAAGGTACCTGTCACCCCCACTGTGCTCTCTCCCCTCCTAACTGTGATGGGGATCTCAGGGATGTCTCCTCTTCCTTTTGGGGAGCCTGCTGGCAGGAGGCCTCCACACTCTGGTCTGCAATTCTGTGACTTTGCTGGAGGCTGAGGGCATAGCAGTAGTGTGTGGTGGGACAGCTCCATCTCTGCTGTGGTCCTCCCTATGGGAATCGGTCCCGTGAAAGCCGGAAGGATTCAGTGCATGTAGACAGCTTCCTGCTCCATCCTTCTAGTCACTGCCCTAACCATCCCCCATCCCCCTGCAGGGCACCACTGAGGGCTGGACTGTGGTAGTGGCCAGAGCCTGGCATCTTCATCCAGACAAAATCCTGCATGTTCTCAGCTCTGGGACTGAGCTCTGGTCAGGGTAGGGTTTGTCCAGCTTCAGCCAAGGCCAGAGCATACTGACCATTCCCTAGTTTTGTGGGTCCTTTCCAACCCTTCCTTTCCCCCAGTGGCAGTGAGAGGAAGAAGTCAGTCAGGCAATCGTATTTCTTGAGCACTTACTGTGTGCAGAGCACTGAAGTAAGCACTTGGGAACACTTCCAACCTGATTTGCTTGTATCCACCCCATTGCTTAGCACAGTGCTTGGCACATTGTAACAAATACCATAATTATTATTATTACAATATAACAGACACATTCCCTGCCCACAACAGGATAGGTGGAGCTGACAGACAGTAGAGCTGTTCTAGACATCTTTTTCTCCTCTTCCCTTTCTCTTCCCTGTAGGGCAGCATATGCTAAGCCAGGCTGAGTTCTCCCAGACACACAGCCCATTGGGCCTGTTCAGGTTGGAGGTTGAGAAGCAGTGTGGCCTAGTGGGAAGAGCACAGGTCTGAGAGTCAGAGGACCTAGATTCTAATCCCGGTTCCCACGTACCTCCTGTGTGACTTGGGCAAGTCACTTACCTTCTCTGTGCCTAGTTCTGAAGTCCCTTTCCAACCCTCCCCTTACAGTGGCAGTGAGAGGAGGAAGTGGGAGGGGGAACTGAGAAACGATTCTGAGTCGATGGAGTTTATTTCTTTACTGGTATTATGGGACTTAGGTTCATGAGTGTAAAATCATACACACACACACACACACACACACACACACACACGTATTTTGTCACCTTGTACAGTCTCAGTCTTTCCAGAAAACCACTCTGTCAGGGAAGCTGTGCATGGATCAATCTCAATGGTTATTGGTCAGAAGAAGCTGCTTCATCCGGCCTAACTCTGTGGAAAATGGGGGCAGGAATCCTTTCTTCATCAGGCTGGAAGGCCCTCAACCCTATTTGCTGCTTTTTCCCCAGTTTATTTCCTCAGAAATTCCCAAGGGATATTGGACAAGCCCCACTGGCCTCTTCATTAAGCTATTAGCGTTCACTCGGCTCTAAAGTGGATGAAAACTCAGTAGAGGTGATGCCCACCTTCACATACTGACCTTTGATTGTCTAGGTAACAACCATGGTAGAGTACAATACAATAGAGTTGGTAGATAGGGTCCCTGACTACGGGGAATTTACTGTACTCATTATGTATATGTAATGAAAAATTTTGGATTTGTACCTAATTGCTGTGTGGAAGCATCTAAGGGGTATCGATCTAAGTGTAATAGGCGAAAAACGAGGAAGAGTGAGTAGAGGGAATGAGAGATTAGTCATGGAAGGTTTCTTGAAGGAGATATGATTTGAGTAGGGTTTAGAAGGTTGCTCCTTCACTGACCTGTCTCATGAGAGAGTTAATCTCTAAAGGAGAAAATTTGCCTCAAGAAACCCTCCTGCCCTGAAGCAACAACTGGACGGAGGTCTCTGGGGCTACCCTGGGGTTCACATCCCTGGAGCAATGCACCCACTTCCTTTTGGAACATCTGGACACACGGCCCCACCTGCCCCCTTGACACAACCCTACTCTTACCCCCAAGGGCTTAGGGAAACAAGACTGAAAGAGACAATGAAGAGGCCCAGTTGAGCAGGACTTTTATTAATCATGCATATATATCTGTATTTCTTTTTATTTATATTGATGCTATTGATGTCTGTCCACTTGTTTTATTTTGTTGTCTGTCTTCCCCTTCTAGACTGTGAGCCCGTTGGGTAGGGATTGTCTCCGTTGCCGAACTGGGCTTTCCAAGTGCTTAGTACAGTGTTCTGCACACAGTAAGCGCTCAGTACATACGATTGAATGAATGAATGAATCCTTTCCTCCTCCTTCCATTCTTTCCCCTGTAGAGGAGCAGGGAACTCCCAGACCTTCAGCCCGTCGGGAGAGTTGGAATTCAAGTCTGAGAAGCAGCATGGCCTAGTGGAAAGAGCTTGGGCCTGGCAGTCAGAGGACCTGGGTTCTAATCCTGGCTCCACAACGTACATGCTCTGAGACCTCGAGCAACTAACTTAACTTCTCTGTGCCTCAGTTCTCTCATCTACAGATTGGGGATTCAGTTACCCTTCTCCCTCCTACTTAGACTGTGAGCCCCACGGTAGACCTGATTTTCCTGTATCTACTTCAGTGCTTACTACAGTGCTTGGCACATAGTGAGTGCTTAACAAACCACAATTATTATTATTATCCCTGTCCTAGGTCCCTCCCTGGGGTGTGATATGGTTAACATTCACTCCCATCCCACAACCCATGGAACCTCATGTTTGCCCCATGTTGATTTCCTCTCTGGGGTGTTTGCTGTTGGCCACGTCTCTGTCTCCCCTACCCAGGGCCCGATGAGTCTCTAACTGCCCCCTGGGGTGTTCTGAGTCCTCCAGAGATGGGACAATGACTCCTAGTACTGGGCAGTTGGTGGAGGGACTCAGAGTGAGAGGAGAGCCCACAGGTGGGTATGGGTGGGCATTTCCTTCTTATTACCAACCCTCTAGGGATGGGCAGGAAATG